>NC_134486.1:31422451-31779951 GCF_040206685.1 Ascaphus truei
CAAATAATCAGCAGGCTCTCACCACACTGCACAAGCACGTTGCTACACAGAGCCACCAGCCTCTACACAGCAAACAACCACAGCTTTATGCAAAGACAGTGAGCAGCCTTACTTTGCTAATAGTACACAGAGCACTCCCTGCAGAGTGAAAAGATATCTGTGCCTTACAGACACTCACAGGAGATGCTACTCCAGATTCCATGACTACACAGTCTGCAGCTTTCACAGACAACCAGTAGCTCAAACTGCACAGCAGCCTTGCAACAAACAGTGCTTCTCTCACAATTCCTAACTGCCTTTTTCTCTGTCTGAGTCCACCCGCTGCTCAGCCCCACAGTGAGGAGCCAACGGACACCTGTAAGTACAGATACCCCAACGCTGCACGCTGCAGGACACCGCTCGGCATCATCTGAGACAGACGCCCATCGCTGACAAGGTAAAAGACCACACGCCACACGCACTGGCAAAAGGCCTACACACACCTACAGCATGTAAGAACTCAGAGCCTCACCAGACATCACGCAGGAAAGCGATCTCTCAGACACAGAGACCGCTGCGCATCTGCAACAGGCGCAGGCAGGCGCAAGGCCCAAACGGACAGTCACACTGACGCAAAAGGCCCGCGAAAAATATGAGACTGACGTTGAAGCGCACCGCACCAAATTAGAGTTGGCCTGGGAAACAACCGCACTTGGGGTATGCAATGTCGCCGGCGCTGGCAATTCTGTGCAACAGCTCGAGCAGGCAATAACTCAATTAAAGATAGATCACGCACGCTACCAAAGACTGTCAGAGGCATACGTCACTTACCTGGCCAGGGCTAACACCGGTGAAAGCCTGCAAGAAAGGGACTTACAGCTCAATATTGACTTGACACGTGACAGCCGCGTGCGAACCTCTATCACGGAAGCCGAGAGTAAGAGGAAAGACATTTTGCTAGAAACCGCATCGCAGCGCTCAAGCACATCCAGGCACTCATCAAGGTCAGCAAGATCAGCACAATCTAACGCGTCCAGCGCAAGCGCGAGCGCTACCAAGGCGCGAGCCACAGCAGAGGCCGCGCGTGCCAGGGCTGAATATGGTCGGAGAGAGGCGGCCGTAAGGGCAGAAAAGGCGCGCATAGAAGAGGAAAAGCAAAATGCTGCCAATGCCGCCGCCAATGCCGCCGCTGCCGCTGCGCGTAAAAAGGCCGAATTGGACACGGATCTAGAAGCCCTAACCAAAGAGGAGGACGCCGCCGCCGCCATAGCCCAAGCCGAAGTCTTAGAAGCAGCTGCGAGACAAGACGGCGGGGAGCTACCGTACAGACGGATAGCCTCAGAGGATCCAGTCCAACGCACTGAAGACTACGTCAGGAGCCTCTTCAGTGTAAACACCAGCGCACCATCTCAACACAGATGGAGCGACTCCACAGATACTGAAGACCTGCTAGGCCCACGAGGAGAAGATGCCGTTCCTGCAATGGCACATGCTGCCTGGGATAGCCACAGCCACAAGAGTGATCCACACGCCAGCGCGCACACGGATGCACCACCACAGGCTCGCAATCCAGGTACACCCACGCGGGAGAAAACAGCCCCTCACACTAGCCAGCAGCCATCACGCGTCCACGCCACAGAAGAGGCGACCGCGCAGACCGTCCCAGCAACTACCTCGGAACGGGACAAACGCGCCGATGACTCAGGTCTGACAGACATAGCCAAGTACATGATCCGGCGCGACTTGGTGCACACAGGACTCATCAGCTTCGACGACCGCCCTGAGAACTACCGGACGTGGAAGTTCACGTTCAAAGACGCAATCGACAGCTTGGACTTCTCAGCAAGGGAAGAGCTCAACCTGTTAGTCAAGTTCCTGGGGAACGTATCCAGGGAGCAAGCGCAGAGACTTCGGACGGCAAACGCGCATCAACCCCAAGTAGGTCTTGACCTAGTGTGGGAAAGGCTAGAAGAGACATATGGCAGCCCCGAAGCAGTCGAGGATTCACTCTTCAAAAGAATCGAGAGCTTCCCCAAGATCACAACTAAAGACTACTCGAAGTTACGAGATCTCGGGGACCTGCTGCAAGAAATGGAGTTCGTGAGGAAAGACCATTCCTTAATAGGTCTCAACGCCCTAGACTCAGCTCGTGGAGTGAGACCCATCCTGGAGAAGCTACCCTTCAACCTCCAAGAAAAATGGATCTCACAAGGCTCCAAATACAAAAGGGAGAAGCAAGTCGCCTTCCCCCCATTCTCATTCTTCGTGAGCTTCATCCGCGAAGCGGCAAGGACAAGGAACGATCCCAGTTTCATCTTAGGTGCGCAAACCACATACAGTGCGAGCAGCCTGAAGAACGAGAAACCAGCGACGAGATATGGTAACCCCCAAACACCCGTCTCGGCCCGCAGGACAGACGTGCCTCCCACGACCCAAACTACTCCCGATCAGTCGGTCGCGGGAGACAAGGAACCAAGGGACCGAAACAGGGAATGTCCCATACACAAGAAGCCACACCCACTCAACAAGTGCTTTGGGTTCAGGATGAAGTCCCTAGAGGAACGCAAGAGGTTACTTGGAGAATTCTGAGTTTGCTTCAAGTGCTGCGGTTCCACGACTCACCTAGCCAGGGACTGTAAGGAAGAGATCAAATGCACAGTGTGTGAGAGCGACAAGCACGTGACAGCATTACACCCAGAGGCGATGACACTCCACCAACTCAAGAACCCATCCTCCATAGCGGAGCATGGCGGGGAGAAAGAAGAAGGAGAGTCAACATCCGTCACATCTCAGCGCACTGAAGTTTGCGGAAAAGAAGGTGACAAAATGTCCTGCTCCAAAATTTGCCTTGTCGCAGTGCACCCCCAGGGACAACCTGAGAAGGCTATTCGGATGTACGCAATCCTCGACGACCAGAGCAACCGATCACTGGTCAGGTCAGAGTTCTTCGACATGTTTAACATACAAGATGGTGCTTCTCCTTACACTCTCAGAACGTGCGCAGGGCAAATGGAGACCACAGGGAGAAGAGTGAATGGCTACACCATATGCTCAATAGACGGCAAAGTGAACATGCCCCTTCCCACACTCATCGAGTGCAACCACATGGCCACAAACAGGGACGAGATACCCACACCAGACGTGGCACTCCATTACCCGCACCTCAAAGGAATAGCCAACCACATCCGGCCGGTGAAACAAGACGCCAAGATCCTGCTGCTGCTCGGTAGGGACATCATGAGGGTACATAAAGTCCGTAAACAGCACAACGGACCCCACAACGCGCCATACGCCCAAAGACTCGACCTAGGATGGGTGATAGTGGGCAACTCGTGCACTAACAAAGAGCACGGGCAAGACTACGTCGATGCCCGCAGAACGGAGGTGACAGAATGTGGACACACATCTCTCTCTGAACCATGTCTTGGCCATCTCCAAGTGACCGAAGGGCCAAGTGAAGAGAAAAGACAAGGTCATACCCCTGAGACCAACAAAGACACCCTCACGCCGATGGGATGCGACAATGGCTTAGGATGCTCAGTAGTCCAGACAGCCAAGGATGATGAGTCGATTCCACCGAAGGAAGAGAGTAACCTCCCAAAGGTGACCGACAAAGGGATCGTCCTAAAAACAACAAACAATCAGACAATACTCCCGCGAGCAAGGGCACAATTAAGACGTACAGTTGTTCCTCCCCACAGAGTATCATGCAACAGAGCAACCAATTGCCACGGCTGGCATAGCCGCAAAAGATTGCGCCCCACAGGCGAAGCCACAGTGTCAAAAGGACTGTTCATTCAAACACGTAAGAGGGGACAGTTGCAGAGACATTTCCCAAAAGGATTTACAAGGACAAAAGAGACTGTTCTTCGTCATGTCCAGGGAGAAAACAACCTCCCGATGGCAGACAACAAAGAAACACAAAAGTGTTTCACCAAACTACGCGGAGATGTTCTCGTGCAAGAGAAATGTACCGATGAACTACGGTGCACAGCGTTCCAGACAACAAGGAACGATGACAAGCAAACACCATCAAGGGAAGATAGAGGATTCCCGAAGTTAACAACCAAGGAGCTCTCTAAAGACGGACTAAGCAGTCGGGTGACTCCGCTACCATTCCGTTCACCAAGGAGGCGCTTCCCAAACAATGGAGAACATGCCATCTCTAGGTTCACCTCGCACCTCTGCGGCCTACAAAGGGAACCAGAGACCAAAAACAACTTTGTGGTCTTCATCCAGAAGATATTCTTTACCGGCCACGCAAAGCCAGCACCTCTAATGGAGGAAGGCGAAGAATGTCGGTACCTCCAATCACCTGGGGCCTACCACCCTCAGGAACCCGATCAAATCCGGGTAATGTTCAACCCCAGCGCTCAGCTTCAGGGAGTCTCCCTGAACGACGCCCCCTTTATTGGAGTACATTCGACAACCAGTTTTCCAGGGACAGTAATCCGCTCCCACAAGGAGCCAAAAGCCCTCTCCTTCTGCCAAACGCCAGGTGATAGAGCAACAGGCTGCCACGGCTGGTATACCTACAAGGGGATACACTCTGTGGGTGAAACTACAGAGACAAAAGGACTGTTCTCTTACAAGACTAAAAGGAAACAGTGCCAGAGACTTTTATACAAAGACATTGTGGTGCAACCAGCAAACCTGGAGCTGTGCATCCACCCTGCATCCTTTGCCAAAGAACCTTGGCCAAGGGACCTTGATACCAGTGATACCGGCCGGTGTCACATCGCTATGTGGACATGGACTCTTGCATTGTTTGAGAATGTGATGTTATCTTTGTTATGCATTGCACACATGTTCCACATAGTCTGTTATATAGTGATATCTACAGATACCAGACGGGGAGTGTTATGGAACAAGAACCACATTTCTGACTCACCCCCCTCTCTCCTTTGCAGCTTCTGCCTGTCAGATCTTATTCCCAGCTGCATGGAGTCCGCAGACACATACTGTTGCCTGTGTGGCTTGCAACAATGTTGCATTCCTTGCCTGCGAGCATGGAATCAGTGAGCTGCTACAGCAGTTTCTGAGATCCTCACCAGAATGGGCTAGTCTGCCCCCCCTCCTGTTTGTTCAGACATGGTCTGCCCCTAGACTATTCCTTTATACACACTGCACCTCACTTCCTTTTACACCCTGGAGACAGTGAGTACAGAACCCCTTCTCTGATTATCCCCCTTGGTGAGGCCATCTCTTTTTACCGGTTCTTAACTAATAATCACCACTACACACCATCCACAAGTATCTGTATCCTGCTGCCTTTTCCCAATAAAGTGGAGGAAATATTACAGGACTTGGAGTGATTTAAAAGGGAACTGTGTTAATGCTATCGGCAGCCATTCATACCAAACGTGACCCTGGCTTCAGAAAAGCCTGTGATAGTAATAATCCCCGAAGAACAGGGTATTACTGGCCAATAATGCCCTGGCTGGGTTAAAGTCCCTCGGCTTTACCTCAGGACTTCAATTCTCCCAGCCAGGGCATTATTGGCCAGTAATGCCCTGTTCTTCGGGGATTATTACTTAATTATAAGTGCAAACAAAGCATGTTATTGGCACTGTTAAGGGCAGAATCAAGGTCCCTGAAAAGCGCACGCGACGGCGGCAATGCATTTGTTTTGACGCGACGTCGCGTACTGTCGCCGCCACTATAAGCGCAGCCTTATGCAGCACAGTAGTGCTACAGCCTTCCTATATATCGTGCTTTCCTTTCCCAAATCCCACCTGACCTTATGAAAACTCCCCACCTGCTTCTCCACCTGTCCCATCATCTAGAATGGACTTTCCTAATTTCAGCCCATGCATTATAGGGACAACATATTAAGCATCGCAAACAGCTTTCTTTGGGCCCAGATATCCCATTTGAAATTGTGTGCGCCTAGGAAGCCTTCATAGGTACGGCACACATTTTATGAAGGTTTATACTACTTTTTAGCACCAAAAAAAAAAAAAATCAAATATGATCTCAGTACATAGACTCCTATAGGCAGGAATAATAATAAAAAGTCCAAACCCGTAACTTCTAATAAGTTAGCGACTTATACGACTACCCATTTGTACGCACAATACCTTACACCAGGGGTGGCCAACGCCAGTCCTCAAGGGCCACCAACGGGTCAGGTTTTAAGGATAGCAGGATGTCTGAAGGTTTTAATCGTTGACTGAGCCACCTGTGCTGAAGCAGGGATATTCTGAAAACCTGGCCTGGTGGTGGCTGGAGTTGGCCTCCTCTGACTCACACTTTCTCATGGACAGATCCTCTGGAGGTAGAAGGATCACACTGACCCATGCAACGTATTAGAGTTTGGGGTCATTTAAGGATCGCTTTACCATTTCAGAGCGGCTCAATTGCAAGAAGGTAAATTCGCTGTTGGTTGTAGATAACATGCTCTTTACTTTTATCATCTGTAATAAAGAGCAAAGCTCTACAATTATGTAGCCTCACATCCCTATATTTTAGCTATCATTTACCCCTCTCAGACGGTTTATAAAAAGGTGCACTCGCCATACCATTGTTATTTGCCACAGGTTCGCAAGCTGAGCTTTTAAAATAGGTTACAGCCAGGTCATATACAAATAAAACCCCAGAAAAATGATATGTTTGTACTGTTATCGCCATTTATTACATGGACATAAAGTCCAAGTTAGGAGGAAAACGCTGATGGACTAGAATAATGTAGGTTTATCACACTAAGGTTTCTTGGCAGTAATGTAATCAATAAATTAGCATGTCGCTGATCTGCAGAATTATTTATTATTTTTATCACAGGACAATATGTACTGACCTGGAATCCTAAATACAATGACCTGGAATCCTAAATGCAATGACCTGGGATCCTAAATGCAATGTCCTGGGATCCTAAATGCAATGTCCTGGGATCCTAAATGCAATGTCCTGGGATCCTAAATGCAATGTCCTGGGATCCTAAATGTAATGTCCTGGGATCCTAAATACAATGATCTGGGATCCTAAATGCAATGTCCTGGGATCTTAAATGCAATGACCTGGAATCCTAAATGCAATGTCCTGGGATCCTAAATGCAATGTCCTGGGATCCTAAATACAATGACCTGGAATCCTAAATGCCATGACCTGGGATTCTACATGCCATGACCTGGGATCCTATATGCAATGACCTGGAATCCTAAATGCAATGACCTAGAATCCTAAATGCAATGACCTGGAATCCTAAATGCAATGACCTGGAATCTTAAATACAATGACCTGGGATCCTAAATACAATGACCTGGGATCCTAAATGCAATGACCTGGAATCCTAAATGCAATGACCCGGAATCCTAAATGCAATGACATGGAATCCTAAATGCAATGACCTGGAATCCTAAATGCAATGTCCTGGGATCCTAAATACAATGATCTGAAATCCTACATGCCATGATCTGAAATCCTACATGCCATGATCTGAAATCCTACATGCCATGATCTGAAATCCTACATGCCATGATCTAAAATCCTACATGCCTTGACCTGGAATCCTAAATGCAATGTCCTGGAATCCTAAATACAATGATCTGGAATCCTAAATGCAATGTCCTGGAATCCTACATGTCATGATCTGAAATCCTACATGCCATGATCTGAAATCCTACATGCCATGATCTGAAATCCTACATGCCATGATCTGAAATCCTACATGCCATGACCTGAAATCCTACATGCCATAATCTGAAATCCTACATGCCATGATCTGAAATCCTACATGCCATGATCTGAAATCCTACATGCCATGATCTGAAATCCTACATGCCATGACCTGGAATCCTAAATGCCATGACCTGGAATCCTACATGCAATGTCCTGGAATCCTAAATGCAATGACCAGGAATTCTCAATGCCATGCCCTGGACTCATTAACTAACACCATTATTTCCTACTGAATAAATAAGCTTTTGCGAAAGAAAGTGATTGGGGATACTTACCGCGTGCACAGGATTACACTGATCTATTGGGCTTTTGAAGTCTGTCCTTAATTCATCAAAGGCAATTATCTGCAAAAGAAACGATTCAAAGAGAAGAGCTCAATCGTGTGTGTTCCTTGCTGCTATGCAGAGGATATGCATTCATTACAGGAGACATTTTATTGTACTAGGGCTATTTTTAACCATCAAAGCCTCTTCCTGATCCCTCTGCTGCCACAGGGGCCTGCAATCCAACCTTGTTGGCGTTGCACGGATTTGTCAAGACATTTGCACAAAGAACCAGGATAACATTTCACAACATCTCCATGTGTGAGCAACTGTACAAACTACGTTTGCCCATACCCTCCAGCAGCGCCTATTTAGCAGGTACTGTACTCATTTGGATGTCCTATACATAGAGATGTGTGGACTTTAAGGATTTTTTTTTTGTTATTAAATGTACAGTTTATTTTTTAATGAAAAAGAAAAGTGAATTATCGCCTTTGTTAAAATTTGGTAAAGAAATGCCCACATGTTGCCATTTTCACCAAATTGTTAATTTTTTTCTTTAGAAAAGTAGGTGTCCCGTCACATTTCCGTCGCACCTTCAGCAACACTCAACAATTAACAATATCAGCAGCGCTAACTTCAGCCCTCTTCTTCTGTACACGTCCCACAAATTGCCAGAACACTTGTGCTGATTTTTGGAAGCCTCCAGGTGTCCCAAACCACGTATTTTCTTTTACAGTGGCGCAATACCTACTGTACGTGAACAATTCTGACCCCTATCTGCTCAGGACTCCCAGACACTAACAACTTCGCCCACATTCAGGTGATGACAAATGGATCTTCCACCGTAGATCTGTTACATGAAAAAAACCACTATCCCCCCCCCCGTTATTGATTCCAAAAGACTCTTTCCCTTGATGTCCTAATAGGATAAATATTGCGGAAATCTTCCTACAATGACGTTCCAGCGAGTCCTTGCTCAGGTTAATACATTCTTAGACTCCAACGCCAATAACATGCCACCAGTTTTTTTTAAAGGTGCCCTTCCCCCAAAAACAATGATCGCTTTTTTATTTTATTTTATTACAGAGATATTTTTTTTTCCTTTTTTTTGTAAAGCCTGCATGTAACGTATTCACGGTGCAAGTCGTTGCTGTATGTCCCACTTTGCTTCACTGCCCCAGGCACCGCAGACTCTTTATTGGTCTAAGTGGCTTCAGCATAGCCGCGGCACAGCCTCTGACATCGAACAAAAATTATTTTGACCATATTTTTATAAACACCCAAAAAGTGGTAATGAACAGCGCTTCCACGAAAGTCCAATGTAAAGCGAATACAATGATATTGTGAATATTTGTGAATATATAAGACACTAGTAAAGGGATACATATATATATATATACTGTATATGTGAAAAATAATATAATATAGTAGTGCCTGGGTGATGGAAAATGCCCATATTTTTATAAATCCATTATCTATGCTTAGAAAGTCAAAAAGGACAGAGGTTTATTAACCCTTTGAGTGCCACGGTCCCTCTGGCACATTGCTCCTCGCAAGCAATCACATGGTCACGTCGTCACTGATGATGTGAACACAGCGGTAGCGGAGTCCCTTCTTCCCTTCTTCCCTTTCTGGTCCGGTCATTTCAGATCTCCCAAGGAAAACTAGCAAAAAGCCCATGATGTAGCAACTATGTCATGGATAGAGATGGGCGATTTTTTTGGGGGGTGGGATTTGGATCCGCAGTCAACAGGCGGGGGTTCCTTTGGTGTGCGGATTTCAGCGAATCAATCTGAAAAAGGCCGATGCGCGTTTTGCGGATTTTCTATTAATATGACCAATTCACTCTGCGGATTCCGCAACCTGTGGACAGGTTTGTGGAATCAAATCCGCGGATTGCATTCTACAAATCAGTCTACGGGCTGTATCCAGGGCCGGTTTTTTATGAAACCGTGCAGATTGAAACCGTCCAAATCCTTATGCGGATTTTACACCACTAAACGGATTTAGGGGGGGGAGGGAGGTAACATCAGCGAAAATCTGAGAAACGGATTTGGGCAGATTCTAGTCATGGGGCACCAGATGTGCCGGACCTCATGATGTGTTAACTCCGACCATGGGGTTAAAATAATTTGGATTTTCTATCAATATAAAGTGGTGCCGTACGTTTGTCAGTACAGCGGTCGTGGTAGAAGATATGGGTAGAAGCAGGAGCACAGCCAGGATCCAGATCAAAAAATCAAAGATTCCAGGGTAACTCCAGATATGAACAGAAAAAGGGAACAGTGCGCAACTAAAACTGGATAACACGTGAAGTGAAGGCAATAGTTAATAAACTAAAAAGCCCCATATAAGTGCAAGTGAACAATAGTGCAAATATATATATGACCTCATGTTCTGTTTTTTCCTATATATCCTTTGGGTAGCTAATATGTGCTCATGATAACTTTTGCATTTGAACTGCCCATAGTCGTCTACACTTTTGTTAGATCAGGAGGACTATATATTTTAAAAGTGATGCTCAATGTAGATGAAGGAGAGGGTTACTCTATATCACTGATTAGACAGGATTAAATAAGTACTTGGGTGTATGAATGGCTTTAAGAAGTAGTTATGTTTTGCTGCATTCATATAATATTATCTGTGCTAATGTGTTAATATGCTAATTGCTAGTGTGTTATTGTCTATTTTTCTTTTTGCCATTTTCTATCATCTATGCATATTATTTCAAGAATCTATAAATCTATATATAGGAGGTATACACGTTTTTAATTTGTTTGTTTTCATTGTTTTATTCCTGTTTGTACTATGTTTGTCCATTTAGGGACTGATTAAAGTTTGTTTTGTTTTATTTTTGGTCAGCTGATACTCGGGGCGATATGGGGCTGACGTTGCGTCAGCGCGACCTGTTTCTGGGGCTCGCGCCGATGATGTCACTCTTGTCAATGAGTGGCGCGAAAAGGTAAATTATAAAAGTGTTTGTTTTTTATATGTAACTCACACCTTGATAAAGTCCTCACGGACGAAACGCGTAGGTGTGTTTTTTCACCTTCCATTGTGAGTTACACTCAATAAATTCATCTATAGCTGCAGTTGCCCTGGAATCTTTTATTTGTTTCATCCTGGATTCTGGCTGTGCTCCTGCTTCTTCCCATATCTTCTGGCTTTACCTTCAAGGACTGCTCACCCTGTTGTGACTGGACTGTCCTGGCAGGATACTGGCAGGTATTGGGCAATAGCCCTGTACTATATTACCTATGCTAGTACTATTGATTACATCATATATGATTCCCTTGTGAGCAAAGTATTAAGGGCCATTTATTGTGGTTGTCAGGTGGACATCATTAGGCTCCTATCTCCCTTGGGTTATTTTGTGCATGGACTGCTTTATTGGGGACATTTATACAGCACCCTGGACATTTATGGAGTCAATCTGATTATTCACACAGAGCATACATGTGATTTGTGAGCACCATTCATCACCCATCTCTTCCAGCAGTTGTGGTACTCTGGTGTTGTAAATGAAAAACAAGTGTTTGGCAATGTAAATTGAGATTTCACCAGCAACAAAGGAAAGGGTTCTTTACAGTAAGGCCAGTTAAAATGTGGAATTCATTATCCATGGAGACTGTGATGGCAGATACAATAGATTTGTTCAAAAAAAAGGTTGGATATCTTTTTTTAGAAAGGCAAGGTATACAGGGACATAACAAATAAGTAATATGATATGTCACTGGGGTTTTTTGCTTGCCTTCCTCTGGATCAATAAGAAGTATAGATATAGGATAAAGTATCTGTTGTCTAAATTTAGCATAGGTTGAACTTGATGGGCATATGTCTTTTATCAACTTCCTCTACTATGTAACTATGTAAATTAAAAACTCCATACACCCTCATACCATCACACTTTGCTCACTGTTATCCCTCTTATTGGCTCAGTGATGGACCGGTGAGGTTCCGGAAGCTGTGATTCATAAAACTTTGAAGATAACACGCTCCAGAATTATTAAGCAATACAAATAGTTTTATAGAAGTCTGCGTTTCGGTGCTATAACCACACCTTCGTCAGGACTTCAGTTAGGTCGTGTTACGGTTGCGTACGTCGCTGTGTACTGTCCCGGAGACAGACCCGCTAGGCAGAGGTGGAGTGTAGAGAACGACTGCACCAGGGATCCGAATCCTGAAGAGTGGAATAGTGAGGGTTCGAGGTCAGGGCAGGAGAAGGCAGGATAATCGTAATCACTGTTCCGGGGTCAGGGCTGGAGAAGGCAGAATCGTCAAGGCTTGGTTGTTCGACAACAGGCAAGTAATAGGCAGGCAGAATGCGGCTTCCAGCAGGAGTCAAGGTAAACAGAACCTTGCACAGACAATGAAGGGAGGGCCTTATAAAGGGAACAGGAAGGTGCAGGCAATAGATCCAGAATGAGGCTCACATTCTGCCTCGGCAGCCATGTTGGTAGAGGCAGACGACCTGCCTCGGCGACCATGTTGGGGATCCTTATAGGTTCTGATTAAGGTGTGGTTATAGCACCCGAAATGTTGACTTTAATAAAACAAATTTTTTTTTTTTTTTTTTAATAAGTCTGGTGTATTATCTTCAAAGTTTTATGATTATGTGAGCAGCTTCCAGAAGCTGATTAACAGCACCCAGCTTCTTTGAAGAAACAGAGCCATGAAGCATTTACTGTAAGGTGGGCACAACATACTCCAATGTATCATCCAGAAGCTGTTATTCAATCACAAACTGGCCTGAAAAAAACAAGACTACTTTTTAACTGCATTTAAACCAGTTGTCTGAAGGTCAGAGAGCTATTTTAACAGAAAAGATGCTTAAAGCACGATATAACACAGGGCCATGCAAACCATTACACTCCAATTATACTGTGTTTTGCTTTAGCATCGTTATGTTAAAGTAATCAGCTAGACATTGAAAGGCTGCTCTTGTGAAGGGTTTTAGGAAAATGTTGTGCCTTTAACCTTGTCTTTGAACATTATCAGCAGCAATAACTATATATGCGCTGTGTAGGAGGTAAAGCATTAGAGCAAGTTTCTTATTCATACTGCGCATCACTAAGGGCTAGATCCACAAAGCTATGTTAAATAAGAGCTCATAATGGGACGTCATCTAAATCAGGAATGGACATTATTTTCCCTGAGGTAAATGCATGTCCAGTGGCTAGGCCAAAACGATGGCCAGTCTATATCTCGCAAAGGGAGGAGCGCAGGGAAACAGCTTTGTTAGAGAAATATTCCTTAATATACATACAATATCAATAAAAACGTACAATAAGTTAGATCACGTGGACTGCGTGTGCTTCCCTCACACCGCCGACGATCGTGGAACGAGACCCACGGCATATTTTCCAGTTAGTTCAACCCGGACCACCAAACGGTCACCAAACCGGAAGCAGACCAGGGCTGACTTCCCCAGGGTACCCCGAAAAATCCCGCGAGAGCAGCTGCCCAGCTAGAGCAGCGCTCTCTTGAATCACAGGGGGAGGAATCTCTGCTTTGTCCAAAACGTGCTATCACGCAACGTTCTAAGTTGTGGACACGTCAAGATCCCCCTACGCGTTTCGAGCGATTCACGCTTCTTCAGGAGGGTGTGTCTTGCAAGTTTGCTACTGTCTCCTTTATACGACAAGATTAATTCTATTGGCCCAGGTAACTTGACTTAAAAACAGTCATTGGACAATTGCTCTAATAGGACTATATAAACGTGTGTTTTTCTATACAGCATTCCCCAGTGTCATTCCTCAGGAGGCAGTCATGGTAAGTGCAAAGAGATATTAGCTATAAAACCATCACAGAAATATTCAAATCACTATATGAAAGCAACAACTCAAAACTGTTCTATATGAGATACTTCCAAACGGAACACAAAGAGGGAAAAGAGAACATTGCAATAACAGCAGTATGTAAAAGTTGCCCAATAATTTATGTGAAACATATTCAGATGAGTTTTTTTGCATTCATAGAAAATATCAAAACATCTATTCTGTACATAAATCTCAACTGAATAAAAAGGAGTGACAATGAAAGGAATCGAGCTACCATATAAATATAGATGTGTAAAGATAAGAAGAAATATGGAACTGCCATGAACAAAGACCCACATTTACCAAAATAAAAAAATCTCAATACTTTCAAATTGATCTTTTTTTTATTCTGCACCAGTATTGCACTCGTTTTGCCCCATAGCTATTGTAATACACAACCCCTTTAGTGTCTTAGGAAGATCTCTGAGTAGCATCATTTCATGCTGAGCACATCCCTATAGTTTTAGAAAGAAGATCATTTCTTTGGACTAAATATGTATGTAATAAGTAGCTGAGAATTTTTCTTTGGGAATTATAGGCCATTCTCACCTTAGAGATAACGATTTTATTCTTGAATGATAAACCTTTTATTGTTAACCATCTACAAATTGTGATTTCGACAGATTGACTATTTTGCTTCTCCATGGCAGGAAAGTCTCTGAACCCAATTCATTTGAATGGGATTCTGGGGCTTCTGTGCCATGGGTAAGAGACTTCACTCATATTGGATGGGGTCTTTGGGCCTTATTCAGTGTCTGAAGAATCTACAATACATTGATTTGGGAACTGATGTTAGGCCTGTGGAGGAGTCATTGTGATTAGGGTTCATTTATCATAAGCAGCTGTGGGAAAAAATCCTCATTGTTAAAATACAATACTCAAGAAATGTGAGTTATTTCTGCATTGCATCATGGGATGAACCAAACATACCGAGATGTACAGATGTGCAAAGTTTGCTAATTGTCAAAATCAATTGTCAATTGTCAAATCATTCAGCACCGAGTCACAGCAGAGTCAACAGTCACCTAGCATTTCAATAATTAATGCTAGCGCTCATCCAGAGCCTGAAATATGGGTGTTACTGGAAAGGAGAGGAGAGGAGAAAACGTTTGGCCAATCACTTTAGTGAAACTGCAAACTGATGGCGAAAATGTGTGATTTCTGAGAAACTTTTAGCCCTTAAAAGTTCTGCAAACTGGTTTGCCAAAAATTGATTTTGGTCACAAAAACGTGAAAAAGTTTTCTGCTAGAATAAGCACATTTTATATGTATTTATCTCTGAGAAAAGGCCAAGTCACGCCACGATTTAAGCAGGAAGAAAGTAATTGCATTTATTTTAGTGCGTGAGTATTTAGGTTGTACAATTATCAAAGGTAATTGCACCAGGATTGATCCACAGGGAACCCTTTGTAAGGACTCCTAAGAATGATGCAGTATACTATATTTCCCACATGCAAACACACAGTACATTGTGATTTGAATGCAGTATGTCTTTCCTTTCCAGGATCTCACCACAGCAATTCAGCTCATCAGAGCACAGAACATGGCCAGAAAGCCAGCTGTTAGAAAAATCTGATACTTCTGGGGGAGAAATGAAGGCGTAAAACTACGGAGAAGAACCGGCGAACGGAGAACGGCATTATTTGCTGAACTCTCCAGAAATTAATGATTGTATGTATTGTATGTCTTGATTCATTATTGTCTGTGTTTGAGAAGTCCAAGCTAACCTGTCTTTCTGATCCTTAGCATATGTTCAGTAGGAAAGTAGACCTGTAGGTGATATGGGGCACAGAGAATGCTTTTGGGTTTTGAGCTCAGGTGTATCTCACCTTTTGGTCTGCAGTTTCCCAGCTTGTAAAGGTGTCAGCATTTCCTGTAATGATGCACCTCGTGCTTTTTAAGTATTGCATTTAAATCTTGCAACATTGTGACTCTTTACAGATATAAGCAAACCAATACAGGAAATATGTGTAGCCAGGGTCCCTCTAGTCCCCCTGTCTGCAGGTTTCTTTCCCCCTTGCGTGTGTGCTGCTGCGGGGGCGAGCGCGTTCCTGGGGGCTCCCGGTGGAAGCTGCGGCAGGACGCCGCCATGTTTAATGTGTTCGCGCATGTGCGGAGGCTTGCGCGTAAGCAGAGCAATCGCGGCGGCCATGTTGAGGTTGGCGCGGGAGTTCGCGCCTGTGCCGTGCAATGCACAGAGGTTGGCAAGCATAGAGGTGGCCATTACATGTGTGCAAGAGCTCTTGGAAGTTGCGCATGCGCAGTTAAGAGTAGCGGCGGCCATTACAGCTTCAGACATGCGCAGTAAAGATCGCGCACGCGGTCCCCATAGGAAAGAGCTGTACCAAGAACTACAATTCCCAGCAGCCTCTGGGGACTGCACTTTCACCCTGGTCACAGGCAGCATTGAAGCCAATAGAACTGGCAGCTTCTCCTGCAGCAAAGAAGATACAATGTTGTGTGCAGACAGGGTTTTGTCAGTTGGATCCAGGAAACGATTGGGGAAGGTCGTGTACACAGCTGCAGTGCTCTGCTGTACTAGGCCCCAGACACCCCAGGCCAAGGTAAGCCCCACTCCCCACTAGGTTAGTGGTTAAGTTCATAGGGAAGGCCCCTTAGGTAGGCACCCTGCCCTCATCTGAGTCTTGTCAGTGACACAGCTGCAGTGCTCTGGGCTCTGACAAGAAGAGACAGTGTGGCTTGCAGTGCAGCCACACAGTTAGTTTGGCAGTTTCAGGGAAGGCCCCTTTCAGTGAAAGGGGGGGGGGTTGCTTTCTATAGTACCCAGTTCTATGTGATATCACCCGTGCCAGTTGCACTCAGTGATCGCGGCCTGCGTCTGGGCTCAGACAGGCTCTGCAGCAAGAGACTTTCCAAAGGTGGATCACTCCATGCAGGAGTCACCCACCGCCAGGCAGAGTTGCAGGACGTCACAGAGGAGATCGCAGAGCGGCGGATCCTTTGTGAAGAATCTACAGCCTCAGGTGCTGGAGCACTGGGCAGGTACAGTCAGTCATCAAGTGCACCAACTTTACCAACAGTCACTCACTTGGGGTATTGTGGGACATTTGGGACTATTGATATAACGTGTGGGGTACAAAGCCCTGCGTGGTGACCGGGTAGTTGTGCCTATTAGTGTTATAGAGGGACACTGTCAATGTCATATTGTTGAAGTATGTTATGTTGTGTTATTTGCCATATAGTAAACCCTTTTAGCCATAACCTTTGGTGTGGGCTGGTTACTTTATGGATGTTCCTATGTGAGGGCCACTCTACACTCCTAGAATCTCACATAGGTGGAGGCGCTGACAAGAAACGTTCCAGATATTTACCCCAGGCTCTCACTAGCGGAGGCTCAGACGTCCTGTGGGTCTGACAGGTATAACGCACCACACCTGGTAACATATAGGTTCCCCCTCACATACACTCTATATGCGATTGGGTGGGGGAATACCCGTTACATATGCTTAATATGAGTAGGGCCATTAGGATAAAGCCACAGAGAGCACAAGGTTAATAGTGACAATGTTACCCCCTGGGGGATATATTCTTCCAAAATAAACACCAAGAATGGGTGTTGTTAACTATAACCGTAGTATTAATATATCACATACTTCTGATCCATTCCACTGCTATTGGTTACAATGCAGTTGGGCTGTGCCCACAGGCTATCTCCTTTCCTATTTTGTGACGTGTTATATACAGTATTTCACCTCGCATGTAATGCACCTTTTTACTCCTTCCTTCAATAAAACCTTTGTCTGCCTCATTGCAAAATACTATACAGCCTAATGTGTTTCTTAGTGTTATGCTAACATGACCGGACCCTGGTTATAACACACAGGAACGTATTATCCTTCTGTACAACACGTTACCACAGGGTTTCTGGTGCACACTTCATGCTGTTTAGAGCCAGTGAAGAACTGAAAATCAACACTACTGTAAACTGGTTGCAACGATACACTAATTCCTATGAAAAACTTCCCAATATCACAATCCATACAATATCTGAAAGAATTAGAGTAATGTAAAAAAACCAATTAAACCACATTTTATTGAACGTTTCCCATTTGTATATCTATATAAATTCTTCGTGTTATGTATTAGTAGTACTAGAAGTACGTTTACATCATGTTTGAAGGGACACCCTTCATTGTTGATTATACATCAATCGTAAAACATAAAACATGTACTCTGTCTCCCTGATGCCATCTCTGGCTTTGTGTGTGATTAACTCAATGCACTATGGTGAAGGATACGACACAGAAGATTTGCGATCATATGGAAAATGATCGTAAGGTACATTGTAATTAAATTGTTATAGAATTATAGAATTCAAACTTCAAAACGTACAATGTATAACTCTAGGTGGAGTCATTTCGAATTAACTGGTAAAGTCACCTTACCTGGGCTCCTTTTAAGGAGAGGGAGTGGCTCGGTGAGTAACGACACTGATTGGCACTGAGAGTTTGGGGAGCCTGGTTCAATTCCTGGTGTCGGCTCCTTGTGACCTTGGGCAAGTCACTTTGGGCAAGTCTCCCTGTGCCTCAGGCACCAAAATCATAGATTGTAAGCTCCACGGGGCAGGGACCTGTGCCTGCAAAATGTCTCTGTAAAGCGCTACGTATAACTAGCAGCGCTATACAAAAACATGCTATTATTATAATTATTAAGACCTAAATCTTCTTTTCAATCCAAAACCTTCAAGAGGTTCCATGGCCCCTACCATGGCGCCTGTCCATAGCCTTGGGATAATCTTCTACCAAGTATTGTATTTATATGATTTATATTTGTAAACCCTCACTTAATTTCCTCAGTCTAACTCTTTCCCTTAGATAAACTTACACGGTTTCTCACAAGACCACGATCAAGAGCAGCAGGACTTCTACTCCGACACTTGGTCCGCCCTCATTCCATACACCAGCATGTAACTTTCTCTGCATGGATTTATAGAGCTAGCAATAGCTTCCCATTCATGGTAACCCAGGTTTAGTCCTCAGCCCTCTAACCTAAACTAACACCTGAGCCCTAATATTCTATGCGAGTGCGTCTATCTCCCTGTACTTATGTTCAGACATCCATGGACCCGTTTAATCTGATGATACCACTATGATAGAATTTATAGATGGCATTACTATGATACAGGGGTCCCCGGCTTTACGGACGTGCTGAAGCTTCTATGATGAGTGGGAAATTCCTATACGGTCATGCTTCGTTGGTACTTCCCACCAGCCAAACTGCACACCCTCTTCCCCGGCGCCTCTGACAAATGTTGGCGGGGCTGTGGACTTTATGGGATTATTCTACAGAATTGGGGAATTTTTTTACTTTTTCGACCATTCTGGGACGAGGTCGTTGAGATAATTGAGAGCACGTTTTCTATCACATTGCCTAGAGACTCATGGATCACTCTGTTGAACAGGGATTACATCCCAGGGCATAGTCTTAGAAAATCACTAACCTTACAGTTGCTAAAGGCTGCCAGATGGTCTGGAAACAACAGACCACATCTACAGTGAGCGCTTGGCTCTCCAGGGTATGGGGGATGTACTTAACATATATCCTACAAGAGAAAAGTACAAACTGCAAACAGTTGTGGTCTCTGCGGATCTCCTAAGCTTCAAGGCTAGCGTAGTGGCAACAAACTGTTCCCCAACTGTTCCATGAACCACTCTATCACCCAGTGAAGAGCACCTAACTACTAAGCGTCCCCTTTCCCTTGTGTTCCTTGCACGTAGCAACTCACCCGGATACAAAACAATACAGGTACCTGAACTCCCCAATGCTTTATAACTTGGTCCAGAACTGTTGTGCAGTCATGCCATGTCTGCTAGTATGCTCCAGTGGGCGCCCCAATACAAAGGCTCCGTCTGATTTATTTCTCCGTTTAAAGATAATATACTTTCTTTGTGTTAACATTATGTACATATTGTGTTACTCCTAAACCCTGTCTCTTACTACTTTTGTGTCATTCACCCAATTTTACATGTTTATCCACTGTTGTGTTGCGGTTCAGAGTGACAATAAGGGCCACATACTTGTGTCGCAATACAAGAAGGTGATTTGCACCTAATACAATACTTGGTAGAAGATTATCCCAAGGCTATGAAGTGACACCATGGTAGGGGCCATTGTACTTTTTGAAGTGTAAGAGACGTGTGCAGAGGTACGCAATGGAGACTGTTTAAAGTGAAACTAAAATTAGGCTTTATTGCGCCTGTCCCTTTAACACAGGAAAACATATGAAAATAAGCCAAACAAAAAACCTATCTCCGCTTTGAAGACTATCTACACATGTAGCTCAGCCCTCTCTGACTGGGTGGCTAGCTAAGCTATTTACCAGCCCAAATATATATACATATATACAGCTATGCAACAATCTCATAAGAAAGTCTAATCTGTGTCTTTTAGCAGTAGGGGAGGCTTCTCTGCTCTCTTGGGTCCGCACCCTTGTGTGCTAAGGCAATGTCAGAATCCAGGTTTAGAATCTTGTCCCCTTTGTTTTGCTGTCAGCGTGCAGTCTCTTTGTAGCTCAAGACATCTGTCCTTCCTTGGTTCAGCCCCCAATGGTGAGACTCAGGAATCCTCTTCCTGTGTGTCTCAGAACAGGCTTTTTCTGCTGAGTTCTGATTAGGCAGGTGGGGTTGGTTGATTGCAGGTGTGCAATTAACCAGCACACTTCTGGATTAGAGGCACATTTCTTAACAGGGGTAAGTCCCTGTTACATGAAGGTTTTAGATTGATAACAAGGTTTAAGTCTTAAAAAGAGTCACAGTAAGATGACCTTACCAGTTAATTAGAAATGACTCCACCTAGGATTATAAATTGTACGTTTTAAAGTTTGAATTCCAAAATTCTGTAACAATTTAATTACAATTTAGCTTAAAACCATTTTCCATATGTTCACAAATCTTTTTGGTTGTATCCTTTCGCATAGTGCATAAAACAAATGTTTTATCACACACAAAGCCAGAGATGGCATCAGGGAGACAGATTACATGTTTTATATTTTACGATTTATGTATAGTCAACAATGAAGGATGTCCCTTCAAACAAGATTGTAAACGTACTAATAGCACTACTAATACATAACACTAAGAATTTATATATGTATACAAATGGGAAACGTTCAATAAAATGTGGTTTAAAAAAATTACATCATTCTAATTCTTTTGGATATTGTATGGGTTGTGATATTGGGTTGTTTTTCATAGGAATTAGTGTATAGTTGCAACCAGTTTACAGTAACACTAAGAAACACATTAGACAGTATTGTATTTTGCAATGAGACAAACAAATGTTTTATTGAAGAAATGAGTAAAAAGATGCATTACATGCGAGGTGAAATACTGTATATACCACGTCACAAAATAGGAAAGGGGATAGCTTGTGGGCACAGCCCAACTGCATTGTAACCAATAGCAGTGGCATGGATCAGAAGTACGTGATATAATAATACTACGGTTATAGTTAACACACCCATTCTGGGTGTTTATTTTGGAAGAATATATCCCCCAGTGGGTAACATTGTCACTATTAACCTCGTGCTCTCTGTGGCTTTATCCTAATGGCCCTACTCATATTAAGCATATTTCCTGTATTGGTTTGCTTATATCTGTAAGGAGTCACAATGTTGCAAGATTTAAATGCAATACTTAAAAAGCATGAGGTGCATCATTACAGGAAATGCTGACACCTTTACAAGCTGGGAAACTGCAGACCAAAAGGTGAGATACACCTGAGCTCAAAACCACAAGCATTCTCTGTGCCCCATATCACCTACAGGTCTGCTTTCCTACTGAACATATGCTAAGGATCAGAAAGACAGGTTAGCTTGGACTTCTCAAACACAGACAATAATGAATCATTAACTTCTGGAGAGTTCAGCAAATAATTCCGTTCTCCGTTCGCCGTTTCTTCTCCGTAGTTTTACGCCTTCATTTCTCCCCCAGAAGTGTCAGATTTTTCTAACAGCTGGCTTTCTGGCCATGTTCTGTGCTCTGATGAACTGAATTGCTGTGGTGAGATCCTGGAAAGGAAAGACATACTGCATTCAAATCACAATGTACTGTGTGTTAGCATGCGGGAAATATAGTACAGTATACTGCATCATTCTTAGGAGTCCTTACAAAGGGTTCCCTGGGGATCAGCCCTGGTGCAATTACCTTTGATAAGTGTACAACCTAAATATTCACACACCAAGAGAAATGTAATTACTTTATCCGCGCTTAATTCGTGGCGTGACTTGGCCTTTTCTCAGAGATAAAGAAATATAAAATATGCTTATTCCAGCAGAAAACTTTTTCACGTTTTTGAGACCAAAATCAATTTTTGGCAAACCAGTTTGCAGAATTTTTAAGGGCTAAAAGTTTCTCAGAAATAACACATTTTCACCATCAGTTTGCAGTTTTGCTAAAGTGATTGGCCAAGCATTTTCTCCACTTCTATCCAGAAACACCCATATTTCAGGCTCTGTATTCCTTTTATCAGTCATGTTTTATTCCGTTGCGATTTATTTATAGAATATATGTTTTTATCTTGTGTATGAATGCAAAAAAACTCATCTGAATATGTGTCACATAAATCAATGGGCAACTTTTAAATACGACTTTTATTGCAATGTTCTCTTTTCCCTCTTTGTGTTCCATTTGGAAGTATCTCATGTAGAACAGTTTTGAGTTTT
The DNA here is from genome assembly GCF_040206685.1 of Ascaphus truei. Classification (NCBI taxonomy): domain Eukaryota; kingdom Metazoa; phylum Chordata; class Amphibia; order Anura; family Ascaphidae; genus Ascaphus; species Ascaphus truei. Next base: position 31,444,876 of record NC_134486.1, read on the forward strand.
TGCTTTAATATAGTGATTTGAACATTTTTGTGATGGTTTTGTAGCTAATATCTCTTTGCACTTACCATGGCTGCCTCCTGAGGAATGGCACTGGGGAATGCTGTATAGAAAAACACACGTTTATATAGTTATGGTTGGTTTTAAGCACACGAGTTTAAAAAATAAGCAATTGCAATCATACTGTTATTAATATTAATGAGTTGTCCTGATTGATTTAATAGCTTTGAGTGGTTATTTATTACCAAAGCAAAGCAAAACCTATATTGCACTTATTGTATTATTATAATTTCCTGTACTGTATTCTTTGTGAAGCGCTGAGTACACTTTTGGCGCTATATAAATAAAGACATACAGTACAATACCTATATAGAGTATACTTTTGTAGTAATAAGCTTATGTTCATTATATTAGTTTAAAGAAGTAGGCACTTAACAAATGGCCTCACGTAATAACTGTAATACTCTCTGGATTACATAGGTACTGATACTGGAATGCATTATAACTGTGTGTGTGGTTTTGGAATATCCTTTCATATATATATATACACACTACCCCATGCACTTTCATGGTGAAATAACCCCATTCCTCCAATGTCTTATTCATTCCATAATTAAGGTCTATGGGACACTGTTACATACTGCATGTCCTGTCCATCCAGCAGGCGTTTGTATGTGGCAATCTCCATCTCCAGATGTGTCTTCTGGTCCATGAGAACTCTGTACTCATAGTTCTGGTTCTCCAGATCAGATCGGATCTGGCCCAGCTGCCCTTCCACGTTGTTGATCATGCCCTGTAACTGGCTGAGCTGGGAACTGTAACCGGCCTGTGTCTCTGCCAAGCTGCCTTCCAGGGCTGATTTCTGCAAGAGAGTAACATTGTGCAATTGGGGGAAATCCGTATTTAACACAGTAGCACAGTCCGGTACTGAATACTAAATATATCAGCATATGCAATGCTGGAGAATGGGAAATAGTAGATGATAAATATGTATGATTGATGGAGAGTAGGAGAGTCTGTGTGTTAAGCAGTAAATATGTGTATACCACTGAGCGTACATGTAGGCTTCAAAAGAGATTTTATATAACGCAGTGTATATCTGTATGCCATAATAACATTGCATCCGCTACTTATTCCAAACCAATGTATAGTTATCCAGTGTTCTTTGCATAGACCTAAACAGTGATACCGCGCAATAATCGAGGAATATGAGTGCTAAAACATACCATGCTCAGCTGGCTCTGAAGCTCGATCTCCAGGCTCTGCGCACAGCGCTTCAACTCGGTGACCTCACTTTGGACTGACTCCATCTGTTCAGAACCGGACGCCACCTGACGATTCAGTTCCTCACTCTGTGAGAACATAGAAATAGAAAAGAGACGTATGGAATAATATCTGACATACAGTAGCTGCACTGTGAGTTAGGTGACTTTTATATTTAGAAATGTGGTGATACAAATACCACACCTTTTATCTAATCTTAATAGTAAATTTAGGGGGGTCAATAGAGTTGTTGGTTCCAGCGCTGCTTTTTATACCGGTACTCATGTAGTAAACATAGATAAGTCACCGTATCTTATTCAGCCTCAGGTACCACGTTAGATTGTAAGACATACGATGAACGTTGAGTTTGACTGTTTCAGAGAACATTTATCATTATCTGATGTGAGCTGTTTAAATATTGGAATGAAAGCGATGTGTTTACCCTTTGAAGGAACATGTTCTCAACCTCCCTCATGTTCCTCTCCATCATGTTTTCATATTGCTCTCGGATCTCAGACAAGGCTCTATTCAAATCCGCAGATGGAGCAGCGTTCACTTCCACGTTGACTCTGGCGCCCAGCTGAGCGCGCAGAGAGTTCACCTCCTGCAAGGGCACAAGATGAAGATGAGAATCAGGAGGAGCAGCAATGTGCCATTATGGGGGCTATTATATATCAAGCTTCACAGAAGAATTTTATGTTATTATGTTGGTGGAAGTAGCTTCAATTTCATGTTGCACGTCAATGTGTTTTTTAAGTGCACAATGTTGGGAGTGATTACTGTATTAGAATTTGTATCTGCCAATTCAAAATGCCAGGCCGGCATTTGGGCTAACCCCAGTATCCAAGAGATGTGTTTCAAATGTAGGATGAGACATTTTCTTTTACATCATGCTGGCAAAAAAAACATTCTTGCACCGCACAAATACAGGAATATTAATGGTTTCATACATAACCCCATCATCCTGAGTTCCATTCTATTACATTACCTCTTCATGGTTACTCTTCATTTGCTGCAGTTCATCCTGGAGGCCTTGAACTTGCATCTCCAGGTCACACCTCTCCATGTTCAGCCCTTCCAGGACTCTGCGCAGACCGTTCGCATCCGCCTCAACATTGTTCCTCAGTCTGACCTCCATCTCATACCTTGTGAGACAGCAGGACAATGACATTAAGGGCTACACAGTCCAGGAAACACAAACCCTTAAACGTGTGTACCTTGTACACCTTTGTGGAGATTTAGATGTACTCCTCTTATCTGATCTTCTTATTCATCCCTCCGTTCAATTATTTCTCCATAATATTCATGACACTTACTTGTTTCTGAAGTCATCTATAGCCAGTCGGGCATTGTCTATCTGCAGAACAATCCTGGCATTCTCCACAGTGGCTGCAGAGATCTAAAAAAAAAAAACATACCAGGCAGTGAATTCATATTCATCTTTTAGTCAGTGCAACACTGATTAATTTCCAAAAAATAAACTTGAATGTACCTGACACTGGAGCTCCTGAATAACACTGTAGTACTGACTGAAGTCAGGGGATGAGCTAGGGGCATTGTTTGCATACCACTCACAGATCTTTCTCTCCAGCTGGGCATTTTCCTGCTCCAGTGAGTTCACTCTCTCCAGGTAAGATGAAAGTCGGTCATTCAGAAGCTGCATGGTTTCCTTTTCATTGATGCCGAACAGGCCATCATTCTTACAACCACCGTTACCCCCAAAGCTGCTAAAGTGGCTTCCATGACTAGAGCCACCATGTACACTTCCGTAGCCACATCCATGACCGAAAGAAGAGTGTTTGGAGCTGGAAATGCCTTTACCTCCGTACCCTCCATGATGGGATCCTCCATGATGGGAAATGTGTGAGCCGCCATGATGGACTTTGTGGGCTTTGCAGTGGCTCATAGTGATGCTAAAGTTGGATCCAAATGGAAGGACACTGCAGCTTGATCAGCAAGTGAAGTATAAGAGCTCCCTATCCAACTGTCTCCTTTTATAGAAAGTATGGGTGGGAGGGGTTGTTGAACGAAGTGTACTTTTTTTATGCATCATGTCGACATTACGCTTTATCCAAGTCTAGACAATTTGGAAGATTCTTCAGAAATCAAAGACAATCTGGGCGGCTAAGGGACACAGCAGTTTACCATTTTGTTACAATGCTGCACAACAGAGGGGATAATTTACCTCATAATTGTACAAAAGTGCATGACAACATCAAAGAAGAAGTAAAACATGCGCTGTGAATAAAAACCTGCATAAAGCACTTAATTATTTAATTCACACTATGTTTATTCATGTGTTTAGAAGTAATGTGTTTCTCAAGAAAGGAGGATTCTGATGACAATGTAGGTGGGATGAATGCCACTTGGATCCTGATTTAGTAGTTTGCTTTGTGGAAACTAGTTAATTTTGGAAAATATTGACATTTATTTTTCTTTAAATGCTTCAATTTATTATGATTCACAATATAATGCACTGTAATGTGAAAATAATATAACATAATTAAGGTGAAGGGCAAAGTGATCACTTAAAATGCTTTGAAGTGTGCTGTACTATATATTATAGGCTAAAGCTATTAATTCCTGGCAGTATTGAAATGCCTGCTCTCCTTGCCAAGTTTTTATTTCTATCCAATCAGCTTTCCCTTGTCAGTGCAGCTCTCAGACAGGGGAGGTGATTGGACAGGAGAGATCAGCGAGGCAGTGGCTCCACCTCCTCGCTGCCTGCAGAGAGATCAGCGCAGGAAACAGTGAGGAGGGAGAGTTTGTGTTTGTGTGTCTGGGAGCAGAGTGAGTGTTCGTGACTGCAGAGTTTGTGTGTGTCTGTCTGCAGAGTGTAAGGAATCCGCTCCACGGTTTACTGGTTACCTTACCTTGCAGACCGGTGCAGTTCTGGAACAGCTTTCCTGAGGTTTGCTGCAGCCTGGATTCACTCAAAGCAATACATACTCCCTCTGGTATCTACTGCAGCTGTGCAGCCTTTCATTGCAAACTATACTTGCATTCACTCATTAGGGGCAGGACCTTCACACCCCCGCCGGGGATTGGCCCGCTGGCCTTTAAGTATTGCTTGCCCATAATGCTCCTTGCCGAGCATAGTCCTAACTGGATGTCAACTGTTTTGCCACAAGCTCTCGCTTGTTCTCCTTTGCTGATACCAGATTCCGCCCTGCGTCCTTCAGCTTCCTTCAAGCCGCTTGTTCTCCAATGCTGATTCCAGGTTACGTCCTGCATCCTTCAGCTCCCTTCAAGCCGCTTGTTCCCTTATGCTGATACGGAGGTATTCCCTGCGTCCTTCAGCTTCTGTTTCCCTGTGCTGAAGCAGAGGTTTCGTCCCTGCGTCCTTCAGCCTCCTGGATTCCTGCACTAAAGTAGAGGTTCGTCCCTGCGTTCTGCAGTCTCCTGGATTCCTGCACTGAAGCGGAGGTTTCCCTGTATCTACAGCTTCCTGGTTCCTGGGGCCTACTCTTTCCCTAATATAGAGAGGCCGTGTCCTGGTTCCTGCGCTGAAACAGTGGATTCCCTAGCCCGCTCAGGACTTTTGCGTTGTAGCACTGGTGCACCCGTGCAGCAAGACGGTGTGCTATTCTGGTCTGCCTACCATCTCCTGTGACCAGCACCATGGGCCATGGTCGTCGCTCGCGCAAAGGCCAACCCCGCGCTCCTAAGCTGAAGCGGGTCTCTCCTATCTCCTTATTGCCGAACTCCTGCATGGACAATGTTTATCCTGACGTCTCCTGTTCTGACCCTGGCTTGTACAACGACGACGCTGTCTTCTCCAATCCTGATCCTGCGACATATGACTACGAACTGCGCAATCCGGATCAGCCTGCGCGGTCTCAGGTCGGTGCTTTTACAACCCCACCTCAGCCTCGCGGTCCGACCCTGGTTTGTGGCGAGCAGAACCCTGACAGTATGCTCGGCCCTACAAACTCGGACCCCGCTGAGGTGTGGGTTGGTAAGTTTTTTCCTAAAAACCTGTCCCAGCCTGTAGACCAGTCCCAGTTTGAGAATAATTATTTGTGCGATATAATACCTCTGATGGAAGATCCGTTTATGTTGGAGGGCTTGACTCCCTTGCAAAAGAAATGCCGTAATAATCTGGTTTATAAGGCTTACTGCCTCAGAGACTTAAAACAGTATCTGGCCAGTGTTTTGGCCATTGCTAACATTGCTAGCTCCCCTGATTCCCCTTTAACTGGGGAGGAGCTGAGTCCTGTGGAACTGGTCAACGCCTGTAGTACACTCAATGCCCTGACTTTATCTTTGGACATTCCTATAGTATTCCCGGAACCTTCCGTCATGGTGGCTCTCGCTCACGAGACGCTGCATTTACTTTCCCGTGCATTGAATGATTGCTTGTTAAAACAGGATCGTCTCTTAGCCGCTCACGCCGTCGTTTGGCGGTATCCCTCGGCTACCAGTCCTGTTGCTAAACCGGGGGACGTATCTCTCTCTCCGGGAGATGACCAAACAGAACTATTACCAATATCTCCCAACGTAGCAACTGCCACAGTCCCAAGCTCTGATTGTATGCCCGGGTTCCCTGACACTAATGATATGTCTACATTAACCCCTGCCGATCAGTCCTGTGAGGTCCCCTTGGAGAACACATATGTGTCACTAACTAACACTAAGGTTCTTGTATCAGAGAATAAGTCCCTTAGTTCTCCTATTTCTAGCTTTGAATCCCTCTCTCTAGGTCTTGAGGGTTTTCCAGCTTTAAACTCTGCTAGACAGTCCTGCGCGCTTTCCCCGTCAGAGAAAGAATCCCTAAGTTCTGTTCCCAGGGTTATTTCTGTATTAACCTCTGTGGGGCAGCTCTCTGAGTTTCCTTTGGTAAATCCCTGTTCTCTGTCAGCCACGGTCACGCCCCTAGCTTCAGACGAGAGATTCCTGCTCTCTTCTAATACAGAGAAAAGGTTACCTATGTATTACTCTCAGGCATTGTCTGCATTAACCCCTGTAAATTCTTGCTGCCTCCAAGTTAATGCCTTCGTTGTAGCCTCAGAGAATGAGTCCACAAGTCAGACAGCAGAGGTTGCATTGAGGGATTCCCATAACCGTACGGAGTCTCTAGATATTCTTTGCTATAAATCCCCTGCTTCAGCTCAAGTTTCCGCAGTTTCGTCTCCGGAGACTTCGGCTAAAGTTCTGGTTCCTGTTAAATGTATTCAGGAGTCAGGTTTTTCCCTAAGCTTAGTCGCAGAGTTCCTTCTCCCGGGTATTTCACTGAACCAGCCTGTCGCCCACATAGCGGTGATCCCTGCTTCAGCGCATAGTTCCCACATTATGGAGTCTGCAGTAAGTTCTGGTTTCCCAGACATTCCTTACCAAATACCTACTTCAGAGACCAGTACACTTATGATTAACCCCCGTGTACTGTCTGAGTTCTCCTCCTCTTTAAGCTTAGGGTTAAAGGCATACAGTAGTCTGTATGTCTCTCCTGGGGTTCATATTATGTTCCCAGGAATGTTTGCTGACGCACGGTTTTCTCCCAAAAGTGACGCTTTTCCATATAGATTAGTAAAAAGCTTGCACACTCTTTCCCTTTTCGCTGAATTGTGTCTTTCTAGTTTTGAGACTCTGAGAGGTAATGATTCTCCTTCTGATTCTGAAGCTCTTCCTACAAGGAGTATCCTGTCTGGGGGTCCCCCTGATTTCTCTCTCCAGGCTAATTCTCCAGGGATCAGCATATCTGTGGTCACTCCCTTAGTACTGTCTGAGGTCACCATGCATATATTACAAGTCCTGGGGTTTAACTCTGAGCTGTTTAGCTGTCCTGCCTTTGCTGAAACCCAGTCCCTCAGTACTGTGTCTAAATATGCCCCAGCAAACATGGGGTTACTCTGGGAAGAAATTAAAACTCCTGTCTTAAAGGGTATTTTTTCTCACATGTCCAGCAAATCTAGAACCTCAGTAATTGTTTCTAAGTCACTTATCAATACATCTGATTTTTTCTCTAATCAAACCCAGACACCCTCACTATCGGTTAGGAGTCCTGTGATCAGAGATTTTGCACTAGAAAACACACCAATTCATGTTTTTGTCAGGTTAGGTACCCCTGTGGTTAGGGCCATTGCAGTTTCGGAAAAGACTCCTTGTACTCCTAAGGTGCCTGTCATTAAGAGTTTTCATAGTTCATACTTGCTGCTTGTTGATTCTCAGGGCCCGGTCACTGAGGTACAGACTTCAGCTTCTGATGTTAGCTTCCCTCCCACCACTACCCTGGCTCTGCCTTTTTCTCAAGCTACTGATTTGAAGATCCCAAGGACTATTCCTGATTCACTGACAATATTATCTCCCAATGAAGATTTCCCAGTATTGGAGAGCTCTACTGTTGTTTGCTTCTCTGCTCCTGCTAAACCATGGTTTTGTCCCTTGGAATTTTCGGTTGCCCCTGTTATTTCCTCTCAGTTGGAAATACTCTGTACGTATCCCAAGATTTCGGTCCCTATGCCTGGTTTACTGCTTGCCTTGTCACCTTCCATACCAATACCGGGAGATGCTTCTAACCAGCCTATACCCTTACTAACCATTACTTGGGAGCCTTCTAGAGGAAAAATTCCTCGCAAATTCCAACATGCAGTGGTCAGCCAAGACTTTTTCTGTTACAAAGTTTCTCCTGGTGTATTCGATCAACTATCAGGGCCACTGATCCTAGATTCAGGTTTCTTTATTAAGGACTGGGCTTTCAGTGGGGGTTCTTCTACCGTTTTTGCTCTGGAACTCTCTGGTTCTTCACAGCCCTGGATTTCCAAGACATTTTGCGAGGCAAGCCATGTACCAAGGATGTTTCCTCCATCAATCTTATATCCTAGAACTGTACTCACCAAAGAACTGCTCGTTTACGGATGCCCTTTCTACCTAAAGAATTTTAGGAACAACTCAATGTCCCCAAGGCCCATGGATGGTCCTGTCTGGCCACAGTTCTCACCGGGGGGTGGGGGTACACTAAGGACTAATCATGAGTCTCTGGAGTACGACTCTAGCCCCAATCCTAGACGGTTCAGCAACAATTCCCGGGCCTCCAACTCTATGAGTGCTCATGTTCGCCCGGAGGTCTCGCGTGAAGGGGGGGGTACTGTAAGGAATCCGCTCCACGGTTTACTGGTCTGCCTTACCTTGCAGACCGGTGCAGTTCTGGAACAGCTTTCCTGAGGTTTGCTGCAGCCTGGATTCACTCAAAGCAATACATACTCCCTCTGGTATCTACTGCAGCTGTGCAGCCTTTCATTGCAAACTAAACTTGCATTCACTCATTAGGGGCAGGACCTTCACACCCCCGCCGGGGATTGGCCCGCTGGCCTTTAAGTATTGCTTGCCCATAATGCTCCTTGCCGAGCATAGTCCTAACTGGATGTCAACTGTTTTGCCACAAGCTCTCGCTTGTTCTCCTTTGCTGATACCAGGTTGCGCCCTGCGTCCTTCAGCTTCCTTCAAGCCGCTTGTTCTCCAATGCTGATTCCAGGTTACGTCCTGCATCCTTCAGCTCCCTTCAAGCCGCTTGTTCCCTTATGCTGATACGGAGGTATTCCCTGCGTCCTTCAGCTTCTGTTTCCCTGTGCTGAAGCAGAGGTTTCGTCCCTGCGTCCTTCAGCCTCCTGGATTCCTGCACTAAAGTAGAGGTTCGTCCCTGCGTTCTGCAGTCTCCTGGATTCCTGCACTGAAGCGGAGGTTTCCCTGTATCTACAGCTTCCTGGTTCCTGGGGCCTACTCTTTCCCTAATATAGAGAGGCCGTGTCCTGGTTCCTGTGCTGAAACAGTGGATTCCCTTGCCCGCTCAGGACTTTTGCGTTGTAGCACTGGTGCACCCGTGCAGCAAGACGGTGTGCTATTCTGGTCTGCCTACCATCTCCTGTGACCAGCACCATGGGCCATGGTCGTCGCTCGCGCAAAGGCCAACCCCGCGCTCCTAAGCTGAAGCGGGTCTCTCCTATCTCCTTATTGCCGAACTCCTGCATGGACAATGTTTATCCTGACGTCTCCTGTTCTGACCCTGGCTTGTACAACGACGACGCTGTCTTCTCCAATCCTGATCCTGCGACATATGACTACGAACTGCGCAATCCGGATCAGCCTGCGCGGTCTCAGGTCGGTGCTTTTACAACCCCACCTCAGCCTCGCGGTCCGACCCTGGTTTGTGGTGAGCAGAACCCTGACACAGAGTTTGTGTTTGGATCCAGAGGGTTTCATATTTATAGATATTGATATGGTAGATTTAAACTGGCAAGGATGTAACAGAATGGTTAGTCTATTGCGAAAAGAAACACAGTGACTCATAGAATGAAAACCTTTTGGCCTAAACATTGGTATCGACTTGGAATGTTTTCTGTTCATTCATATACATTTTCAGGGTCCCTCGAGAGATGTTCATGGAGATCACAATAAATGACCTGGAGATGTTTTCAGCGGATATCAAGAGATCATTCCAAACAGAACTGCATAAGACTATGACGGAATTTAAATCGGACCTGCCCTCGCTGTCTGAACGAACCTCGGACCTGGAGCAGAAAGTGGGGGAGTCCCGTCCACTTCAGGCTAATACGGACGATGAAGAATTATAACTAAGGGAAGAAATCAAGACCCTAAAGGACAACTACAGTATGAGGACCTCGAAAACGAGAAAAGGAGGCAAAACCTATGTATCAGGAACGTTCATGACGCAGTCTCTCCAGGCTCCCTCCAGGAATACCTTGAAATGCTCTTTTAATTCTTAAACCCAACCCTGGAGGGCCTTCCCCCACAATGGACAGGGCCCACCATGCCCTAGGCCAGAGCTTCAAGGATCCTAGCAAGTGAAGAGATACCACTCTTGTGGTACTCTTTCCCTGTTACACGGGAAAGGAGAAGATCAGATCAGCATGTAGATATAGAGGTGACATCTCCTTTGAGAATTCCCCAATACAAATATTCAGCAACCTCTCCCAGACTGCAATTTTAAGATGACAGGACTTCCGATCAGTCACCACCCTGCTGCGAGAAAGGGGAGTCCATTATAGATGGGGATTTCCCTATCATCTAATTGTAGACAAGAATGGCAGACAATATGGCCAACGTTGTATGAAGGAGGCAGAACACTTCCTCCGGGAGTTGGGCCTCAGCTCGAGGAGACCGCCCGGGAAATGATCTGACACGCGAAGATCACTCTCATCAGAGAATACACAGATCAAGGCCAGGGGATCCACCCTCTGTATGTATCCACTCCGAGGAGACATGGGATGGGAGCCTCACAGATTCCCTGCTAGCACGCCATGAGATGCCTGTGGCACATCCTCTTGAGCTAGAGTCAGAGGGCTTTCCCCGACAAAAGGTCTGGGAGGAGAGAGACCTGCTCCAGTCATTGTAGATGATGCTTCCACGACCTGGTCTTGAACAGTCGAGACTGGAGAGAGACTGTGGCTTTCAGATGGGAGCATACAATGTGCTCGGATAGTTTTACACTGACTGTGTGACTACCTACACTTGAAGAGGCCATCTCCTGTAGGGTATGGGGCCCACTGGCCAGGACCATGAGCACTACAAAAGGTTTTATTTTGATATGCTATTTGCAAATAAGATACCCACAAAATGTTTAGGATGCTACTGTAAAAAAAGTACTACCTTTTTGCAATGGAAACAAAAGGGAAAAAAAAAAAAATTTAAGACACAGTATGATCAACATTGTTACAGGTGAGACACACACTTTCCAAATATTTAGAGGAAAATTCAACGTATCCAACAAACAGTTCTTTATGTTCTTATAAGCAAGGCCTTACATTAACGAGGTTGTTAGAGATACTCAATTAAACATGTTATTTGATGGCCTTGGCTCCAATGTTATTGCCTAAAAGACTCTGGGAGCTTTCACTTTGTACTTATACAAGCTCTACTGCACAGAGGTGAATCAAATGACGAGTAAAAGTGGGATCAGATCATGGGTAGGAAAATTTACAGACATATATGAGGATTCCATTCTAATTGGGTTTCAAACCAGATTAAGACCGTATCCTTCTGCACAATTCCATGAGATGTTATATAACCTACTACATTATACTTACATCACACCATCAATCAGATTTAATATGGTGCAAATAGCAAGTGCTTAAAATGCATCTACAAAAAGTCAGATATAATACATAATGTATGGAATTGCCAGAAGGTTAAGATACCCTGGTCTAAACGCCTAGATATCATAAGGAAATAAGCGAGCTGCATTTTTCTGCCAATCCACAAGCAGCAATTCCCGGGTACTACAATTCTTCGAAGGGGGGTTGCTCTAGAGTCTCAAAAAAAGGTGGAGACCGCATTTCTGGCAGCAGTAAAAACATATAGGGCTGGATCAAAGAGATTGAGCCTCCATTAAAATAGTGGCAAGACAAAATGGATTTTTATTGAGGATGAATTGGCCCAATTGTCTCCAAGATAAAGAAGCAGCATGAGGTACGTTTCTTAAAAACTGGGACTCATACTGTACATCCATACGATTCCACGGACACACAAAGATTGATATACATAAAACTGTTGATCATACCTCATTGGTAGATGGTAAAAAGCTAATCGGGAACTCTGTAACATACTAAACTTAGAAGATTTGGGGTGATAGGGAATGGTGAGACATATGGAAAAGGGAACTGCTGGAGCATTCCATAATGATGTTGGTATATTATTGTTAATGTCGCTGTTGATGATGATATTATTGTTATCATTATTACTATGATTATGGAGACTAGTGACAATCATATAAGCTAATTGCCTTCACCTCTACTTCTCAATAAAGAGATGATCCTGCCATGTTTCATGCTGGTGTTCTTTGTATTCTTTTAGATTGAGTTGCATTACATTCTAAATATGAAAAAAAAATGGTGTTGTCCTCATGCGGACTTAGAAATGGTAAAAGCATTATATATGAAAAAGGTGTATTAAAAGTCTAATATTATCCATGATTTATGGGGCTCATTGGTGTGCCAATCAAATAAGCAAGAGAGCTTAGAGGCTGCATTATAATGTTGAAAATTGGGTAGACCGAGACCACCTGAGCTTTGGGGTCTTTTTTTATTTGTAACTTAATTTTTATTTGATTTCAGATTTATTTGTTTTCAAATAGAGAGATGACATTACATTTTATCAGAAACCGGCATGTAGAAACAGTTCTTAATACAGTAAATAATAAATATATATCACCAAAAAGGAAAAGGGGGGAGGTTGGGGTGGAAGGCAGAAGGTCCCCAGGGCCCAGATTGTGTGTTATCTTAATGTCACATTGCCTCCGTCACTATCCAATCTCCCTGTTTCCTGTGTGGTCCTGTCCCTCCAACCCTTGGAGTTAAGCCCTCGTCCCTCTATTCCAGAGCTCTTACGTATACACAGGTGGTTATTGTTATCTAAAATGGACAATATTATTACAGCATACATATATACAAATTAAAAGCTTAAAAACAATCAAAACAGTTACAAATTAAAACAATTAATTAAACACAATAAAATTACTTAAAGTCTACACTAACCTCACATGAAAAAACTGCATACCCATGGATCGTCTATTAAGTGATCCATGAACCCCATAATCAATAACTAATCTGTTTGCAAATCATGGCTTTGGGCATGAGATTCAAAGAATCATATATATATAAAAATGAATTTAAAATTCATGGGAATTTCCTAGAAATCAACCTTATTCTTATTAAGACTCATTTAATTAAATAAGTATTATGTGGGTAAAACCATAAGACCTTCGAAGGTGCGAATAGGTGAGCATGTCAATGGCATAAAAAATGCAAAGTGCCTGCTGGAAAAAGGAAAGATGAGACACAATTTGGCACAACATTTCCTTGACCATCACAATGGCTCAGTAGAGGGATTACATTTTAGGGGGTCATATGTACAGTGTTGTGAAAAAGAAAGTACACCCTCTTTGAATTCCGTGGTTTTATATATCAGGACATAATAACAATCATCTGTTCCTTAGCTGGTCTAAATATTAGGTAAATACAACCTCAGATGAACAACAACACATGACATATTACCGTGTCATGATTTATTTAACAAAAATAAAGTCAAATTGAAGAAGCCATGTGTGAAAACTAAGTACACCCTTACTGCTTCCATAGGAATTAAGATGCTAAGTAGCAGACAGGTGCTGCTAATCAAATGCCCTTGATTAATTGATCATCAGCAAGTGTGCCCACCTCTATAAAAGCTAAAGTTTTAGCAGTTTGCTGGTCTGGAGCATTCATGTGTGTTAACACAATGCCAAGGTGGAAAGACATTAGCAATGATGTTAGAGAAGCAATTGTTGCTGCCCATCAATCTGGGAAGGGTTATAAGGCCATTTCCAAACAATTTAAAGTCCATCATTCTACAGTGAGAAAGCTTATTCAAACGTGGAAAACATTCAAGACAGTTACCAGTCTTCCCAGGAGTGGACGTCCCAGCAAATCCAACCCAAGGTCAGACCGTGCAATGCTCAGAGAAATTGCAAAAAAAACCAAGAGTTACATCTCAGACTCTACAGGCCTCAGTTAGCATGTTAAATGTTAAAGTTCATGACAGTACAATTAGAAAAAGACTGAACAAGTATGGTTTGTTTGGAAGGGTTGCCAGGAGAAAGCCTCTTCTCTCTAAAAAGAACATGGCAGCACCGCTTAGGTTTGCAATGTTGCATCTGAACAAACCACAAGACTTCTGGACAGACGAGACAAAAGTGGAGATGTTTGGCCATAATGCACAGCGCCACGTTTGAAGAAAACCAAACACAGCATATCCGCACAAACACCTCATACCAACTGTCAAGCACGGTGGTGGAGGGGTGATGATTTGGGCTTGTTTTGCAGGCACAGGACCTGGGAACATTGCCGTCATTGAGTCGACCATGAACTCCTCTGTATACAAAAGTATTCTAGAGTCAAATGTGAGGCCATCTGTCAGACAGCTAAAGCTTGGCCGAAATTGGGTCATGCAACAGGACAATGATCCCAAGCACACCAGCAAATCTGCAACAGAATGGCTGAAAAAGAAAAGAATCAAGGTGTTGCAATGGCTCAGTCAAAGTCCAGACCTCAACCCGATTGAAATGCTACGGCTGGACCTTAAGAGAGCTGTGCATAAACAAATGCCCTCAAACCTCAATGAACTGAAGCAATGTTGTAAAGAAGAGTGGGCCAAAATTCCTCCACAATGATGTGAGAGACTGATAAAGTCATACAGAAAACGATTACTTCAAGTTATTGCTGCTAAGGGTGGTTCTACAAGCTATTGAATCATAAGGTATACTTCGTTTTTCACACATGGCTTCTCCATTTTGGCTTTATTTTTGATAAATAAATCATGACACGATGTAATATGCCATGTGTTGTTGTTCATCTGAGGTTGTGTTTACCTAATTTTAAGACCTGCTAAGGAACAGATGATTGTTATTATGTCCTGATATGTAAAACCATGGAATTCAAAGAGGGTGTACTAATTTTCACACAACTGTAGTTATGAGAGACATTAGAAAGGGAGATAGGGAGCTTAAAGTTCTCCAGAGGGAACAACAAGGAATGCAGAGAGCACACTAGAAGTCTTGAATGGTGGGGTATCGCTGATCACCAACCCAATCTACCAAAATGAAGCCAAAATGTCACCACGTCTCCTGAAAAGGATCAGTACTATATGCGATTTTACTTGTTCTGTTGTATGTATGTATGTATGTACATATTTATTTATATAGCCCCAACCGTGTACTCAGCGCATTACAAAGACAATACAGTACAGGGAATTATAATAATACAATAAGCGCAGCAAAGTCAGATAATAAGAAAGGAAATCCCTGCCCTAGGGTGCTTACAATTTAAGTGGTATGTTGGGAGAGTTACAGAGACAGCAGGTGAGGGAATAAGTGCAGTAAATGGCAGTACTTATCCACAATTGTTGGTAAGAGTGGCTGAGTATTGTATAGTAGCCATGAGGCCCTACTTTTGGGATGCTTCTTTTGTGATGTACGTTTTAAGGTTGGTCAGTATTAAATTACATGGGTTAACACCATTAGCAGGGAAAGAGGAGGCAGGGAGGCGTGGGTGAGAGCAGTTGTGTATAGGGGCTGGGTCCAGGATTAGGAGAGATATCCCCAGCAACAAGCAGGGTTGCCACCACTCTTACTACGGGTTTTGGCCACGTACCTCCCGACTACGGGTTTACCTAGTAAACCTCCAGGTGGTGGCAACCTTTGGAGGCCAGTTGGTGGTGGTGGTGATGGCGGCAACGTCTCCCGGCATCTCCTCCCGGCATCTTCCCCCCTGCAAATACTGGCAATATGGCTGCGTAGCGGCAAATGGCGCCGTGATGCCATGCCAACGGGAATGCCATGTGATGTAAGAGGATCACGTGACGTCCGTTGCAATAACAACGAGACGCTATGTGACGTTGCGGCATCATGCAGCGCCACATTGTCATGGCAACTTGCCGCCGCGTGACGTTGACATCACGTAGCGTCCCGTTGTCATGGCAATGCAGCGTCACTTGACGCCGCACAGCCATATTGAAGTTTATTGCAGGGGGGGAGATGCCGGGAGGACGCTAGAGGTAAGTGCTTTATTTATTTCTTTTTTAATAATCTCCGGGTTGGCCTTCAGTTGAAAGTTGCAAACCTGGCAGCAAGGAGGAGAGAGGGGAGGGAAAGAGAGGACTTGTGAGGGGGGCTTTTTATTTAGTGGTGTAGAAGTTGTCGGGAAAGAGGTGTTTAAATAGTCGTGCAGTGTATGGGCACAAGCATAGGAGGAGGGGAGGAGCGATGAAGTAATGTGGAATAGGAGGGGAGTGTGGAAGTTGGTGAGAAGAGAAAAGTTTACAAAGGAGTGAGAAAACAGCAAATAGGGGGGACATAATGAGAGGCAGGTCTCTTTGATTTGCGTACGATTTTTACGTGCCGCTAATTATATACTTGGATTGTCTTGTACATATTACACTATTCCTGTTCTCTTTCTGTCTCCCATTTGACGTATTTGTTTGTATTTGATTGTATGTTTGTGTGCCCGTGAACACAGAGTAGCGCACTTTGTATTTTTCCTTGTGTTATCTGGTTTGCAGTTTTGGAATTCTGTAAATGTTTGTGCTGCCGCAAAGGCTGCTCTGCCGAGTTGCTCATTGTAAGCCTCTGCTGGCATGAGCCTCTGCATCTACAACACAGCCCGGGATCCAGCCTGTTCCAGGGACGTTGCCATGCCGCTCTTGGCATTGCTTTGATCCAGGCAGCTGAATGGGTGTTTAACTCAAGTTCAGAAAGAGAGGAGAGGGAAAAAATATATTGTCTCCCAGTCTTTTGAAAGGTGATAACTTCTCAAACATCCATCTTGGTTTTTCACACTCCCGATGGCTGTTTTAAACGTGGCCATTGCAAGGCTTGTAATTGTTGTACCAAATAAAGGTTTGTTTGTTTTTTGTTTTTCTCCACATGATACTAAAGATAAAATTCAACACTGGTGGATTCAAACATTGTAGCACACAATATGTGGTATATATGTTACCTTATCCATCTGGACTACAGGGTATTGGAAAGACTATAAGAAAATGACAAGTTTGCATTTTGGAGCGTTTGAATAACATTAGAAATGGCACCAAGTTTACTTTTCAGAACAAACCTTTTAAGTTATCTTTCCCATTGTCCTTTGGTTCATAACGGGGAATAAGTTTATGGGGATCGAACATGGGATGAAAAATGTTAGATCTTGCTGTCACTAGGAGAGAATCGGTCTGGATTTTTAGTTTAGACTCAACATGTCCTCTGGGGTTTAATGAACAAAGGGAGATGATTCTTTTTTTTTTTTTCCAAAGATGAATGATTTGTATAAATGACTGCTTCATGCCTGACTTTTTGTTCTGTATGGTTTTTTTTATCCCTATATATTGTAACAGACCAGGTCTATTACATTAGAAGACAGTAGGGGGAGCAAGCAGTTCCTCTGTCTACGTGCGAAGTCTGCAAGGAAGTTACACTTCATAAAAGTGTATGTGCCCAGGAAAAGTCTCCTCCCATGTGAACATTCTAGTGTAATATTATTACCTCTGCTGAATGTTCTTTCAAGAACACTTTAAATCTTGTTTGAATTTTATATATCCTCTAAGTGCTGCTATAAGAACATTTTTATTACTAGGAATAGTGATTTTATGTTTTTTTATGATCCAGAAAAAATCTTTTTCTTTTTTTTACTTTTTTCACATTTTTTCTCCGTAAATATACGTTTTTTTTTTTTTTAACCAAATATTTTAATATGTCAAAACAATATACATATAGTATTTCTAATATGAGGGATAATAAAGATAGAGGTATGGATTTTTGGGAGCATATACAAACTAATGCCCAGGAGAAACCACACCCTCTAATTTGTCAATTGCACAATACTCTTAAAGCAGGAATACTATACTAGTATGATTTGATTATACTGGAGAATTATGTAAAACACTGTGGAATACCCAGAGGATTAAGGATACAGAATGTGCTTTGTTTTGGTATTGACTATGTAGAATTTACCTCAGAATGGGAAAGCACATTGGAATTTTTTTTTTTTTTAAACTTTGGGCCTACTAATTAATAATTGTTACCGACTGAGTACGCAGCACTGTACCTGTCCCATAGAATTTACAATCTATTTTTTGGTACCTGAGGCACAGGGAGATAAAGTGACTTGCCCAAGGTCACAAGGAGCCGACACTGGGATATGAACCAGCCACCCCTGCTTCAAACTGTGTCATTGTTTTAGGGAAACTAAATTACAGTAGACACAAATCAAAGATTTGCAGATTAAACTAGACATTAAAAATGTTATGGTGCGTAAAAAAAAAAGTGATAAAAACCCTCCACTGTACAGTGTACAGTAAAATAGTTGCCCCAGGGTGGGTGGTTAGGCCTCCAGGGAGAGGGAGTGCTTCTATCTGCTCTCACTGCGCAGCTCTTTCTGACTGGTGCAGCCCGGCAGGATTAATACAGCGGGAGCTCCATTGAGAAGCAATGACCTCCGCTGAGTTAATCCTGATGGGAAATTCCCCCCTGCTTTGCACTTGGCTGTGATCAGGCCGCTCTTAGTCTGCGGTTCACCCGCTCAAGTACGGGCAGGGAGACAATGAATCTGACTGCATCATTAAATGGAAGAAATTGGAAAATCACGATAAAGAAACCTGTAGATAGAAGCTCATATAAGATTTGTGACAGGGCCTTAGCCCCTGTCTAGAAGGGCTTCAAATAGCAAGCCTGTATGTGAATGATGAGTCCGGCAGGGAGCTGGTTAATTGCAGCAACAGACAATAAACCAGTCTCTACCTGGCTCATCAGTCAGGTAGAAAAGCCTCCTGCTTAAACTGCAGGGGATTTCTCTAGAACTGAGGAGGTGTGTGCTGCCAGAGAGAGATCCCAGGGAACCAGACCCTCTTTTCCAGGACGCAGCGGACTGTGGAACCCGCCAGAGCATGCACGCCATGGACACCGACCCAGAGACTGATGTAAAGAGCCCCCTGCTTACAGGTGCCTCTATGGACTTTGGTGTCAGAGGATGAAAAGAGGACTAGCCTCCCAGCCCTGATGATCGGGACTGGAATGTGTGAGTTAGCCTTTCACAAAGGGATAGGCCTGCTTTATTTCTTTTGCATGCTGACATGAAGCTGTACTGTTTTGAAGCTATGGGCTAAATAAAAACCAATGTTAATTTCCCCCAATCCATGTCTTCCTGGACACACCTCTGCACTCGTATCCTACAGATTTAATACCAATCACCTCATCCAGATAGATTTCACCACCAACAGGAAAAC
The DNA here is from genome assembly GCF_040206685.1 of Ascaphus truei. NCBI lineage: Eukaryota > Metazoa > Chordata > Amphibia > Anura > Ascaphidae > Ascaphus > Ascaphus truei. The sequence continues at coordinate 31,463,893 of NC_134486.1, forward strand.
ACTATAAATGATTATAAATCTAGTTATAATAAATATGAGAATTCTAAATATAATAAAACATGGACATCCAGATACACACCAGACAAACAGAGAAATAGACAAGACAAGAGGAATTATATGTATGAAGGAGCGGTACCAAAGATCGTAGAGAAAGAAATAGTAATCGGGAAGTTGAACAGGATTTTTGTATCACGAGAGATGGAGTAGAAAGTATGGAACAGAAATCGGAATCAGATTGTAGAGGAGAGATCACTAATTCAAACCAAACAAGTTACAAAAAAGGTTCCGGAAGACCCGAAGAGGACAGAGACGAAGAGGGGAAAACCCAAAGAATAGGATGGAAAAAAAACCTGTAAATATTTTTAATCTTTCAGAATATAAACTCCACCCATGTGAAGTGTCATTGCTTAATAAGGCACTTTTTGCCCCTTGGAAGTTCCGAATAAATTTGAGCTCTTTCTCGACATGTGTAAGTTTATCGGGAATCTCACTCTCGACATTTTGCTAGAAGTATTGATCAACAAAATGAAGTTTAAATAGTTAAATCAGATCTTGATAAAAAAAAAACTATTAAAAAAAAAAAAGAAGCTATACAATACCTCACGGCTTTAAATGGATTAGAGAAAAAAAAATTGGTTCTCAAAGTGAATGGTTATCACTTGAGCCTAGGCGCAAAGTTCATATTTCATGTCTAACCCCTAGCACATGCATCACTTATCTGAGATCTGAGACCAAAACAGATCTGCAAGACCTCAGCAGCCGATACAGATGTGAACCAAAATAACAATGACAGAAACCACTCAGAAAGGGAATATATGCAAAGCAATGATGTATTGAAATGTACAGAGTCCGCAGCAGCGGTGGGCAGTAAAAACTCACAGGAAAGCCCTGTATTAGGGCATATGGCAAACAGGCAGCGTTCTGGCAGAGGGTATGGAACCAAACGTGACGTCACAGGATCAACAAGGAAGATCCGGTGAAGGCTGAGCTGCAGCTTGTCACCGTCTGTATTAAGTTTTTTACCTATTTATAGTGTATTATTGCAATCCATTTTTTGACCTAGACATCTGTGGAAGCGCCTGGTGAATTTCTGTCTCCATCTGAGACCAAAAGACTGTTCATGGTCCCATGGTTCAACAAAGTATTGGACCGCTCCTCCTTCTCTTACCATGCACCTCAACACTGGAACAATCTACCGGGGACTCACAGCAGCCACCAGTCTAAGTTCTTTCAAAACTAAGGCTGTCTCACATTTTAATCTGGTCTGTAAGAGTTACATACACCTATAACATATTATCTTCAACTGTGCATGCAATGTCTTGTATATAATGTATTACCCTGCTCACTAAATGTAACTATGTATTTGTACCAATGTATTTGTCATCATAACTGTACCCAGGACATACTTGAAAACAAGAGGTAACTCAATGTATTACTTCCTGGTAACATATTTTATAAATAAATAAATGTGATGAAGGACTAAACACGCAAGACTGTTTAAATTTAGAAAACCTCTCTGAATTACAGTATGTTCTGATAGAACCAATTTACCTGATACAATCTCAGAGCGATCATATTAGCGTTCTTCAATCTTGTGATGAAGGCTCAGGATCGACTCTGCACACGTTAAAAAAAAATCTAAAGATAACATGCCTAAAGAAGAAAGAACTGCCTTAAAAAAATCTAGACCAAAATAATAGTATTGTGATTAAATCAGTGGACAAAGGTGGAGGTAAAGTCACGTCGATCATGGAAAGAATCCTGCAGAGTTGAAAATAAAAGAAATCTAATTAGTCGCTTTAGGAGATAGAGGGGACGATAGATTTCTAACTCAGACAATGTGAAACCTATTGGAAACATTCCCTGCAGACACTGTCACCAATGGGTCTGAATCAGGACGTAGACTTAGCAGCTTTTATTGGATACTTAAGGATGGATACTTATTAATACATTTATTGTACAATTTTTTATTCCACAATTTTTATTCCATTCTATTTTTGCAATTATCTCCATGTTTTTTTTATTTTATTACATTTTTTTTCTATTTTTACTGTTGGTTTCGTGTATTTTTACTCATAAATATTGTTTTTCGTAATTTAGTATCTTCCATTAGAATGATCTAAATATTCCTATTAGCTCCTGTTCTTCAGCCATTAAATGCATTCCAATATTTTATTAAAAATATTATATAAATGTTCTCCGTCTATTAATAATTGTATATATCTATAGTTTTTTCTGCTTTTTGGTATACTGATTTTGAATGTTATTGCTTGCTTATTTATTTGTGTAACATTTGTAAATATCCCTGTATAAGCCCATTGAATCAATGTGAAGAGTTAACATATTTGGGACTATCATAGTGTTATTATAGAGGTGTGATATAGCCCAGTACACAGCCGTGTACCCTTGAGAAAGGAACCAGGGAGTTCTGAAACGCGTTGGGTTGCTGTGGTTGTTCCACTGACATTGTGCATGGCATCACCATGCTGCGCCCCTCCGGACCAGCTGAAGACGAGAGAGATCAGAGAGGCAGAGGCCCAGCATGGGCCTTCGCCCACATAAGGGCTTCTGTGACTCTAGAGGGTGTGAGCTGTGGCTGGCTCTCCTCCCCCCTCACCACAAGGGTTGTTCGATTCGTACGCACGCCAACAGGGGACTCAAACAGCAAGAGCCGTGCGGCGAGCAAAAGATCCAGGACCGGTCATCTAGGTGTCCAAGCCGCAGGATCAGGTGAGCATGATAATGCTGTGTTGGAAGTGATGATGATGTTAGTGATGTGGGGTCGGTTATGACAGGGTCGGACTGTGAGTCCCAAGGGTCAGACAGCGACGATAGTGAGAGCGCTAGGGCAAGCACTGGGTCAGACTCAAGCAGCGGTGCAGACAGCGATGAATCCCCAGGGGTAAAGCGCATAAGGAAGCAGGTAGAAGCCTTGAGAAATGCTGCGTAGCGAAGTAGAAAGGTGAAGGCGAAAAAATGCAAAGCGCGCAAGGACAAGGGGGTAATTTCCTCCCACAGCAGGGAGGATTCGTTTGCGGTAGAGACTAGCTCCCTGAACACACACTTGCCTACGAAAACCCAGAGAGATATAGGTAAAAGGAGGTATGTAGATATGTTTAGGCTGTCTGTAACGGGGCGAGCAGAGAGGAAGCGTGCGCGGGAGGCGGGCGAGAAAGTGCAGGTTGTGAGGAGTAATGCAAACTGGATACTGGGTTTCACTGTTTTCGGGGACTGTTTCCTTTCAAAACATCCCAAACAATTGCATAATGTAATGAAATACTTGAATGTAATGCAGACCATGTCTGATTAATACGGGGGGTCAGCGTGGGGGGGATTATGACGAGCAGTTCAGGCAGAGGTGGCGGGAGAGCCATGTTTGAGTAAGATGGACATGGACTTGTGGATGAATCTGGTGGGACAGGAGAAGCAAAAGGGTAACGCACCCTTTCCCAAGGGGCCGGGTGGTTGGCCCGGGAGTTATTCATTGAGCAGGGACAAGAAAGGGGAATGTTGGGCGTTTAATGATAAACATTGCACGCTGGGGGCGGGTTGCAAGTTTAGACGTGTGTAGCCAGTGTGGGGGTAACCACCCCGTCAAGAAGTGCTACAAAGCCCCGGGCAACCTCAACCAGGGGAGAGGGTATGCCATTAACAAAGGCCCCAACAACGGTCAGCCTTAGCGGTTTGAGCCGTTGGTTAAGGGGGTACCCATTCGCCTGTCTAAGACATGCAAATGAGCATACAGTAATATTTCCATTTGCTATATGCTTTGCTGTGGAGGGTTTTTGTCACTTCTTTTACCCACCATAACTTAACTATGTGTGGTAAAACCTATTCCTTGCTTCATTTTTTGCATAGCCAGTATAACCAACCCCACACTGAGGAGACCCATTAAGGTCAAAACAGTCTGTCTATGGGTGGGTTTGCTGGCTATGCATCTTAACACTGGCTGTGCTCAAAGCTGTGACCATGCAGCAAGCTTAAGCCTATAGGGAACCATGTTTATGGTTTTGAAGCAAAAGGTGGCACTGTGTGCTCATTTGCATGTCATTTCCCAGAATCCCTTGCTGCAGTGGAAGTGCTGTGTGCTGGGTGATAATGGTGAAAGGCAGGGCTGCAGACCTGTCTAAGACATGCAAATGAGCATACAGTAATATTTCCATTAGCTATATGCTTTGCTGTGGAGGGTTTTTGTCACTTTTTTTACCCACGATAACTTAACTAAGTTATATCTATATCTATATCTAAAAGTATACATTACCGCATAGCAGCAAAAAGGGAGACAGCACTCAGGTGAATGAAAATAAATGTATTAAATACAGCACATAACTCCAACGTTTCGATCCCACAGGGGGATCTTCCTCAGGGTGGTGCAACAGACACAGGACAGTGAGTGACTTATATACCCCAACACCCAAGTGACATAAACATCTCCACATCATCAGAAAGCATCATCATCGGGCGACAAAACAGCTGTGCATAATACAATTTAATTAGATCATGCTCCAACTCCATGTCTGTACTCCTATTGGGGAATCCAAGTCACATGATCAAACCCAAGCTGTCAGTGTCATTGCATGTAAACAAACTGATGCTGCATCAGCAGGCCCGGTTTTCAAGGCAACAACATGTGTGCTCAACTCTTTAAAGGCAGCAGACACCGGTGGTTGTCATGTGTACTGCACGTGTATAGATACACCACTGCAAATGTGTATGTGCTCTAGCAGTGATGAATTTACTTCTAAACAGCACCTAAGAATAACAGATACTGGCATGCGTATATCAGTAGAATCCTATGACAGATAGAACCCGCTGTAATCCCAGTCGGGTAACCCATAATAAACCTGTCGGCGTCACATGCTGCATGGATATACATAGGTTGCTAGTTAACCCCTAGTATACCAGTACTGCTAAAGACACAAAGTGCGATCAAATAAAGGAACATACTGTCTGTAGAACTACATAAATATACAATATACGGACCTGCAAAAATGTGGAATAAAGAACACCCAATACACAGTGAGGGTAAAGTGAAGAGAACCGGGAGGGGAAAATAAAATCAATGGAAGAAGCTGAACGACAAGAATATACAAGCTGTAGTAAAATATACTGTATAATAAATGCCTTTTACATAATCATTTTGAACTACGCTGATCCATGTATACTGTACATACAGTTGATGTTGAACAGTAATAATTACAAAAAATTACAAAAAACAACCCAAGTTCATGTCCTCATTCAGGCCTTTGGGGGCCATAGAATCCAGTCTGTGAATCATCCTCGCCTCAAGCTGGAGCAAAAGCCTGTGTCTATTTCCTCCCCTGGTTGGAGTATGGGCTTGTACAACGGGCATACAACGAAAGGTGGCTAAGCTGTGCTGTTTAAGCTTAAAGTGCCTTGCCACTGGTAACAGCTTAAGATCATCAGAATTGGTGGGGTCAGCAAGGGCCTTGCGTATTGTGGAACGATGCATTGCTATTCGTTCCTTAAGCATACGCGATGTCTTGCCCACGTAAAGAAGCCCACAGGGGCATTTGATAATGTAGACTACAAATTTTGAGTCACAATTGAGAAAATCCACAATTTTAATTGGATAACCTTTATGCGGATGCATAAAAGTGTTGCCCAGCATTAAATACTGGCAATTTACACAACCTCTACACTTGTGCACCCCCGGAGCTTTTGTTAGCCAGGTCGTTTTCGCTGCATATTTATCCACTGGGTCCGCCTTTATGAGGTAATCCCCCACATTCCGACCCCGCCGATAGCAAAAGAGGGGTGGGGACTCAAAATGTTTTCCGATACGTTTATCATTCGCCAAAATGTGCCAGTTTTGCTTTATACTACGTTGTATCTGGCTTGAGGCAGTACTATATGTTGTTACTATGTGAAACCGATCCTTTTCAATGGTTGTCACCGTAGGTTTCAGTAGATCACCCCTTGTTGGTAAACGTGCTTTGGCTAATGCTTGATCAATTTCTGTCCGATCGTAGCCCCTCTCTCTGAAGCGATCTGCCATTTTCTGTAAAGCTGCTTCAACATGCATAGGATCGCTTGTAATTCTCCGTACCCGGAGCATTTGTGAAAAGGGGAGTCCCCTCTTTAGAGGGGGAGGGTGATGACTCTGAGCGTCTAAGAGAGTATTCTTATCTGTGTCCTTTGTATGTATTCTAGTACACAATACATTATTTTCCTTGTATACCACGGTATCCAGGAACACTATATTAGTGGCACTGTACTGGTACGTGAAGCGTATGTTTGATGGTATGAGATTCACATAATGAATAAATTCCAACAGATCATGTTCGCCCCCACCCCACAGGAGGAACACATCATCGATGAATCTAGCATAATATAAAATAGACTCAGCGTGTGGAGAATCATGTAGAAGGTGTGTCTGCTCATATGTGTCCATATAGATATTCGCATAAGATGGGGCCATATTAGACCCCATAGCAGTTCCCATGAGTTGGAGATAGTACGTCCGTTCGAATCTGAAGTAATTCTTATGTAATATAAGATCTATGAGAGTCATAAGGAACTCTGATGGAGGACCATCTCCTCGGCCGGTACTGTGTAGATGGCTCCTGACAGCTTCCATCCCCTCCTGGTGGGGGATGTTAGTGTACAAGCTTGATACGTCAAGTGTCACAAGCAGGACATCTGTTAAATCCAATGTTAGTGCTGACAGTTTAGTTATGAAGTCCGTAGTATCTTTAATATATGATGACATCTGTAGGACCATAGGCTGTAGGTGAAAATCAACAAACTGTGACAGTGGGTGGCATAGTGATGACCGCGCCGAGATTATTGGTCTACCCGGCGGTGCTATGAGAGATTTATGTACCTTAGGCAAGGTGTAGAGTACAGGCATAATCGGAAAGTCAGTGGTCAAGAATTTAGCCAAATCCTCTGAGATCCAGCCATTATTTAGTCCCATTGTGATAATTGAATCCACCTCACGCTTATATACCGCTGTAGGATCTGCGGTTAGCTTTTTATAATGGTCCTGGTGGGCGAGTTGACCCAGAATCTCATTGCGGTAATAGGAGTATGGCATTATTACAATGCCTCCCCCTTTGTCCGCAGGCTTGATGATAATTTCCCTTCTGTTGTTAAGGGATCTTAATGCCAGACGCTCACTCTTGGTGAGATTGTGATAGCTAATCTGACGGTTCATAACTCGTGGTTTAGTATTTGATTCAACCAGTCCCATGAAGGTGGAAATGCTATGATTAGTAATCTGCGGATCAAAAACACTTCTGGGTCTGAATTTCTTAGTATCCGAAAAGACGCTCAATCCTCTGCCAGTGGTAGCAGACTCATCTCTCTTGCAGAAAAAGTCTTTCAATTTCAGCTGACGGTGCATCCTGTATAGGTCTACTTCCCAGTCAAAGGGCTGTTGTGCGTTAGTGGGAACAAAAGAGAGCCCTTTATGGAGTACCGCCACCTCTGCCGGGGTGAGGGTATAGTCCGATAAATTAAAGATTACCGATTCTGTGTTCTTCCCCTCGCCCCTTTCGTCTTCGACTCTCGTGGTAGAGACCTTTGATTTCCAACCGCCCCTCCGGATTGGTCCCCGGCGTCTGAATCTGGTAACGGTGGTTTCTTGCCGAGATTCTGTGGTTTTGCTAAAAAAGGTTCAGTAGTGGTGTTGTCCTGGGTGTCAGATAGGTCCGTGTCACTGGTATTATATCTTGACCCTCCAAAAGCTGCCTTTCTGGATTTGGAATAGTATCTCCTTTGCCCTGGTCTACCCTGAGTGCTGTCACTAAGCCCCAAAAGCCATTTATACACTTTGCGTTCTTTATAATCAGATTTGACCTGCTTCAACTTATCCCGTTTGTATTTGATAAGGTTGGCCCTGTGTAGGTCAACTGCGGTTTATATCATATATCTATATCTATATATAGGCACACACAATCCCAGCAAGCTCAAACGCCCACACCCACCTAATCTTGACTATATGTAATGTCACATAGAGTGCCACTGGGCTGTGGCAATTGTATATAACAAACAACAGGGGGTGCCCAGTGCTACATCCAAATGACAAAACATACATGGTAATACCATGTATGTTTTGTCATTTGGATGTAGCACTGGGCACCCCCTGTCGTTTGTTATATATATATATATATATATATATATATATATATATATATATATATATATGGGGTTGCATATATTTTGTATGTATTTGGGGGGTGGGGTATTTTGGTATGTATTTGGCTGTTTTTTTTTATATGTATTTTGTGGGGGGATTGTGTGAGGGGGATTGAGAGAGTGGGGTAATTGACAGGGTGGGCAAGTGAGAAGAGGGAGGGAGGGAGTAAAGGGGGAGACGCAGGGGAGAGATATACATGTGAGGCGGGGGGGCAGGGATTGAGTGAGAGTGGGGTATTTGCTAGGAGGGGGAGAGTGAGAGGTGAGATGGAGGGGAGAAAAGAGCATGAAGACAGAGGGAAATAGAGGGGGCTCGCAAGACTGCCGACATCGGGGTTGGGGGGGGCTTGGTCGTAACTCTAGTCCTGGGCCCTGGGAAATTTGTCTGCGACCCTAACTGCATATAAGTATTGTATTTTTTTGTAACATTCCTTTTCTGTAAACAAGCACACATTTCGTATATTTATAATGTAATAAGAACCATCTTTGGGTGCTAATTAAACCTAGTACCTTTTGAAGAGATTAACTGCATTTTCAGACACATTTTGCTGCATTGTCTTTTTGTGTTAATTACAACTTGTTGCTAGTAAACAGGGGACCTAGAACTCCTGAGGGTAAGAACTTAAATTATTCTTGTGCTGGCAGCGTAATTGAGGTGTAGTACGGTGGTTTTGGGGGAGTTATTGCTCATTTAGGGCCCTGCGGGGAGGTGAGGGAGTCAGCTGGATTGCAAAACAACAAAAGACAGGTGGGTGACTAACTGACTGCCTGGGTGGGTTGGTGGGTGACTGACAGCCTGGGTGGGTGACTGACTGACTGCCTGGGTGGGTGACTGACTGACTGCCTGGGTAGGTGACTGACTGACTGCCTGGGTGGGTGACTGACTGCTTGGGTGGGTGACTGACTGCCTGGGTGGGTGGGTGACTGCCTGCCTTGACTGACTGCCTGGGTGGGTGACTGCCTGGGTGAATGCCTGGGTGGGTGGGTGACTGACTGCCTGCCTGGGTCGGTGACTGACTGCCTGGATGGGTGGGTGACTGACTGCCTGGGTGGGTGACTGACTGACTGACTGCCTGGGTGGGTTGGTGGGTGACTGACAGCCTGGGTGGGTGACTGACTGACTGCCTGGGTGGGTGACTGACTGACTGCCTGGGTGGGTGACTGACTGCTTGGGTGGGTGACTGACTGCCTGGGTGGGTGGGTGACTGCCTGCCTTGACTGACTGCCTGGGTGGGTGACTGCCTGGGTGAATGCCTGGGTGGGTGACTGACTGCCTGCCTGGGTGGGTGACTGACTGCCTGGATGGGTGGGTGACTGACTGCCTGGGTGGGTGGGTGACTGACTGACTGACTGCCTGGGTGGGTTGGTGGGTGACTGACTGCCTGGGTTGGTGGGTGACTGACTGCCTGGGTGGGTGACTGACTGACTGCCTGGGTGGGTGACTGACTGCCTGGGTGGGTTGGTGGGTGACTGACTGCCTGGGTGGGTGACTGACTGCCTGGGTGGGTGACTGACTGCTTGGGTGTGTGACTCACTGCCTGGGTGGGTGACTGCCTGCCTTGACTGACTGCCTGGGTGGGTGACTGCCTGGGTGGGTGACTGACTGCCTGGGTGGGTGACTGCCTGGGTGGGTGACTAACTGCCTGCCTGGGTGGGTGACTGACTGCCTGGATGGGTGGGTGACTGACTGCCTGGGTGGGTGACTGACTGCCTGGGTAGGTGGGTGGATGACTGACTGCCTGGGTGGGTGACTGCCTGGGTGGGTGGCTGACCCTATGTGCTGGACCTTCAACCCCCCACCGCGATGACACAAATTGTGTCATCACTCACTCTAAACATGCCAGCACATGTCCCACTGTGGGAACGCCCCCTTCTTAGGCCTGGGACATAGTGGTTTTAAGCTCGCTGAGGCAGGCTGAGCCGCGCTGAGCAGATGCACAAAGCCCCTGCATCTGTCATCAGCGCGGCTATAGTTTCTCCCTCCGCATGCGCGCTGATGCGTGTGGAGGCTGAGAAACTTTCCCGAGACAGGCAGTTTTGAAATTTGCCGCTCGGGGAAGCGGAGGAGCGGTCACTTCACCGCTCCCATCCAATAGGAGCGGGGGACTAGCCCCGCCTCCCACCCCACCTCCTGGCACGCCTCCGCTCTGCCCCCACCCCGCCCCGCCCCCAGAGCGCGCTCACTGCCTCGCCTGCAAGGACAGGGAAAAGCCCCATTTTGGAGCAGGCGAGGCAGAGCAGGAGCGCGGCTCAGCGCTGTTTGCTCCTCTATGTCCCAGGCCTTACAGTCTGTCCAAGTGATTTTCAACCTCCACCGGGACAGCCTGTGATAGATGTCAAAAAACCATGTGCCACCATTTGACTTAGGCGATGTAATGCTGCACACCATATAACAAATAAACAATATTATACTTGCAGTTACCAATGCTCCTGGTTCAGGGGATACCTGTCTAAAAAAGATCCAAAAGCTACATGAAAAAATGGATGATCCCTGGATCCCTGGATCATCCATTTTTTTCCACCATTTGACTTAACATGTAATCCACCTGTCTCCTCTGTCATCCACTGCATAGTTTACACCAGGGGTGCTCAAGTACAGTTTTCAAGACCCCTCAACAGGTCAGGTTTTCAGGATATCCCCACTTCAGCACAGGTGGCTCAATCAGAGGCTCACGACAGCCTCTGATTGAGCCACCTGTGCTGAAGCAGGGATATCCGGAAAAAACAGACCTGTTGGGGGGGGGGGGGGGGGGGCGGTGCTTGAGACCCGGAATTGAGCACCTTGGTTTAAAGTGTAATCTCCTGTTGATATTGTCTATCTTTACAGCTCTTACAGTACTTTGCTTTTATTTAGGATGTGTATGTACTTATATTGTAAAGATTCAGGCTCATGGTTTTAGCTACAAAAAAAATAAAAAATAAATAAATAAAATAAGGAGATAAGGGAAGAGGCATAAATTGTAATCATGCTATTTCTCACACATTCAGAAATCATTTTGTTTGGAGTAGCCACGCATTGCTGACATGCTCCCGTCTTACCTTGAGGTATTCTTTTCTTATTCAACCATTAATAAAACCGTTTTCCTATTAGTTACAGAGCTCATTGAAGGATAACGCTGCAGGCACCCTGCTATTTATAACCATTCCTACCCTCTAGTTCAGGGGCGGGCAACTGCCATCCTCAAGGGTCACCAACAGGTCAGGTTTTCAGGATATTCCTGCTTCAGCACAGGTGGTGCAGTCGAAGACTGAGCCACTGATTGAGAAAGGAGTTGCCCGCTCCTGATCCAGTTATTATTTAGCTGTGCTCATTGTAGAGGGAGAAAGGGGGTGGCCCGGGATTAAAGGGGTTACACCCCATTTGGCCATCCCCTGACCTCACCCGGGAGTCAAAGGGTTAACTGGGCTAAGACCCAGAACAGTGATTTAACCCCTGTAATGACATGTACATGTGTATTCCCCTGTTTCCCCTGTTCCATTGTAATGTCTGGTTTAATCAGTGTCTGCATCACACACACACTAGAATCCCTCCGGGAGCACAAGGGTTAATAGTCCTTTAATGATTATAGCTCTTTGTGAAATTTTCCCGCCTTTTCAGGCACCATTTTGCAGGTCCCCATTGGCCGCCATTAGGGCTCAATGCATTCGAATGGAGAATCTTGTTGTTTTAGTCCTGTCTCCTGTAAAGACCAGCAGGTGGCGTCCGAGAGGTAGAGCGGTGGTTTCCCATTGAAAGTCAATGGGCCCATCGACTTCAATGGAGATTCCTCGAGGTAACTTTCGAAGAACAAGTTGGCTGCCGTCCAGACCGCAAACCGCAAAGCGGATACATTTTCAATAGGAGAGCTTTGATCACTTACAAGTCAAGGTCAACGTCAAGTGGCGTGGGAATAAACAGTTCTAGGGCCCCTAGGAATAAAATTCTTTTTGCCCCTAGTTCCTAGGCTTCCCCCCACTCGACCACAACCGGGTCCCCGAATCCTGGAACCCCGATAAGGGTCGAACCGAGAAGAGCGGGTCGCGTCATAGGCTTTGCCGGCGGCAGCAGAAACGGCTCAGAAAAATGATTTAATGTGCATTTGTGTATCTCCGGTTCCGTAGGTCGTAGCAAGTCGCTTTTTGGACCATATGGTGTCCCAGTTCCGGCCATGGGAACTGGGAAGTTTGGTTCTGCTAGACCCAACAGAACCGGATATTTTAATACGTTTATGTTTTATGTTTAATACTGTGTCCCAAGGTATGGACAAAGACCCAGAGGAAATTCCTTTGCATACCAGGATAGCAGATGGCCCTACAGGCGACCCATTGTCTAGGACTTAAGTATTGTTCAAAGGGTTTTGTCACCCTCCCTGTTTATTTGAGGGCGGAGAAGGCTCAAACCAGAGCAGTTTTTAAGTGTCCCATTTAACCCCTTCCAACAAAGGTTTTCCTGCCAGAACTCCAAATGGATAGACTGGCTGGCATTCCTGATGCAAATGTGGGGCTTCAGAAATGAGACCCCAGAGAGCTACTGCGCATGTCCCAACAAGCAGGGGGGCATGAATTAAAATGTGTTCCCAGGCTAGTGAGTGGCTGGAGGTAATTGAAAACCAATCACAGGTACTTAATGTTAAGGATAGAGGGACAAAAGGTTTATAAACTGCTGTCCACCATATATCCTTTGTCTTCGTTTGCTGATATGGTTACCTGATATCACCTGAATGATTACCTGATTGCTGAAGAGAAATACTACATCAAACTTCTCATTCCCCAACCCCTAAGTAAGTGTACTTCTTGTCTGTTACTGAATTATTCGTGTGTTCACCTATCCAAAGGAATAAAATCACTTTATTATATCTTAAGCCTCGTTCAGTTCAAACCCAGTTATTTTTGTGTAATATTAATAGACCTGTGTAGGCTATCGTCACACTTATGCTATGGGGCTTCAGCCATTCGGTATTTCTGATGACAACCTGTACAAAAGCACCATGAATTACTAGGAGTCCTGCAGTGGCCTGGCCTGGCAGGAACAGGTTGCAATACACTGCATGGATATCCTGGAATGAATAAGTTGTATACTTGGTGAGTGGGAGCTCAGCAACATTTCTACATCAACAGCTTTAGTGACTGTAAGAAAAGGATTCAGCAAAGTTATTAAGACACAGTGTAGCAGTGAATGTATGTGCAAATCTAAGTTATTAAGACATAGTGTAGCAGTGAGTGCATGTGCAAATCTAAGTTATTAAGACATAGTGTAGCAGTGAATGCATGTGCAAATCTAAGTTATTAAGACACAGTGTAGCAGTGAATGCATGTGCAAATCTAAGTTATTAAGACACAGTGTAGCAGTGAATGCATGTGCAAATCTAAGTTATTAAGACATAGTGTCGCAGTGAATGCAGGTGCAAATCTAAGTTATTAAGACACAGTGTAGCAGGGAATGCATGTGCAAATCTAAGTTATTAAGACACAGTGTAGCAGTGCATGCATGTGCAAATCTAAGTTATTAAGACACAGTGTAGCAGTGAGTGCATGTGCAAATCTAAGTTATTAAGACATAGTGTAGCAGTGAATGCATGTGCAAATCTAAGTTATTAAGACACAGTGTAGCAGTGAATGCATGTGCAAATCTAAGTTATTAAGACACAGTGTAGCAGTGAATGCATGTGCAAATCTAAGTTATTAAGACATAGTGTCGCAGTGAATGCAGGTGCAAATCTAAGTTATTAAGACACAGTGTAGCAGGGAATGCATGTGCAAATCTAAGTTATTAAGACACAGTGTAGCAGTGCATGCATGTGCAAATCTAAGTTATTAAGACAGTGTAGCAGTGAGTGCATGTGCAAATCTAAGTTATTAAGACATAGTGTAGCAGTGAATGCATGTGCAAATCTAAGTTATTAAGACACAGTGTAGTAGTGAATGCACGTGCAAATCTAAGTTATTAAGACACAGTGTAGCAGTGAGTGCATGTGCAAATATAAGTTATTAATACATAGTGTAGCAGTGAATGCATGTGCAAATATAAGTTATTAAGACATAGGGTAGCAGTGAGTGCATGTGCAAATCTAAGTTATTAAGACATAGTGTAGGAGTGAATGCATGTGCAAATCTAAGTTATTAAGACATAGTGTAGCAGTGAGTGCATGTGCAAATCTAAGTTATTAAGACAAAGGGGGCTATGCACTAAGCAGTGATAAGTCGTTTTAAGAGCGCAAAGTGCTTTTAGAACGTGAAGTTCCGCCAAGCGCTATGCACTAAGCCGCGCAAACAGGCACTTTGCGCTCTAAAACTGGCTTTTTTCTTGAAATTTTTTCAAAGTCCAACTTTGATCATACGATCAGCTGTTTGCGCTGAATCCTGCCCTTCTGCGGGATTCACTAAGCAACGCAAACTGATCGTATGTGAAAGTTGCGCTGAATAAAGGCAGGTGATAAAAAAAGCTGGACTTAGAAAAAATTCTTTGTTTACCTTTTTGCAGGCGCAAAACCAATACAACAGGCCGGCGGGTGTCCCCGGCTGACCCCGCAGGGGTCCCCGAGGGAGGCCGGGGGTCACGCTGGTGTCCCCGGCTGACCCTGCGGCCGTCCCGGGGTCCCCGCGGGCCTGCGGTACCAATGTTGTGCCAACAAAAATACTAAACAATATTTCTAACTAAATACACCCCCCTAACACATACAGTACAATAATGTGCAAAATAACTATTATCCAGATATGGATAATATATTATTTGCCCATTATTAAACACTGCATTAGCATACCTAAATAAAGTCAATAACAACAGTAGCCAGCTAATCCAATGAATACAAGCAGTAACAACATCAATAATGAATTAATGAAACCATTAACCAATCAAACCAATTAATTCCTAAACCAACTCAAAATGAATAGTAACACTAACCAATCAAACCAATTAATTACAACAACATTAATGAATGTAAACATTAAAAGACAACTAAATACATTCAAACAATCTCTGAAAGAACCATAAATCGCATTAGCCAACATAATACAACATTAACTACAAACGAACACCAATCGCAAACATTTTATTACCATTAAGCAGGAAAAATACAAACAATTACATCCACATAAAAAACTGACATTAAAAAAACCAACAGCAATAGCAAACCAGAAATGCCTCCCAAATATTGTAATAATAATGTATTTATCTGTACTCTAAAGTGGTACAGATTAATATATTATCAGTCAATGTGCCTCCCCCAAAAAATCAACAATCACATCCAATGAACAAACCTGTAAAAAGAGACATTTACAAACATTGAATATATTACTTACCATTAGAAGCGGTGGCCCTCCGACTCCCGGGGAAACAGGAAACTCACGTACCTTGAAGGCCTCCAACAGCATCCGATGCCATCCGCCATGAAGATCCGGATCAGGTACCCCAATCTTCTTTTTTCTTTCTTTAATAGCCTTCTTCTATCTTCATCTGTAACCATTTCTTGTTCTTCTTTATCTTCTTTCTTCATCTGTCAATCCAAAATACCCCATGTTAAATCCCAGCCGATGCTGTCTCGTTGGCTTCTTGGGCTCAAATGAGGCGTCACAGCCTTAAATATGGCTTGTGACATCACATTTACCCTCAAAATGGTTAACAGCCACCTGATACTGCTTGTATTCATTGGATTAGCTGGCTGCTGTTTTTATTGACTTTATTTAGGTATGCTAATGCAGTGTTTAATAATGGGCAAATAATCTATTATCCATATCTGGATAATAGTTATTTTGCACATTATTGTACTGTATGTGTTAGGGAGGAGGGCGGGAGGGGGGTCGTGTATTGATGTTTGTTAATTCTTTTTTAAATATACATTTTAATTACAGTGTAGATGTGCAGGGGGTCTCCGGAGCTGACCCACGTTGGTTTCAGGTCCGAGGACCCCCTACTTCAGGAGATAAAGGCCCCATTATGGGGTGCCGGTATCCCTGCACTTTCAAGCGTCCGTGTCACGTGACCGGGACATTGAAATTCTGCAGGGGACACTGGCACCCCATAACGGGGCCTGTATCTCCTGAAGTAGGGGGTCCTCGGACCTGAAACCAATGCGGTTCAGCTCGGGAGACCCCCGCTCATGTACACTATAATTAAAATGTATTTATTTATTGTACGATCGCCTGTAACAGCCTTGCATGGAGATGGCAAATCTCCATGCAAATGTTACAAGCGGCTTTTTTTTCAATCAGCTAGCGTACGGGAACTTTAAGTGCGATAGCAGGGGGAAATACATTGCACGCATGATAAGCCAGTTTTGGGCACGTCCGATAAAAAATGGGCTGCGGGCCTTAGTGAATCGCGCCGCCGGCTTCATTTTTTATCGGACGTGCTAATTTTTTTCAGGCCAGCGAGAAAGCTCGGAGCTTAGTGCATAGCCCCCATAGTGTAGCAGTGAATGCATGTGCAAATCTAAGTTATTAAGACATAGTGTAGCAGTGAGTGCATGTGTAAATCTAAGTTATTACAGCTGCGCCAGCCTTTATTCTAAATTAGCCTAAGCCGTGCCGCTCTGATAACCGCGGCCAGACGCGCTCTGTTTTGGTTTTTTTTCGAACGGTTTTCGATATATTAGCGCACGTTTTATTAGCGTTGTCTGTAATACCGCAATATTCCGAGTTCGTACTGTATACTGTAGTATGAGGCTCCTTAGGGAAAAGAAGTACAGTATTACAAAAATATAACGTCGCATCTTCTTCCGAATATAAAATTATCACATTTCTATCTGTATTATTTATTAATCAATACTTTTGCTAGGCTTGCTCTTCTTTTCATACTGTTTTTATTTTATGCGCATGTGTGTATATCTCATTGGAACATTGTTGAAACGCATAGGCGTGTTACAGTATCACATTTCTGCGCATTAAGCATTATGATGACCTGTTGAAAATATTTTTTTTAATTTATAATCCAGCATACAGCGCTCTCCCCTTCGCCCCCGCACACACACAAGGCTAAAGTATTTCAACTTCTTATCTACACCTCTCCCACACCATTCATTTGTAATGGGTGACTTTCTGGCTTTAATCTTCCCGAGCCTGACATCACATTTATGAGCATGCGTGTATGACTTCCCATTCAATTAGAAGTTCAAGTCTGGAAAAAAAAAAAAATGTCGTTTCTCGACATGTGCCTGCATAACAATTCTTGATATTCTGAGAATCAATCACTACTGTAGCTTTTTAATTCTACACTAGTCATGTACGTACTTTATGAGGTGGGTGGCATACTGTGATATTTAGTTGGGGGTGTGGGGTTCAAAACATTATGATGACCTGTTGAAAATATTTATTTGAACTGATAATCCATTAATTTGTTATGGTTGGCTTTCTGGCTTTAATCTGCCCGAGCGTGGCATCACATTTCTGCGCATGCGTGTATGTCTCATTGGAACCTTGTTGAAACGCATATGTGTATCATCACATTTATGCCCCGGCTACCTATACACAATCTGACAACACTTTTACCGCAAACCCCCATTGAAACTCATAGCCTCTGAATCTCCACTGGTTAGCACTCCTGGAAAGGTAAAACATCCATAAATTCTTTATTGTCATACAATCATATGTAAGTCATGTACAACAGACAGGTTTAAGAGCTGACATTCTAAAACCCCAAATATGGCTCAGAGGTAACCAGCTGGGCATAATACCAGGCATTATTGATGGCCTGGTTACCCCCTGACCATCACTCCCTGAACGACTTGACTGTCATCCTATACCAGGGGACAGGCTAATCACCTTCTAGAAGGTGGGAGTGGCTAAAAGTATTCTTGGTATTTTGCAACATAATATTGAAGAGGGGCATAGAACATATTGTTAACCCTTTAAGGCCATTCCAAAGGAGGGTTACATAGTATTGCTGCTTTAACAAAACAAAAAACAAAAATCAGGCATTAGTTACTTGGTTATTCCCTTGTGTTACGCTGTCCCCATACACTTTGTAAATGTATCTCGCCGTAAATATGAGCAAATAAAACTTCAGGGATGACATGAAATGCTTTGTAGTCATGGGAAGGCTCCTTCGGCAGGATGTGGTTAAAGCAATTAGTGAATGTGAATTTATTAAGTGTTTTCCATTTGCAGTCCTAAATAGAAAAGCCAACGGTGTTCATTCTTAGAACCTTCTGTTACCAGCGTGATATAGAGCTCTGCTGATGAGCAGGATCCAGACGTTTGTATTGTTATTGTAGCATTCACAAAAACAGACCATGGTCTATTAGTTGGAAATTGAAATATTGTACAAGTCCATTTAGCTTTGGTAGAAATATGTCTCCCGTTTAATGGACTGGAACTTAGAAGTTAGCACTAATTTGAGTTTTTGTAATTGATTAAAACTATATAAAATATTTTTTCCCAAAGGCTTATGAAACAAACGTGAGGATTATGTTGCAGACAATTATAAAGTCTTTGTAACCTTCTGTCACGTATATGAAAAATGATATCTTCCAGCAGTCAGACATCAAAATACTTGTCTTACCTTCTTGACCCTATTAAAAATGTATACTCTGTTTCCCTGTGCCCCATAATGCAATTCAGTGCTTGGAGCAGTTCTGCATTCAGTATTTCTTCAATTGTAATATGTTTTTAACTCCATAATGTTTTCTTCTTTTTTGTTCTTTCTAACCTTTGTCTTTAAGTCAAATTAT
Organism: Ascaphus truei; assembly: GCF_040206685.1. NCBI lineage: Eukaryota > Metazoa > Chordata > Amphibia > Anura > Ascaphidae > Ascaphus > Ascaphus truei. Next base: position 31,482,699 of record NC_134486.1, read on the forward strand.
TTCTCTTAATATTTTTGGAGCCATGCCACCTTTGGCTACCTGCCCTACTTCAGGCAGTAAGCCCTGCTAGAATCAGGCTGCCAGTAGTCAACATGGGGTTTTCCCCCTCCTTGGTGCTGCACTTGAGTGACAGTGGGAGGTGGTGACATCAGGCCTGAGCATGTCCAATAATGGGACGGACCTGGTGCCCTCCTCCTAGCTGTACTTAATGGCGGTGCCGCCCCAAATATAGTATTGCCTCTCCCCTCTTGAGGGAGGCAGGGATCACACAGGATTGCCTGGAGCTTGGCCTACCCTGTTACTCTTCCCCTTGGAGAGATTGAGTGATACCCTATACCTCTGGTCCTGCTAGAGGGACAGGCAAGAGCCAGGACAGCTGCAGGGGCCCTGACTTGTAGTGGTAGTCCAGGGACCATCCTCAAGTTGACCATCCCAGAGACTGCAGTGGGCAGAGATCTGCCTTGTTCCTGTACTGTCAGACCAAGAGAATAAACCGTTCCTGTTATACTCCCGCAGCGTGTGTGATCTTACTGGGAGGAGAGGTGATAGTTCTACTGTAGGAGATCATCTTCACCTATCTGGAGCCTACAGCAGACGGAGGCGCTGCACTGCTAGAGAACCATGTGGGTAATGTACCCCAGAAACCTGATCCTGTGTCCCCACTACCACCGGCGGACAGCTCAGCCCTCCTGTTACCAGCAGGTATCATGCACCACACGACCAGTAATGGCAGAGTCTCACAGAGGGTGGGGGAGACACCGTTACATTATTAAATGCAAATTATGGTTAATAAAGTAGCAGATCCACCTAAATATTCATTTTTTTTCTTCTCTTATCTGAACTAAATGGATCTTGGAGCAGGACCACTGCCTAATTTCAGAGGTTTTGCACAAATAAACATACATTCTCAGATTTCTTTAGATGGAAAACATTCCCTACAAATCTATATGTATGTTACTTGAGTAGCCCCCCTCTGGGAATACTATTGAGTTAAGGGGTGGTGACCCTAACGGGTTTACCGTATATACTCAAGCAGTGTAACGTCTCTCTCCCCTCATGTGGTGAAGTGACTTGGCACAAAGCAGCCACTCCCACTATATACTTGGTGGCGAGTGACGTCACTATTGGGGTATATATTGCATTGCAAGTCTGAAGGTTCTAGAATTAGGATCCTGGGAGTGACAGTCGGAGGAGCCTCACTGTGAATAATGTAAATATGTTTCCGTGTGTAGATATGTGTACTAAGATTGATCTGTTCTTGTTTGTTGTTTTATAGACGGGGAAAGTGCCCTACCCAGATAGCGTCCATTGCAATTGCCATGATGAACCCATTTGTTCTGATACAAGGAAACCTATGCCCAACAGGGTTCCCCAGATAGCAACTTTAGGGCATAGTCAGATCGGCCCAATAGGAAGGTCCTTTGCTGACTAAGATCCAGTCTGCCCTGAGGTGGCAATCAGTGTACAGTACTGGGATATTGACCCTGAGGAAATAGAATGTCGGCCAAGGCCCACAAGGGGATGACTAGTAATAGGACATTGCAGACACGATGCAGAAGAGTGACGATTCAGTTAACCCAAAGAGAAACAAGCTTAAGTTCCTCCCTAACTTATTAAGATGAGGGTACCTAGGGAAGAAGCAAATAGTACAAACATAAACTAAATCAGAAAATGTGAATAGAGTGAAGTGTGTCTAAGATTGAAGAGCATAATTAACGGCTGTTAATAAAGCTTCTGCTTGTTCTATAAAGGTTCCTGGCACCCATTATTATTCCATCAGCATATCTGCCTGCGTGGATCCAGCACCCTGACAAGGTATGAGCGACTGAGCAAAGCCATGTACGGAGTCAACTGATGTAAAAGCCAGGCAGGGAGGGTTACACTTAGAAGAACCTACTGTAAGTCCCTTAACCTGCCAGATGAGCCTTGATATTGGCTCATACCCTATAACCCCTGCCACCCTGCCTGTTGATCGTCCACTCTGTTATTTACCACTGAGCCAGAAAGAACATTTCCTTCTTTAAATGCCACATGCATACATACCGGGTAGTTGCTAAACTGACTGCTTTGATAAGGTCCCAATTATCCATGAACAAGGGCATCAAACCCTCTACAATACTAGTGTTACCCCAACAAAGCCAAGGCCCATTCCAAACCTGAAGACCTCGATTAACCAGGACACTTCAACTTCCACAACCTAAACAAACCCTAAATAGCTTCCTTCCTGTCATTCTCCTGGCCAAGTTTATTTAGTGTTGCCAAGCGTCCCGTATACAGTATACAGGATTGTCCCTTATTTCATTGCGTTGTCACAGAAAGGTTTGTCTGGATGCATAATTAGCCCGTATTCTAGTACCTTGATGCAGGGCAGCCGACAGGGGATGTAGAGCTGGGTCAACTGTTGGGCCCAACTTCTGAATCCGGCTGCCGGGCCCCAGCTGCTGCGGCGGGCCCAACTTCCGCATACGTGCGTGGGATCGTCCCCCCAGACACCATGTTTCTAGTCAAGCCAGATTCAAAACATCCCCAGGCTATGTCTCCTCCCAACCTTCCCACAAACATTCCCGAGCTATGTCTCCTCCCAACCTTCCCACAAACATTCCCGAGCTATGTCTCCTCACAACCTTCCCTCAAAACTTCCCTGAGCTATGTCTCCTCACAAGCTTCCCACAAACATTCCCGAGCTATGTCTCCTCACAACCTTCCCCCAAAACATCCCCGGGCTATGTCTCCTCCCAACCTTCCCACAAACATCCCCGGGCTATGTCTCCTCACAACCTTCCCTCAAAACTTCCCTGCGCTATGTCTCCTCACAACCTTCCCCCAAAACATCCCCGGGCTATGTCTCCTCACAACCTTCCCCCAAAACATCCCCGGGCTATGTCTCCTCACAACCTTCCCTCAAAACTTCCCTGCGCTATGTCTCCTCACAACCTTCCCCCAAAATATCCCTGGGCTATGTCTCCTCACAACCTTCCCCCAAAACATCCCCGGGCTATATCTCCTCACAACCTTCCCTGAGCTATGTCTCCTCACAACCTTCCCCCAAAACGTCCCCAGTCTATGTCTCCTCACAACCTTCCCCCAAAACATCCCCGGGTTATGTCTCCTCACAACCTTCCCTGAGCTATGTCTCCTCACAACCTTCCCCCAAAACATCCCCGGGCTATGTCGCCTCACAAGCTTCCCACAAAACATCCCCGGGCTATGTCTCCTCACAAGCTTCCCACAAAACATCCCCGGGCTATGTCTCCTCACAACCTTCCCACAAAACATCCCCAGTCTATGTCTCCTCACAACCTTCCCTCAAAACTTCCCTGCGCTATGTCTCCTCACAACCTTCCCACAAAACATCCCCAGCCTATGTCACTTCACAACAAAACAAATGCTAACATTTACATGGAAAGAAAGTTCAAATTTCGCCTAGTTCATGAACTTTAGCAACATTCAACAAAATGACGAAATGCTTCAAAGACAAAGAACAACTAGCGATAAGCAAAGATTCCGCTTAAGCAACAAGTTGGTTGGATTGATAATAAACAAAAAAATCGGTCCCAATGTCCTTTTTTTGCCAAATAGGAACCATTACTTTACCACACTGTTTACTAACTTTATAGCATTAAAAAGATGCTTATGACACCAAACAGGAATCCTTTCCAGTTTCGTCGATTTTACAGAGACTGAACACGTCTAAATAAACCTGGCGCTTTTTTTAGCCACCAAACCCAAAGGAGGGACAAATTCGTATTCTTATTCTCAGTGCCTGGAAGCAAATGACACCAGGTACTTAATCCTTCAGCTTCCTGGCGGCGTTCCTTTACTCCAGACCAGGCTAGCATCTATTACATCTTTTCCTGAGATGTGAAACATGTTAAATCATTTTCCTTTCCTCCTTTTGTACTGCTACCCTCTTGTCAGCCACAACTGCACTCAATGGCCATCTGATTCAGACTATCTTCAGCTGTAGTGTCACTGTCCAGGATTGGTCATTCTGGAGCCCCAGGAACATCCCTTCTTCTTGGGAAAAATGGATTTGCCACTTCAAGAACTCCTGACTTTTAATTAAATCCTTAAGGCCCATATATATTACTAAGTGGTGCTATGCCATACATTCTGGTGCTGTAAGTAAATGGGTCATAGGGTGTTCTCCAGTAGGCGTCTCACAGCATAGCACCGCTTAGTAAATATGGGCCCAGGTTTCATACCAATAATATTTATTTGCTGAATGTGAAGACGCAAATGCTAAATAAGATGTACACACATCTGATAACGCTGGATCAAGTGAGCCACCCCTTCCAGCACATCACTAGTTAAAGTATATCAACTTCAATACGTTCCTATCACTTTCCGCCACACAAGCTGTGATCAGTACTTTGCTTTGCATGCTGTGCTCCCTACAAGAGATTCATTTAATCTGATTGCCATAAATGTGGCATTTGTTTCCAAGTGTGTGACAGCACAGTGAAGAGGCTCCGTGGTTAAGCAAATTAAAAGTATAAATCTCAAGGCCATGTGAACAGAGTGAGCTCTGAGTTGTGTTTCTACAGTAGTTTGTCATCGGATGGAAGAAACATTACTGTATATAGGCAGAGCAACATAACTGTATTGCAGTGTAAAATCAGTGTAAACTCTCGCCCCAGGAGGGACCAGCATCGAGGGGGAAGCCACAGACGCTCAACTACCGTCCTCAAGCCCCCCAACAGGTCAGGTTTTCAGGATATCCCAGCTTCAGCACAGGTGGTTCAATCAGAGACCCAGTCGAAGCAGGAACTGATTGAGCCACCTGTGCTGAAGCAGGGATATCCCGAAAAACCTGACCTGTTGGGGTGGGGGGGGGGGGGGCTTGAGGACTGGAGTTGAGCATTCCTGGTGTAAGGCGCTTTGAAGGTTAACCCTTCCACTGCCAACGAGGCCATTGCAGACTCCTCCGCAGAATGGGTTAAAAGGCATTTAATGCCAGATGAAAATATTACGTTAAAAAATGATATGCCGATCATTATTAACTTTGCATGTGTGTGCAAAAAAAAAATAGGTTATCATAGAAAAAAAGGGATTTGGGTTTAATTTCATAAAATGTGTAATAATAATAAAAAGTGGTTTGTGATGTCAGTTGAATTAACCCTTTTAGTGCCTCTGACGGTCCAGGAACGGCACCAAAACCAACATGACCCATGTGCCATTCAGGATGTTTCCTGCAGGGGGACAGAGAGAGGTCAAGTGATCGCTGTAACATTTTGGGATTAAGAAGTATAAGTGTGCGGCAGCCCTTGGGGTCAGTGTGTGAAGCAGGGAAGTAAGGCATGACAGAAAACAGAAAAACAAGGCACACAACGCACATAGTGTAATAGAGTATAAAACGTGACTTTATGGTTAAAAATAAATATATCTGCGTACATCAAGATAATGATTACAAGCGGTTGGTTATTAGGTTTACCACACCATGTGAAGACCGGAGGTAGCACCCTTGGTAAGTAACAGCAGGGGATGTATCAGCAAGCATCTCGTCTGCTTCTTCCTTCACAGCTGCGGGAACTACAACAGGGAGTGTATCAGCAAGCGTCTCGTCTGCTGCGGGCTCCAGTGTTCACCGTCTTGGGATGGTTTGTATGAATGTCCTATAATAGGAGTCCCAGAGCACACGGCTCCAAGCGGCGTGCTGTTCCTTGCAGAGCGCCCGGCGATGACGTCACAAATCGCCCATCAGCTTCCGGAAACCTTCTCCTGGAACGCACAGCGTGCGTGTCAAGTTGGAAATAACCAGCAGAATGGAGTAGGCAGCGCGCATGCGTCAAACAAATCAGCTTACTGACAGTGTCCAGAGACGCTTTAGAATACTTTTCGGGAAACAAGCACTGGGCACGAGATTTGCACCCAGTTTCGCAAACCTGTATATGGGTCAGTGGGAGGAACAGAAGATTTGGAATAACAATCCCTTTAATAAACAAGTAATCATCTGGCGTCGATATATCGACGATATCCTATGCGTATGGGAGGGGGATGACTCATCAATCTGTTCCTTCCTTTCTTATTTAAACACCAATGATAGGAACTTGACTTTCACACTTGTGTCCAATCCACTCAGTATCAATTTCTTAGACCTGCAACTAACTGCATTGGACAACGGGACTGTCTCTACCAAAGTCTTTTTCAAAGAAATTGATGCCAATAACCTACTTATGGCAAGTAGTAACCACAAAAAATCGTGGATTACGAACATCCCCAAAGGCCAATTTATTCGTATTAAACGAAATTGTAGTGGAGAACAAGACTTTGAGACACAGTCTAAATTACTTTTTGACAAATTCCTAGAGAGAGGTTACTCACGTGCGAGTCTGACAAGAGATCTTAATATAGTCCGTTGTATGGATAGGCAATCAATGCTAATCCCAAAAATTAAGGAAATTAATGACCAGAAAAATTTGATTGAGGTGCCTTTTATCACGACTTATAATTCTATGAATAGGAAAATTGAAAGGATTATACAGCGACACTGGGCAATTTTATGTACTGATCCAGTCCTGGGTGACCGAATTACAGACGCTCCCAAGTTCATATATAGAAGGGCTAAAAACCTGAAAAATACACTAGCCCCTAGCGATGTGGGTTCAACTCCTGCTAAACCATCTACTTGGCTTGGAGATAAGCCAGTAGGGAACTTTCAGTGTGGGAAGTGCTCTACATGTAAATATATTCACCCAGAGAGAAAAACTTTGAAGTCATTCACAACTGGTGAGATTTTTACGATTGATTCATTTATCAACTGTAATTCCACTTATGTGGTTTATTTGATTAACTGTGCATGCAGCCTGCAGTATATAGGCCGCACAAAAAGATGCCTGAAAACTAGGATACAGGAACACATTAGGAACATAAAAGTAGGCTATGAGAAACATAGTCTCTCCCGTCATTTTGCACTACACCATAACAAAGACCCTTCCACTCTAAAATTTATAGGTATTAAAGTAGTTCCCAGTGAAAGAAGGGGAGGTGATAGGATAAAAAATCTCTCACAACAAGAGACATTTTGGATATATCAAATGAACTCATTGAGCCCTAAAGGGTTAAATGAGGACATTGATATTTGGTCTTTAAACTAGACCATAGTCTCTTTCTATTTACCATTGCTCTCATTTGTCCCTGTATCTATAATAATTGTAATTTTCTGCCTCTAACTTTGGCTCTTCTCTTTCAGAAGTATTCATTCTTCATGCGCCGATTTTATATGTTATATGTATAATCTTTGTGTATTTGACCTAGATATGCAATGTTATCATTTTTATTGAAATTATATTTTTTCAAAGCTTTGTGAGACACAGTATTCTGTGTTTGTAATCACAAGCAATTAGCTACACATGTAATTAATTACACAGCAATTAGACACCGCAGTTCTGATTGGAGGAAGCTGGGTATATATATATGCACAACCTCCATCATTATGCATACACTCCCTGAAGAAGTAACCTAGTGTTACGAAACGCGTTGGAAAGAAGGGTGTCATTGCTTGTTTCCCCAAAAGTATTCTAAAGCGTCTCTGGACACTGTCAGTAAGCTGATTTGTTTGACGCATGCACGCTGCCTACTCCATTCTGCTGGTTATTTCCAACTTGACACGCACGCTGTGCGTTCCAGGAGAAGGTTTCCGGAAGCTGATGGGCGATTTGTGACGTCATCGCCGGGCGCTCTGCAAGGAACAGCACGCCGCTTGGAGCCGTGTGCTCTGGGACTCCTATTATAGGACATTCATACAAACCATCCCAAGACGTTGAACACTGGAGCCCGCAGCAGACGAGACGCTTGCTGATACACTCCCTGTTGTAGTTCCCGCAGCTGTGAAGGAAGAAGCAGACGAGACGCTTGCTGATACATCCCCTGCTGGTACTTACCAAGGGTGCTACCTCCGGTCTTCACATGGTGTGGTAAACCTAATAACCAACCGCTTGTAATCATTATCTTGATGTACGCAGATATATTTATTTTTAACCATAAAGTCACGTTTTATACTCTATTACACTATGTGCGTTGTGTGCCTTGTTTTTCTGTTTTCTGTCTAGCTCCAGGGGTGTCGAGCCACCCCCAAGAGAGGCTGCAGACCCACGCCAAGTGTCACCCTCACATAAGGTTTACAATATTGTTCCTTTATCACGGTGCATAGGTCACTTTAAGTACTAGGTATTAGCTGCACACTAATTTCTGTTGTTTTCAAAGTAAGGCATGAGCCTTCAGCTATTAGGGTGCCACCTTCCCCCCACCCCTAGGGTGTAGTTCTGCAGGATTAGTGTTGTGGCCGATGTGGGAGGAGGGGTTATGGAGAGGTTACTCAAGGGGTTGGTCTGAAGTAGTCTGCCTCTTATTATTTTATAAATACCCTGCATGACAAAGTGGTGGAGTATAGAATGTCTCAGTTAGTTACATAATTACATAGTAGATGAGGTTGAAAAAAATCATTCCTTCCTGACTCCAAATATTGCATCTTATGCAATGATCCCCACTCTTTTGCTTCAATTATTATCTAGATTACTCCCTGGATCAACATTCTTCCCATGTTTACTTATTAGGTATATCCCTGTATACCTTTCCTTTCTAAAAACCTGTGCAACCTTTTTTTTTTTAACAAATCTATTGTATCTGCCATCACAGTTTCCATGTGTAATAAATTCCACATTATAACTGCCCTTACTGTAAAGAACCCTTTCCTTTTTTTTCTGGTGAAATCTCCTTTCCTCCAAATGTAATTGATTACCCCATGTCCTTTATACTGCCCTTGGGATGAATAGTTCTTTTATAGTTGCGGGGTGAGTGTGGGGAATGGTTATCTTGGTGGTTTAGTAGGGTGATTCTGTAAAACGATGGGGATACGACATGTGTAATGGTCTTTAAATAAAAAAACAATTAAAATAAAGAGAAAAGAGAAGTATATATAAAAAAAGAAAAAGACACCATGTTGTGAGATTATAACATGTGGGGGGGGGGGCAGGGGAATGTGTTACCACATTATTGTCACAGCTATGCGGGTTTTGTAAGGTGTTGCTAGACTTGGGCATTAGATTTGGTTCTACATTGGTGGGCATGGGGGAGGCGGCACTATGCTCTGCCTTGGCGGTGAGGATGATTGTGCCCCCCCAAAAGGTGGATCTATTATGGTTGCTGAGCTAACTATATGGCCAGTTCGAGCCACACGCAGACAGGTCCGTCCCTAGGTGGTAAACAGGTAAGGTGCGACGGTTAGGTGCGATATGCCTCGGGGCGGCACGAGGGAAAGTGTGGCAGCAATCCTGCTTTCTTCTTTATGTAACACCCCTATCCCCCCACCCCCTTGTCGGCATAAAGGATAGGGGGGAACAGTCAAAATATAAAGTCCCTGTAGTGTATTTGTCCCTTTAGGCAGGATTTGTGCTTGAAAAATATTTATGTGGGTGCTCAGCAGGTAGTGAGGGTCGGGGGCAGAAGGTCCACACTGGCTCTTGGTGAGGAGTGGTGAATAAAGTAGAGGGCACCAGGAACGTTTTACCTTTTTATTAACAATCATACTTAGAGTATCAACAGGACCGGTTTTCAGGTTGCAAGAGACAGCTTCTGGCTGTTACATACAGACACTCGGGCTTCCGAACCATTAGGTATGTAGATAGAGTGGCTCTGTCTCAAATCTTCCCTCTACTGCCTAAGACGGAGCTGGAACCTTTTCCTGCAATTCTTAGCAGCTGTCCCAGGTATCGGCAATGAGCCCCTGCTGTGAAGAATCCACTCCCTACTGTGGCAGGATCCTGCTTTAGTGTAATATCTAAACAGCCCCCCCAGCCCCCCCATAATGCTGGGAACTTTCTCTAACCTGGAAACCAATAAAGGTCGTTGCCTACCCTATTACAGAATTATACAGCTATATGCAGGTGAGATCCCCTCCTCTGGTCCTCCTGGGATCTGAGATAAAGAGCCAAACCTGCCTTTATATAACCTATAGTTAATTACTGATCCACCCCCTGTTACTGGGCAGATACAACAGGATCCCCCCATTTCAGGTGACCCTTCTTGCAGCTTCTAAATTAAAGGTGGTGCCAACTCTCACCTTTAACTTGCAACAAATATGTTACACAAAGTGCAACACACTAAGGCCTGTAAGGATTAACCCCTACACTGCCAGCAGGAACCAGGACTAACTAGGGTAACATTTGCAAGGGTGCTACATTTGTTTTAATAGCTGTGGGATTGAAGCAGGGGGTCTCTGGAGCTGAACTAAATTAATTTAGGCTCCGGTGAACCCCTGCTTCCTGAGATACTTACCGCCTTAGGGTGTGCCGGTGTCTCCTATTCAGGTTTAAAGCCCTCGGTATATGAGCCAATAGGAATCCGCCTATGATGTCACAGCTTCCTATTGGCCCATGTGATGGAACATTTAAGCCTGAGCAGGAGATACCGGCTCAGTATCTAAGTATCTCAGAAAGCAGGGGGTCCCTGGAGCAGAAATGAATGGGGTTAGTTCCGAGACTCCTGCTTCTGAGGTAGGGGGGAATTTTGGGAGAACATTTTTTTTAGGGGGGGCGGACATCCTTAAGGTAGGGACGGGCCTGCGAAAAAATATATATTTTCCAGGGCTAAAGGTGGGAAGTGAATTGGGGCAGCTTTAAATCGTGTGAACAGCATCTGTAAGCAGTTTGGAATCATGCTCCGTGTTTTTTTTTTCTCGTGTGAGAGAAGTGGAACTGCTAATGGGGGGATTCATCTCAATATGCTGTGAAGCTGCATCCAGCGCTGGGAATGGAAGAGCGATCTTCTCCAGCAAAGGGAAGTGGCTTCACAGAATACGGAATGAGGGCCTTCGTCCTGCTGACTCTTACCTCCTCTAAGTATTCACTCTTCGGCTTTAACTATCCAGATGTTAGACAGTTCTGATATAGATGTGCACGCATGATAGACAAGCACGGGTGTTTGCCATTTATATCTCGCAGTATGTATAATTCATCTAGTTAGTGAGCCGTCTGCAGAAAACAATGCATTTGTAAATTGATGTGGTACAACTTGGATTTGTTTTATGTCTTGGAACAATGCAAAAATAAAACCACATAATGTCTGCAGAGGGTTGCTAAGCACTTTAAAGCGTGATACCCTACTTGGCAAGCAAAGCAGCTACTGTCTTCCCTCCAGCTAAACAATGTCTATAAGCGCTATTTGGTTCTAAACAACTGCACAGAGCAGAAGCCATTTGCCTCACACTTAACTGCATTTAAATATTTAAATGAGGCAATAAAACCATTACAAAAGGCAACATGTGTGTTTTCTCTTCCAAATTACAAACATGGCTGCTGTTGCTGCATCTCTTTGTTGCGATCTACAGTGTTAAACAGACTCATAAACTACCTCTGACTTTATTAACTATAGCTTGGTCGTCTGTGCTGGATATTCGCAGAATACGCCGGGAACATACAATAACTTCATTTATCCTGCAGAAAAGCAAGAAATGGGGTGGATTCCTGAAGTCTTGCTTATCTTTCTTATATGTAGCAGGGTCTCCCCTGGTCCCCCTTACCCTCGCTGCTGCGACGCGGCAGCCATTTTGGCGGCCATTTTGGTAAAGGACAAGTGGCAGCAGAGGCGCTTCGTAGCGCAGGGACGGCCCACAGTCTCGCATGCACAGTTAGGGCGATGCGGCGGCCATTAAATGTTGCGCAGGCTCAGCGGAGAGTAGCGGCGGCCATTACAGATCGCGCACGCGGCCCCAATAGGAAAGAGGGCCATGGAGGACTATAGCCCCCAGAGTGCTTAGCGGCAGACAGGCCACCTGACACCAAGGAGCCAATAAGGCTTACAGCTTTCCCTGAGAGGAAAGATACATTGTTGTGTGCTGCAGTGAGGAAGCAGAAGAAACTGGGACACAGACAGGGGAGGGTGGGTAAGTGTAGAGAGCAAGTGGCTCATACACTAGGCCAGACATCCCTCCCCTTAGGCCCCAGCTAGGCCCCAATCACCTCAGCTTGTGGTTACTACAGGGACTCCCCTTAGATAGGGACAGGGTCCTGTAGAACCCAGACAAGTGAGGGTACAGCCAGGAAGCGTGGATCTCCTGGTATTGCTGTGAATGTGTATCACTCTCTGCGGCTGCAGAGATAAGAGACTTTCTAAAGGTGGATCACTCCATGCGGGAGCCACTCACCGCCAGGCAGAGTTACAGGACATCGCTGAGGAGATCGCAGAGCGGCGGATCCTTTATGAAGTGTCTGCAGCCCCAGGTGCTGGAGCACTGGGGCAGGTATCGTATTTTAAGTGCACCAACCTACCGGTACATCAGGCGCTGATCCCGCCTATAGGTTTTGGGTTTCTTAGAGGACTCGTGGGACTCTGGGTACACGGTGTTGGGGAGGAGTAAGGTGTAAGGGTTAGGTTCAAGGTTATAGCTGCCAGCTAGTGGCAGAGGGTGACACGGCTGTGTTGCTATTATGTGATGTTATTGTTTTGCCCATTTAGTAAACAGATATATGTAGCCATGCATGTAAAATGGTCTGCAGTTGTCTCCCCTGCTGGCAGTAAACCTGGTAAGTTACAGGGATGCCAGCAGTAATCATGGAGGTTTGCCCTCACACCCTGGTGAGGTGCCCTATGTATGGGTGGGAGTGGCTACATCCTCTGAGTCCACAGTTAGTGACATCAGAGCTGTGACAGTTCCTGAAGTATATAAGGCACAGCACTGCCCAAAGTTGTTGTTGTTGCTGAGTTGTTGGAGTGCGTTGGGAAGGAAGGATCCACTAGTGCAGTAACTAGTGGTCCATTTCTACATCAGACTTTATAAGAGCTACACTGTGTCCAGGGACCTGGCACAGGGGTGATCTCCCTACGGGGAGAGGGGATCCCACTCCATTGGGAGGGCGTACCTATCAAAGGGACAGCAAATCAATATGTGCGGCTGAGACAGCTGGCTGTGAAGGGCAGCTTGCCCATATGAGATCAATAAAGATGCCCTGTTCAAAGATAACCCCACTGTGTGAGTGTGAAGTTACTCTCCAGTGGACGGCACCATCAACAAGGAGTTCTTCATCAGGACCATCTCCCTGCGGACGCATAGACCCTGATGAGGTGGAGGCGCTGCACGTGATAGAGGTAGGACTCGCACACACTACCTCAGCTGCCTGTCTGGATTGACAATCCCCGAATACCATCATGCGGGAGACTCAGGAGTCCTGTTGCCTACAGGTGCACCACCAGACACAACCATGTAATGGGGGCTGGTTAGACCACACGGGCCAATATGAGAGTGGGTGGGTCAGACTAGAGGGAATACCCGTTACATATATATCTAGTGTATGTGTCCTGCGAGGAACAACTCCCGCTCTGCTGGGAGCCATCGCAGGTGGAGGCGCTGTACCATATAGTATTGTTCCAGAGGATACACCCCAGGCTCTCACTGGCGGAGGCTCAGGCCTCCTGTGAGCCTAACAGGTAAAGCACCACACCGGTAATACATATTGATTCTCCTCATATGCACCTTATCTGCGATTGGGGGGGGAAATATGGGTTACATATATAATAATTGCACTAGATGCTATACTGTAGATATAACCAAATCACACATAAAGGGGCCTATGTACTAAGATCATATCTGAATTTGTATTGTGGATCAACATGTAACCTGCGATGAGCTCACACATTTTCACACTACCCCCTGGCAGGTTTCTCTCCGATGTGCTCTGGACATGTGACTGTGATGGACATGAGAGCAGCCAATAATAAAGGCTGTGGAAGAGGAGGGACTATGAGGGAGAAGAGCCTCTAGAAAAGGGGTTTAGCCATGTTGGATAAGATCTGCGTGACCTGAGTGCTAGGCGGTTCCGTCACGGTCTGCAGGGAGTGCATGTGGCAGCAGGAGCAGAAAGCTACAGGCCCAGACGTGGAAAAGAGATCATGCGCCACCGGAGCGCACCCTCAACGGCTAAAAAAGCGCAGTGGTACCGAAGCACCCTTTTTGAAGAACATGCCTGCAACAGGTTCTGTACACAACACAGTGTTATGGCTCCATCACAAGCCAACATACCAGGGATTGGGGGACTACTACACCACTGACACTGATTTACACCCGTGCAGCGTTATTGGGGTTGTGTATTAACCTGTATATTGAGTGCAGTGATCCTCACCTGAGGATCACAAGGTACCAGAGTAAGTAAAATATAAGTAACCTAGTTGTATTACCCATACTGTGTCTGTATTCTTCCTGACATCTGACCCTAGCTAGTTTTTATTTTATTTTACTGTTTGTGCCATGGAAGAGGAGCAGGAGGACGAAGATGAAGATGGCCTTCATCCTGATAGGGGTAAGTGTAACTTTTAGTTACTATTTGTTGGCTGGCTAATGTTTCATTTTGAATGGGCAAATGTGCTATTATCCAGATATGGGGGGGGGGGGGCGGGGGGTTGTTGGGGGTTGATAGTAGGGTGACCATTGATTGCCAATGTGCTTATCTGTGCCCCTGTTGCATAGGGCATAGGTAACCGCAGGGGCAATCATTGGGTTTATCGCCTACTGTTTATTTTAATGTACAGTATTGCAAAGTCAAATAAGCCATTTGGCTACTAGTGCTTTTGCCCATTTGTGTGTGTAGTGATGGAGAGAGGGTGGGGGTACTGTAGTTGCCCCGGTGGAGGTGGTTAGGCCTCTCGGGTGGGTAGCGGGAGGGGTTAACCCTTTAATTACCTTGACGGTAGTAACCGCTATGGTAATAAAGGGGTTAACTCCTCCCGGGGGTTGCACCAAGGGGCAACTATCCCTTTCACCCACACGATCTACCCCCAACCAACCAGGTACTTCAGTTTAACCCCTTCGTTGCAATAGATAGGGAGGGATGGAGGAATTGGGAAGGGAAAGGGGAAAATCCTGCTCAGCTTAAATAAATTACTTACTAGAGAGGTGCTATCAGGGTTAATACATATGCGTAAGGGGGGGGGGAGAAGACCAGAACCCTAAGTGATGCACTCTACTCTACTGAATGAAAATAATAAATTTTTAATGGTATATATGATGAAGCAAACATGAAAAAAGGGGTATTTAAAACCTAGAATAATGTACTGAAGAGATCCTGGTATTGAATCTCTATAGATGGTCAGATGGCATTGATATACATCTTAAGATAGCCATTCATGCTAGAATAGGTATACAATTGTATCTCACAGCACTTGAACAAAATTGCTCATTAAGATAGACACTTGGTGCAATCCTGAAGGGTATAAGTATGGAATTGTGAATCCTAACAGGTCGTGAGATACAGAAAACTGGGAGCCCTAGTTAATGTGACACTATCTGTCACGTTCCTATACTAGCTGACCGGAGGCAAACTCCTGTGAGTATGCAGTACATAAGACGTCGCTATGACGTCATCCCGACGCGCGTTTCGTTCCAAAGCAAGGGAACTTCTTCGGGGGAGTACTGCATACTCACAGGAGTTTGCCTCCGGTCAGCTAGTATAGGAACGTGACAGTTAAACTCTGATGTGGGCCACAGATGTGGATCCCACTAGCAAGTGATAGGGACAACTAGGTCTTTCAACCCTATACCGGCCAGGGTCCATCACGTGTGCATGCAGAGTCGCGATCACCTTACAGGAAGTGTGTGCCGGTATACTAATACCGTGTGTGTTTGTAAGTGTATTGGGGTGTGCATATGCCCTGCAATATCATCCAGAGTGCCCAGTGGGGTTTTAAACTTACTGCTTACCAATATAGAGGTTTGCTTCCTGTCTGGGACTGCATCTAGTTCGTGTGTGCAGACATCAATGCTATGTGTGATACACAAACACTGTAACATAGTGTCACATTAACTAGGGCTCCCAGTTTTCTGTATCTCACGACCTGTTAGGATTCACAATTCCATACTTATACCCTTCAGGATTGCACCAAGTGTCTATCTTAATGAGCAATTTTGTTCAAGTGCTGTGAGATACAATTGTATACCTATTCTAGCATGAATGGCTATCTTAAGATGTATATCAATGCCATCTGACCATCTATAGAGATTCAATACCAGGATCTCTTCAGTACATTATTCTAGGTTTTAAATACCCCTTTTTTCATGTTTGCTTCATCATATATACCATTAAAAATTTATTATTTTCATTCAGTAGAGTAGAGTGCATCACTTAGGGTTCTGGTCTTCTCCCCTAACCCCTTCGTTACCTTAACAGCTAGCCACTACGGTAATGAAGCAACTTGTACTATTATTTTAATTGTATAACGTTTAATTTAATTTTATGGGGTGCTGGTATCTCCTGCACGTTTAATTCTCCCGGTAGACCGGGACATTAAAACGTGCAGGAGATACCGGGGCCTGTAACTCAGGAAGCAGGTTGTCCCTGAACCTGAAATTAATGCGGTTCAGCTCCTGAGACCCCCTGCTGCAATACTATGTAATTAAGGTAAAATAACAGCTGTGTGATTGCCTGTTAGAGATGCGCAGCACAGAAATGGGACGCTTCCCGCTCTCACTGCGCAGCTCCTCCAGGCTGGTGCGGCCCGGTAGAATTCACGCAGCGGGAATACCATTCAGAAGCAGGGACCCCCCCACTATGTTAATCCTGACGGGCAATTAGTCTGGCCGCGGGGAGCAGGCAGTGGTCAGGCAGTTTTGAACATTGTTAACCATTGCAAATAAGCTACAGTGTGTTTAGGACTAAGGGGCATAGGTACTGAATCAAGGCAGAAGTGGAGAACTTGTGGGGCATATTTTTGCCCCAGTATTGCACCACTTTTGTTTTAACATAATATAACCTCCATGTGGGTTAGGGGTATATGTATCAAGGCAGAAGTGTAGCAATACTGGGGGGAAGTAACGGCACCATATGTATCAAAGAAGAAAATGTCATTGAAAGTAATAGGATTTTGTTCTCTCATGCAGCTGGTGCAGTTATGTTGCCTTGATACATACAGTAGATCCCTTAGTATCAAAGTCTTCCAACTGCAAAGCTGGGGCAAAATTGGAGCAACAAAAATGACACAGCAAAAAATCCCATTGGTATGGCTATTATAAATAATATTACACTACACATTTTTATTTCTTAATACTAGTTATACATTTTTTTAAAAACACATTTTTCTACTTTAATTTAAATTGTATCAATCAGATATTCAACATGGCGCAACGCATCAAAATTAATTTCAACCCTATGTATGAAGCCTTCGTCTACGCCAGGGGGGCGCAAACTTTTTTCCCTGCGCCCCCCTGACGGCTGTCCCCTCACTCCCGCGCCCCCCCAACCCCAACTTACCCGCGCTCCGGCGTAATGACGTCACGTTGCCATAGCAACGTGACATCACATGACCTCGCAGCGTCATTTTGACGCCGCGTTGCCATGGCGCCGCAGTGAGGAAGCCGCCGGAGCCACGGTAAGTTAGGTTTACAGAGGCCCTGCAGCTCCCCCGGCACTTAATTTAAGTGCCTTCGGGAAGCGCGCGGGGCCTCTGTAAACCCCGCGCCCCCCGTCGGCAGTGTCGCGCCCCCCCTGGGGGTCGCGCCCCACAGTTTGCGCACCGCTGGTCTACGCCACGCACATTTTATGAAGGTTTGTACAGGCAGTCCTCGTGTTATCCAACGGAACCCGTTCTGGAAGTAGCATTGGGTAGTGAAACCGTTGTAAAGTGAGTCCCATGTTAATCAGTGGCGGTGAGCTTTGGATAACGCATTGCAGCGTTGAAAAACGGCCCATAGGGTTGCATTGTAAAGCATTGGCTATGTAATTCGTTGAAAAGTGAAACGTTGGATAGCGAGGACTACCTGTATTCCTTTTTTGCACAAAATTTTTAACGCACAGAAAACGTAAAATATTAGTGCATAGGCCCAAAATGTTTCAAGTGTGGAATCTTTTCATGTGCTTGTTTGCTTGTGTGCTTGTGTGCTTGTGTGCTTGTGTGCTGCGTTCTGCGTGCGGCGTGCCGTGTGCTGTGAAGAATCAGCTGCAAACGTGATTGTTAGGTATTGTGGATGTAATTAGCCCACTGATAGCAATAAACTGTGAGACTTGTCAGTGTCGCGGCTCACATCTGCAGCATAAGCTGAGCTTGTCAGAACCAAGAAAGTTAAAAATAAACCAGCACAAAATGTTTATTTTAATAGTCTACACTACGGGGGAAATGTATCAAAATGTCCTTGTACAATGCTGATATTTTTTTTTCTATGAGCAATCTGGTGCGGACGTTTGCACGGGTTTTGTAGTGGGAAAACATTAACAAATGAGCCTGTAGCGTTTTATCACCTGAATACATGTAGTGTACATGTGTGCGAATGCATCAACACACAGCGATAGATCACTTGAAGGTTTGTTTATTGAGGTGGGACAAATCTACAAAGTCGCACAGTTCTGAACCTGTGTTGTCAGCTTTACGTGACTGTGTAGTGCAGTCAGCGGCGGATTGCCTGATCACCCCGGGCCTATGGCAGCAAACTGTTGGGACGTCAAATTTCCCTTTTTTTGCCCATATACAGAGGCTCTCTTCCCCACTGATCAATCTTGTGTGCTCCTTAGTGCGCTGTCTGAGTGGTCTGGTAGTCAACCCCACATATTGTTTTAGCACAACCACAGCTCAAAAGGTGAAACATAGAATCTGTGTTCCAGGTAGTAAAGGAATAAATATAAAAAAATTCTGGTTCTATCCCTGTACAGATCATACAGCGGGCTCACCGAAAGCAACCCAATAGTGTTGGGCAGAAATCTCTAGATTCATTCACTGTTTGGGAATTAAACAAGCTCGGTGATACAAGGTTACTCAGTGTCTGAGATTTGTTTTAAAAATCAACCTGGGATCAACGGTCAATGTGTCCTTCAACCGGGGGTTCTGTCAAAAGAATATTCATATATTTTTGTATTATGAATTTGATAGCAGGTGCCTGTTGGCTGAATTGTGTAATAAAGTACGGAGTTTCCAAGCGTGTGGATTTGGCATTATCCATAGTATCTCCCCCAACTTTTGTGCCAGATCTTTTGGCTGCAAAGTCAGATGGATTAAAATAAGTGCGCTCTATGCCTTGATAGTGCAGAGTAATAGACCTCCTGCAGTGTGGGACTGTCATACCCTCTAGTTAGAATCTTTGAAACAAATTGCCGGATCTAGTATGAAAGTCCTCAATGTTAAAACAATTTCCCCCGTAGACGTAAGAATTGGCCTCGTGGAATACCATGAAATAAAGCTTGTGAGTGACAACTCTTGGCATGTAGCAAAGTGTTCCTAGAATTGGGTTTCCTATATACTGTATGTTGGTGTGTACTCTTGTGTCTATAGTAAATAAAGGTACAGATCAAGAAAGTGAATGTGATGAAAATGCCCAATAGTTGTCCCACGTGTTTGGTGATAGAAAGCTTCACCAAAGGAAAAATATAGTGTGTGCTGGTGAAAGGGACGAAGACATTTCCAAGAAATATCTAGTGGCTGTGAGGCCATGGTGTGGTGCAATAATGGTCTAAAGTGAAGATACGCCTAGGGTGACCCAGATGAAATTAGATTCTCAAGTGAAGTCGGGGAATAATGACAAAATGTGAGAGGTGTCTAATAAGGAAGTGTAGAAACTAAAGGCTGTAAAAAGGGATGAACATAAATCGAAAGGTGTTCACCCAGAGACCCAATGCTGGACACAATTGGTCTACCAGGTGGATGTTTCAGAGATGTTTGTGTTTTGGGTAGGTGATGGAATATAGGAATCATTTATTTATTTACAAAATGTTTTACCAGGAAGTAATACTTTGAGAGTTACAGCTCGTTTTCAAGTATGTCCTGGGCATAGAGTTATGATAACAAATAATACATGGTTAAATATACATAGTTACATAAGTGAACAGGGTTATACATTATATACAAGACATTGCATGCACAGTTAAAGATAATATATATTATCGGCGTATGTAACAGTTACAGACCAGATTTAAAATGTGAGACAGCTTTAGTTTTGAAAGAACTTAGACTGGTGGAGGCTGTGAGAGTCTCCGGTAGATTGTTCCAGTTTTGGGGTTCACGGTAAGAGGAGGAGCGGACGGATACATTGCTGAACCTTGGGACCATGAACAGTCTTTTGGAGTCAGATCTCAGATGATAAGTGCTGCATGTGGTAGAGGTGAAGAGCTTGTTCAGATAGACGGGTAGCTTGCCCAGAAAAAAATTGAAGGCAAGACAGGAAAGATGAACTCTGTGCCTAGACTCAAGTGATGACCAATCTAGTTATTTGAGAATTTCGCAGTGATATCTGTTGTGGTTGCATTGGAGGACATAACGGCATATTGAATTGTAGAGGGTATCAAGTTTGCTAAGGTGGGTTTGGGGTGCCAAGCTGTATACTATGGCCCCATAGCTGATAATTGGCATTAGCATCTGCTGTGCGATATGCTTTCTGACTAGCAGGCTTAGGGAGGATTTGTTTCTGTAAAGTACACCTAGTTACTACCCAGCTGGGAGGAGAGCCCACAGCTCCTACCCCATGAAGGGATAGTCTCGAACCCCAATCACTAACTGAAGGGCCCACCCCTAAGGGCTAAACTTCATACTATAATTTAGGCACTTCCTTCCTGTAGCTCAAAGAGGGAGGGCCCAATATATGCACCACCACTCCTGTCACTCAGGAGGTCAGCATGAGGAGGGGGAAACCCCCATAGGATAGCCTGTCACTGTCTGTGTCTTACTAGAACTTACATGACAGGGAAGGTAGAGAGAGAGAGAGCTGGACCAGCCATCGCTATACTTATAATGCATCCTGGGGTTTCTAGTTGCAACATCAGAATGGTCCTGCACCCCCCAGTTTAGAGACAAACTGATGCAAACAAAACAATTTAAAAAAAGATCATTTAAGGCACGTCGGCTTTACAGCTATCACTGCAAGTTTACATTAGTAACAATAACTTCCATTCTAAAGATGTATTGCGCTCGCTGTATCAAGGTAAAAATAGAGCAATTATGGTGATAAAAAACTGCAACTAATGAAAAGAAAATATTTATTTATTTATAAATGTTTTACCAGGAAGTAATACATTGAGAGTTACCTCTTGTTTTCAAGTGTGTCCTGGGCACAGAGTTATGTTGACGATTACATGTTTACAAATACAGTTACATAAGTGAGCAGGGTTATACGCACTGGTGGGATTCTAAAAATTTTATAAACGGTTCTTACCTTCACCTGGGCGGCGTCTACCAGCAGGCTCCTCCTGCAAATCTTTTCAAAATGGCTGCGCAGCGTCAAATGGTGCCACGTTGCCATGACAACGTGACACCCCGTGACGACACGTAGCATCTCATTGCTCATAGCAACGGACGTCAGGTGATGTGGTTACATCACGTGGCGTTCCCGTTGGCATGGCAACACGGCGCCATTTGACGCCGCGCGCCCATATTGACAAGATATGCAGGGAAGAGATGCTAGTAGATGCCGCACCGCTGGACAGCTGGACAGGTAAGAGAATTAAGCACCGTGTCGGCGAACTTGTGAAATTTTAGTAACAGGTTCGCACGAAGTGGCAGATTCCCACTACTGGTTATACGTTATATACAAGACATTGCATGCACAGTAACAACACAGTAATACCATTTGATTTCATCGCAATTTTTTCCCTAGATTACTTGCCCTGGCACAGCAGCATTTTTGTCTTGGTACATAGGCCCAATTATTGGCAGAACTGTGGCAACAGTGGTGCAGATAAACTGATCCAGATTTATCACTGCTTTTATAACTCTCATTATATCAATTTTTCAGTGTAATTTAAAAAATGGGATAATTAGGGAAGGGTACAGGACACAGAGAGAGAGGCGAGGGTGGGGGGGAAGGTTCACGGTGGGGTGCTGGCTGCAGTTCATTGGTGAAGGCCAAAAGAAGAGGTTAGAGAGAAAGCAGGAAGCCCAAGTGAGAGAGGGGTCATGAATATGACAGTTGAAGTCCTCAAGGAGAAGAAAGAAGGAGAGCCAGGATTACAAATTGAGATAGAAAGACAGAAGGGGGATGAGTAGAGGTAGGTGGGCAATAAATGACTGCTGTGTGGAGAGTGGAGAGTGAGGAGAAAAAAGCTGGACAGTGTGAGGAAAGAAAAGAAAGAGGGGAAGGAATAGGAAGGGTTCGGCAACGGCAGATTGAGGAGAGGAGGAGCTCCATGCCTCTACCTCTTCCATCAGAGTGCCGAGTGTGGGAGAAATAAAGGCCACCATAAGAGAGGGCAGCTTCTAGTGCAGAGTCAGAGTGAGTGAGCCAAGTCTCAGTTATAGCAAAGAGGAGCAGCGATTGAGAGAAAAAGAAGTCGTGTTAGAAAGGGAATGTGCATTCCAGAGGGCACAGGACACAGGGAGAGAGGAGGGAGGTTGACAGGGGATGGGTATGAGGTTAAAGGGGTTTACACCACAAGGAGGTAAAGTTTTATGTGGAAGGCGGGGTCGAGAGCATGAGGCAGGGGCGAGAGATATCCCCAGATGCAAGAAGGTGAAGCATGGAAAGAAAAATGATGTGTGAGGATTTCTAGGGGTGATTTTTAGTGTAGGGGGTATTGCTGAGTAGTGTGAGAGGGGGCAGATGGGAAAGGAGTTCGTGTGAACTGAGAAATGGAGATGGAAGGAGAGATGGAGATATATGAATGGAGTTAGAGACACAATGAGGATGGTAGAAAGAAAGTTGCACTTTGAAAAGAATAGAGGTTAGAGCAAATATAAATAGTAGGGGAGGCATGGCAGTGGTGCAAGTTCAGTGGTGAGTACTGGGCACTGAAAATGAAGTTAGGATAAGTGCATTGGTGGATTTCCACCCCCATAAACCGAGGCCGCGGTCTCGGGTCTATCGTGCCTAATGGGAAGTTCCTTACCTGCTGCTACCTCCGCCTCCCTGCTGCCTCCGCCTTCTTTCTGCAGCGTCAAATGAAGCTGCGACGACACACTTCGTCTCGTTGCCATGGCAGCGCAAAGTCATGGCGTCAAGTGACATCATGCCATGGCAATGAGACGCAGTGTGACGTCGTGTTGG
Organism: Ascaphus truei; assembly: GCF_040206685.1. NCBI lineage: Eukaryota > Metazoa > Chordata > Amphibia > Anura > Ascaphidae > Ascaphus > Ascaphus truei. Next base: position 31,505,641 of record NC_134486.1, read on the forward strand.
TGACATCTCGCAGCATCATTGGGCGCTGCGATTTCAAACATGCCGAAGGGCGGCAGCACGGAGGAGGCAGCACCAGGTAAGTGCAAATCCGCCGCTGGATAAGTCCAAAGTAAGAGATATGCTAAATCCAATCTATGCATGGTGGTGCTGTGGAGTGAAGATTGCTGTGAATCTTTGATAGAAAACCTCCTCCTTTCCAGCACCATTCAACTCCAGATTCCTGGGCCAGTATGTGTGCAGATGTCCACTTCTTTTTTCCCTTCTGTTGAACTCCCTGTTAAACCCAGCAGTGTAACCCACTTAGAAATGGTCCACTTGAAAGGTGGGACGCTGCCAGCCCCTGCAGTGCTGCTTCCCCAGTCTGTCTCTAAATATATAGGTGTAAGAAGTCACCTGATCCCAATTAAATTCTGCCCAGACACAGCCCAATTAACACATGAGAGGCACATACAGTAAGACAAATGTTATTTGTATTCAGACATTTCTCATACATATGTTAGCTGTTTAATCAGGTCGGAACAGCAGATTTTAATAGCAGATACAGCAACAAGTAACGTAGTATTATAGATCAGCCAGGGCTGCAAGACCCTTTCAGACCTTTGAGTAAGAGTATCTTAAGAAGCTCGTCAGTCTTTCCATTTGGAGATTAAACCAAATCATATAATTTTTTAATGTAAGTTAGGTAGGGGAGATCGGACTTTAACCATTCAGAGGCAATGGTGCATCTTGCAGTGCTCATGATATTTAAAATTCATTTGTTAGAGTGTTTGTCAAGGTCTTGGGACGGCTTAATTAGGACAAAGGAATGGAAGCAGGCACACGGTCTTTCTAAAGGTGCAGTTTATTGTGCCACCAAAGGTCCAACGTTTCGGCAAATAGATTGCCTTTATCAAGGAGATAAGACCGTGTGCCTGCTTCCATTCCTTTGCTCAAGTACCTCTGGGATGTCTGGACCTCCCTGGATACAGCGCACCGGCAGATAAGTACCCCCCTCCAGCACCTACCAGCGGTGTGCATGTGCTTCTACATATGACGGCTTAATTAGGAGGCAGGACCAAGGATTTATCCTCCATGGGAAGCCAAGGACATTTTATGCTACCCTGTGTACCTTAGCCCAGAAAAGAGACACTTTAGGACAAGTACTGTACATCACATATGTAGGAAGTCAGCCCGTTCCCCGCACCCTTTAGGGCAAATGGGAGAAGTTCCAGCATACATCCTTTATCACTGCTATTAATAGGATTATTGGTCACTATCGGTGCATTTTCTTTGAACCAGTTTTCCCCTATTTGGCAGGTGGGAGATTTTGGTCCTACATTATTCAAGCATCTCTGCCAGGAGACCGTTCTGTCAAGAGGAAAAAATACATTTACAAGTAAGGCATCTTACTAACTTGTTTCAGCTTCTTTAAGATGCTAAAGCACATCACGCCATGAACCAAAGCAATCCTGTTACTGCCACTTATGAAAATTGACATTCAAATTACAGACCCCATACTAAAGTTGTGTTTGCTTCCCTGCCTTAATTGGATATATAATTATTTTAAGTTGATCGGATGCCTGCTTTAGCAATACAGCACTATCAGAATCATAAATAAATGCAATCATAGCTTTTTTGGACAAATTAATTTTTTTCGGTATGGGTGGAAAAAATATTTTATTGTGACCATATATAGGGTATTATGTACTAAAGTCTCCCGACAAAACTGGGGCAATAGAAAAAAATCAAGGGATCTACGGACTCTAAGTGGCTGATATATCAGTCTCCCGGTTGCAAAGGTGGAACAAAACTGGAGCACAAAAACGACACCCAATTTATCAAGACAAAAATCTTATTGGAAACGTTTTACCTTCATAAAGTTGGTGCAGTTTTTGCACCAGTTTTGCCCCACTTTTGCAGCCGGGAGACTTTCATACATTGTGTTTGCTTCTCTACTATCCTTGACCCGGTTTGCCCTGTGACCACTGTTGCCTACCACTGACTATTGACTGTTCTCCAACCACAGCTACCTGCCTGCTGCCTGCCTCTGGAGTTTTCCTGTCTGTCGACTCTGTGAGACCAAATCGGACATGTACATAGTTTATTAGTCACGAACAACAAAGGACAATAACAAATTAAAAACGGAAATCCGTTTAATTTGTTATTGTCTTTTGTTGTTCGTGACTAATAAAGTTTGTTTTAAGAAAAAAAAGAAGAAATAAACAGTACAGCACCTGACCTGCTCGGCCTGTGGGGATGTACGTTGTGTCAGCGCGACTATGGTTGTAGACGCGCGATAATGACGTCATCTCCGAGGGCGCAATGGACAGTTCAGGTGAGTATAAAGAAGCAGCTAATATCTAACCTTGTACACCTTGATAAAGAGCTGTTGCATGAAACGCGTAGGTGCGTTGATGTTGTCCATTTTTATTGTCTACTCGCCTGCAATAAATCTGATCAATTTATCTAATTTTGGAGTTGCCTGGATACTTTTTCCTTCTTAAAATTAGAGGTTGGATTCCCTTGGCTGTGCTCTATCGACACCTGCTGCTTTCTATACAATATATATGACAATGGATCTCTATATTGATATAAGACTATGAAACCCATTGCTCCACTAATAGAGGTCTGCAACAAGTAAATGTAACAGTAGTAATGTTTACAATCTTGCACACACGTAACTATATACAATGTATGCAGCCCTTGAAAGTGGAGGAAATATGGATTTTTCAAAGCAATTAGACCATATAAACTGAGTATAACAATACTTGGATAATCTTTTGAATCCAACAAAATTATATTGTCTAAATATACTGTGTAAGGAACCAGAGAATTTCTCTGGGACCATTATATCAACTGAAGTATGTGCATAAGAGAACGATACTAATTATAAAAATTGGGATATACCTACATACACTGAAAAAGTGTTCTGATTCTATTTAATTAAAATTCTCTGTCTAACAATTAAAGGGACTGCACTACACTGCATGCCAGACCTGGACAGGAATGAGAAATAGAGGTTTCCAACTTTGAATTATGTAAATGTATTAAGGAAGCCTTGCCTTTTTTCTCTATGATCGGTATAAAAGCGTGCAAGATGAAGCAATTAATCATACCCCAGAGGAAGCCTCTGACAGGTGAAACGCGTAGGGTGAGGATCCTGAACCTGTGAGCTCTAATTGCAATTATCTACCTGTCCTCCGCGTTGGTGCCAAATTCGAACACTGCGGAGACGTCAGCTGTGAAGCTGCGGCCGGAGGAGGGATCCCGAGCAGTGGAGACTGAACGGAGTACAGGGAGCAGCTGCCACTGCATCTCTGGAGCAGATAGCCTGGAGGGGTGCTGCCCTTACCTAAACGGCAAAAGTGATGAAGTCTTCTTGTTCCCTGCAGCAGCGTTTTGTCCATTAACCCGTGAGTGTCCGGAAAAAAACAGCTCATATATTGAGCAAACAAACAACGGCAGCAATGGACTGGGGATTTAGGGATAACCAGTGTACCAAGACACAGTATCCTATCTATTGGCAAACGCTGAGATCCACACGGCAGGAGCTAAGGTAATATCTGTGCATCTACTGCTGAGGGTGCGTCGCTCAGGTGGACCGACACACAAAGTAAGACTTATATCATCCCTGTCCGCATCACCTACAGGGCAATACACGCTACAAATATTGCTGTGGCTTTTAACCAAGATATTTTTAATTATCTGTCCATAAACATCTGAGACGGCTTAATCTGAGAAGCTTAATCTAGGTTAGGGTATACAATTTTGTATTTTATGTTATATTTTATTTTTGTATTTTAATAAATGTATATTTTATTCTGTGTATTTATGATTCATATGCATCGTCGATAGGCACCTCAGCACAGACAGCTCTGTATTTGAGAATAGTTTTTTGAGTTAATGCGCCAGATTTTGTTTCTGATTATGATTCTAAACCTGCTGGCCATCCAGGTATTCAGAAGACACAGGAACTACAGCTGAACCCCGTTATAACGCGGTCCTCGGGGTCCACAGAATGAAACAGCGTTATAACCGGGATCGCATTATAACATTTCGCCGCGCGAGGACTTTAATTTATAAATTATTATTTTATTTTTATTATATTGTATAATTTTTAAATTATTATTTTATTTATTTTATCATTTATAAATTATACCATATCATAATTGTTTCTAAATAGATAGGCAGCACCATTCCCATTCAATATGGAGAATATGGATGACAGCAGTCCTTTAAATGTTTTCTCTAGAAGACGTTTGAGAAATGCTGACTTTAAAAGCATTCTTAATTTAGATAATTTATACGTCACTGGGGAAAAAAATATTTTAGAAGCAGAATTGGAAAAACTTGAGAGACTTCTTATTAAGGATGCAAAAAAATTTTGGGATCATACTTTCTTTGAACAATATCTAATAAGTGGTAGAGTCCCAAGAGGTCTGCGTTTACGCAAAGACCTCTCATTTGATTTAGAGGATGAGGACTTTCTAAAAAATTGGTACCCAATTTTAGATAAAAGTTCAAATGATCTGATGAATCTAATTTTTAGTCAACAAAAAATGCACATTCTAAAAATAGACACAGAAATGGATGAGATAAAAGAAAGAATTGGTAATTTAGATCAAACAGCATTATTCAAAGAAAAAGACAAGGATTTACAAACTAAATTGGATAAATTAGAATAAGAAATAATTTCCCAAAAAGTTAAAAAATACAATAGGGATGAGGAGGACTATAAAGATGGTCCTCCACGTAAAAGCATACCCTATAAAAATGTTACTTTTAAAAAGGAATTTAATGCTAAAAAATCTTCCAATTCTAACCCAAAAAACATTTGAAAAAGAAGATAAAAGTATAGACACAGTCAAAAATCCTAAAGATACATCAATGCACAAGAAAAATAAGAATAAAAGTGACGAGAGGGAAAATTGGAGGAAAAACCCCACTAGGTCCCCCCCAAGACCGGTGAGAGAACCACCAAGATCCCTCTCTCATCCAGATATAACACCTAAAAGAGCTCATAGTGCGAATGATGATTCTGAGGATGAGAGATTCTCACGAAAAGGCATCTCAAGAGAAGAAAAGAAAGAGCGTTTATTCTCTAAAGGAGCTCTTAATTTAGACAATAGTTTTTTAGGGGAGGGGGGGTCTTCCGAGATTCAGGGAACAAGCAGGTTCCAGTATCTGATGAAGAAAGACCCCGTAGCAGGACGGAAGCGAGGAAGAAACGACGAAAACGGGGGGAGGAGAAAGGAAAAAACAAGCAAGAAAGTGAGTGAAAATAAAAATATTTTTAATCTTAGTTCCAAATCCTTAACCAAAGCTCAAGAGAGTGTTATTTCCAAGGGATTAAAATTTGCTCCTACAGTGGGCCCCAATAACTTTGGGCTATTTATAGATGCCCAGAGATTCCTTAGGAAATTAACGATTAAAAGTTATTTTTTAGAAATAAAGAAGTTGAGATTAGGACACGAGAGGATCAGACGATCAACTCCCCTGTGCCTGTCTTAAGTCAAGAAAGAAGAATGAATTTTATACACTTAGGTCTCAAACCACCTTCCACCTTTTATCCCAAACACTGTAAAGGAAAAAAATTGGAAGTTTTCTCTCAATTGGTCAACAAAGATCTAGAAGAGCTTACATCAAAATAACTAAATTTACTCACAATTTAAGCAAATCAGAAAGAGATGCCTTGAAAGCACTCACAGAGGATCATGACCTTGTTATTTAACTAGCAGATAAAGAGGGGAGTGGGGGGGGGGTAGTCGCTGTCTTAGACAGGAGTGATTATATAGAGGAAGCTATAAGAATCCTAGGAGATACAGAAACATATCAGAAGTTGCCTAAGGATCCTACTTTAGATTTCTCAAAAGAGCTTAAAATACTCATAGAGAAAGGAAAGATAGACGGAGTTCTTGATGATACAGAATTTTCTTTCCTTTATAAAACTAATCCAAACCTACCCATTTTCTACTACCTGCCTAAGCTGCATAAAAGTCTGACCCACCCCCCAGGAAGACCTATCATAGCTGGTATCGATTCACTGACATCCAATTTATCAGCTTATCTAGATATTTACCTTCAGAAATATGTGAAGGAACAAAAATCCTATTTGAGAGATACTACCGATATTTTGGGTGTTTTACAAAACCTCATATGGGATGATGATCTTTATTTAGTAACATGTGATGTAACCTCGTTATATAAATCAATTAATCACAGACAAGGTTTTGAAGCTATTGATCGTATTTTATCACAGGATGCGGAAATGGAGCCCGCCCAGGCCAATTTCATTCTGGACAGTATTAAATTTATTTTGGAGCACAATTATTTTTTGTTTGAGAATGTGTTCTACCTGCAACTGTGTGGAACCGCCATGGGTACCAAGTTCGCACCTAGCTACGCAAATCTCTTAATGGCAACATGGGAAGAAGACCAGATTTGCTTTATTGCTGAGCTGGGCGCGAGCTTGGTCCTATGGCGGAGATTTATAGATGATATTTTGTTTATTTGGAGAGGAGAGGAGAATAGCCTTTTGAAGTTTATTCATCATATTAATGATAATATGCTAAATCTCCAATTCACCTGTAATTACAGCAAAGATCAGGTGAATTTCCTTGACCTGGTGATTTACATTGAAAATGGAGAAATCAGAACCAGAACACATTTTAAGGAGGTCGATAAGAATAACTATATACTCCAAACGAGCTGTCATCATCCTAATTGGTTACGTAATGTGCCTTACGGCCAGTTTAGAAGAATCAGAAGAAATTGTTCAGAGTTAGCAATTTTTGATGAACAATATATGCTTCTTCGGGAACGCTTCTATGAGAAGAAATATAATAAAGATGACATTGAGGGAGCTATAGAAAAAGCAAGATGTCTGGATAGGAAAGAACTTTTAAACAATAAACCAAAAATTTAATTTGATAAAGGTGGTTTTAATTTCTCTTTTATTACAGATTTTAATAGACAGGCCAATGGAATCAAAAATATAATTCAACGACACTGGCATATTGTAAAAAATGATTCCGTTCTGGGAGATATTGTCCCAGAAAAGCCAGTTGTCATCTTTAGAAGAGCTGATACATTAAGAAATAAACTTGCTCCCAGTGCATTACCTAAAATAAAAATAGAGAAAAATAGATGGTTACCTATGATAAAAGGTTTTTTCGGGTGCACTGCATGCAAAGCATGTTCTTTTCGAGCTGTTGATAAACATGCCTTTGTTTCCAATATAACAAAGAAGAAATTTGTGATTGATAAACATATGACTTGCAGGACCAATTACATAATTTATTTAATTGAATGCCCCTGCGGGTTACAATATGTTGGAAAAACTAAGAGACCAGTACATGTTAGAATTCTTGAGCAGATTGGAAACATTCGGCGTAAAGTCACAACATATCTTTTATCCAATCATTTTTTAACACATCATAAGGGAGATCCAACAGGCCTTAAATTTAGTGGTATTGAACATGTAGCATCCCACTGGAGAGGAGGGGACAGAGATAAAGAACTCACTAAACGTGAAACATTTTGGATTTTTATGTTGAAGTCCCTGGCTCCATGTGGACTAAATGTGGACATAGAGATGGGTATTTTTCTGTGAACATTACATTTTGTTAACCCCAACTAGCCCGCTGGGTAATCCCTTCCTTTTTTAGCTTTTTAGCTTGTTCTGTCGTTTTCATTCGCTTTCTTCCTTTTATCTTCCTTTTAATATATATATTTTTAATAATTTGAATATATCACTGTTATGTATGACTAATATTTGTTTCTCTTTTGTATCTACATGCCATCACCACCACCCAGCTATCGTCATGGGGTTAATATTGATAGAATAGTGATGTGTAGTGACCTTTGCATATCCTGTGTGGGCACAGTATAATCCAAAGGTTATATATATATATTTTTTTTTAAATTGTATTTTTAAATTGTATTTGACTATTTCCTAAATATTATATTGCATATTAATTTAAGAATATGTGTATTGATATGATTTTAATGTATATTGTAATTTTAGTAGTTTTTTCATATGTAAAACATATACAGGCATACCCCGCATTAACGTACGCAATGGGACCGGAGCATGTATGTAAAGCGAAAATGTACTTAAAATGAAGCACTCCCTTTTCCACTTATCGATGCATGTACTGTACTGCAATCGTTAAATACGTGCATAACTGATGTAAATAACGCATTTGTAACAGGCTCTATAGTCTCCCCGCTTGCGCACAGCTTCGGTACAGGTAGGGAGCCGGTATTGCTGTTCAGGACGTGATGACAGGCGCATGCGTGAGCTGCCGTTTGCCTATTGGGCGATATGTACTTACTGCGAGTGTACTTAAAGTGAGTGTACTTAAAGCGGGGTATGCCTGTATATACCATTGTTGTGGTAGATTATTCCTATATTCTGTGATAGATTACTTTTGCCTGATATTAGCTTTTCAGCAATCTGTATAGTGACTAGACATGGAGGCATCCATTAGAGATGCTAATTAATATTAACCAATAGAATTTTAGATGAGGGTATTTAATTCGCTGTGGGGGTAGTTATGAGCCACTCCTGAAGAAGACGTTGTTGCTGCGGGTGCGCGGGCGCCATCTTGGATTTTGGCTGCTGGAGATCCCGTTTTCGTGAAGAAACGGGTCACCGGAGGAGGCTGCGGCTTCCGATCCATTTCGGGAGGCATCTCCGACGATTCCGCTGGCGGGGGACGGTACTTTAGAGTAGAATTATGCTGTTTGGAGGGCTAAAAACACCGCGACAGAGCGGAGTCCACGGAGCAGACTCAGAAGGCTCCCATCCTCCCCGACGCTGCATGCGTGCCGTGTTGTTACATTTTTAATGTGTTCTCTGTTCACCGTCTATTTTTTTTAATAAATTGCAGTTTTGATTTTCCACACTTCTGTGAGTATTATATTCTTTCTTATTGAAACTTTATTGAATAGTAGTGCATTTCCACTCCCTCTTTTTGTACCTTCTTGTGTGCTGAGATAGTATTGGCCTTGCACTATTTACACCCTTGTTTATTATTTGTCCCCTGCTACTTTTGCACTTTGCATATAACACTGCTATTCTTGCAGCTAACCTTGGTTTGTCCTTGGCTTGTAGTTTCCCTTATCATTATTTGCTGCATGTCCTCATTTGTTCCCTTAGCTTAGATTTCCAAATCATGGAGAGCACAGAAGTAATAACCGAAAAAATATAGGGAACACACAATAGTGCAATACATCTGGTAACAAAATGATGATTGAGCATAAATTCTATGGGGATATACTCACATATTCCCCATAATTATAAGCGTGTCCCAAATTAGTGAGCAATGATGTTAGTCGTGTGACTCGTTAGCAGTCTTAAGGAGAGAGCACATTTTCAAATAAAAGGTGAAGAGGGCCAATAATGCAGACTGAGAATAAATGTTATCAATATAAAACAAGTAAAATTCAACACTCGCATTGTGTCAATCATATAAAAGCATGGATAGCACAGGTTCGGCAGAGATCCGAGGTGGATAGCACTCTTACCGCTCCCCCCTCCACCATCTTGGCATCTCCCTGTGAAGCTCCCGCAATTCCGGGTTGGATCCCCGGATGATGAGAGGCACTGCACCGGCATCCTTTCTCAGAAAACCCTACGCGTTTCACCGCTGCCTGTTTCATCAGGATTGTTCTCTTTGCTACCATAGCCTTTTTTATGTCACTCTGCACACTTTGCAGACTCCATTTTGTTTTCCCAATTTTGTTTTCCTTTAGTGTAACAATACACCCTATCCGTTTATACGTATTTTGGTCATCTGTCTTTTGTGGGTTTCCGTGCTACCTCCGGGGGATCTATTTATCTGGGTTGCTATTTATTTGTATTCTTATGTACTTTATGCACTTTGTAACACTTTCGTTCATACATTTATTGGGTCTTTTCCACACACTTAGGTATTGCTTTTTCAGATTTCATGACTTTGTTTTTGTTCAGGATCAGGACTATGTTTGTTATAGTAATTACATTTTCTTCATTTATGATGTTCAACTTGGCGCCATTTTTTTGGATTAAGCTTCACTGCTACAGGGTAGAAATAGTCGTGCATTTCATCGTGTTTGTACCTTTTTAAAGGTCTCATTGAAGATTGAAACATTGATCTCACGCTAATAAATTATTTTCACTGTTTCAGACTGCCATCGAGTGTGCTAGACTATCATTTATATTTATATATATATATATATATATATATATATATATATATATATATGTATATGTAGAGGTATCAGTACCGTGTTAGCCGAGCTTCAATAATCAAAAAAATAAAAAAATAAATAGATGATACCGTTCTGTGGCTAACGAAATGCTTTTATTTGTGCGAGCTTTCGAGATACACTGATCTCTTCTTCCGGCGATGTTACAATGAATGAAGCAAAAGGTAAACTTAAAAACAGTGTCTCTTGGAATGTTATCTGTGCTGTTCCTTCCCCCGGTGTGGATGTGTTTTATGGCTAGAGGTGTCAAAAGGTTACTGTGAAAGCAAGTGAAGAAAGAGTGTGTATGTGTATCAGTGTGAATAAAAATGAATGGAGAGCCCACAGTATATACAATGCTTTACACAAGGTGTGTGTGGAGTGGGACTGGATATAATTGGTATGGGTGGGTGTGAAAATGTGAGAGTTAGTAGCACAACTAAAAGTGTGTGTGGATACTTATGGTCCCTATTGGTGTATAGGGATGGAAAAACAAGGAGTATTAGTATGTGTGAGAGACAGCTGTGTGTGCAAACATATAGCACAGTATGTACAGACATGGCCTTTAGCGCTTATGGGACGAGAGTTCACTACTGTCAGTAATGACTCATAAAATTTCGATCTCTGTTTAGTATTCAGCAGTACAACTGAATGCGGGACAAAACCATGCCAGGACCCAAGATGCAAAACCTGTGCAATGCTCTACACAGCGGACACAATACAAATACCACACAGGAATCGGGAATACAAAATCAGAGGAAGGTTCACCTGTTCTTCCAGCAATGTCGTGTACCTCATCATGTGCATGAAATGCCCAGGGGGCTGCTACTACATAGGTGAGACAGGGCAGGGGCTAAACAAGAGAATGAACCTGCATCGCCACAGCATCACACGCGGTACAAGAGACAGTCCTGTTGGCGAACATTTCTCTGACTCTGGCCATAAGATGAACGATCTGAGGGTTGCCATACTCAAAGGTAATCTTAAAACCCCGAAAGAGAGACGGTTGCATGAATACAAATTTATGCAACTGTTCGGGACACTTAGCAGTGGCCTAAACAGAGATCGAAATTTTATGAGTCATTACTGACAGTAGTGAACTCTCGTCCCATAAGCGCTAAAAGCCATGTCTGTACATACTGTGCTATATGTATGCACACACAGCTGTCTCTCACACATACTAATACTCCTTGTTTTTCCATTCCTATACACCAATAGGGACCATAAGTATCCACACACACTTTTAGTTGTGCTACTAACTCTCACATTTTCACACCCACCCATACCATTTATATCCAGTCCCACTCCACACACACCTTGTGTAAAGCACTGTATATACTGTGGGCTCTCCATTCATTTTTATTCACACTGATACACATACACACTCTTTCTTCACTTGCTTTCACAGTAACCTTTTGACACCTCTAGCCATAAAACACCTCCACACCGGGGGAAGGAACAGCACAGATAACATTCCAAGAGACACTGTTTTTAAGTTTACCTTTTGCTTCATTCATTGAATATGTAATATATGAATGATGGGTGTGTGTGTGTGTGTGTGTGTAATTTTATTTATATAGCACCACAGTATACTCAGCGCATTACAAAGTTACAAAACAAAGTAAATATAAAGTACAAACAATTTGGATAAGCGTGACAGATATATGACAAAATACGGCAAAGGTAAGCCTTATATTTTCCTTTTTCATACTTTATACATTGTATTTAACATATATATGCAGCCAACATTACTGCACCCGTAATCATGCGGTCAGACGCTAAATTGTGAGATTTTGCAACTCGTGGCTACATTAAATTAAATTGCAAACTGCACAATAACGAGTGAAAATGTTAGCAGTAACACATTATCATTCAATAACATTGGCTACATCTCTACATACATATATATACTTATCCCTGCAATGTATTGTGTGATATTTCCTCTTAAACATATCAGTGTGTACAGTATGTGTCCCCCTCCTCCCCCCCCCCCCCCCCAGTTTACCCAGCTGTCCTTTTAATTCCATCAGGTCTTTAGCTGCCCTGCCCCCGGTTACAATACAGTTATGCCATAATCCTGTCTATTCTCATCTGTGATTCTGCCTCTCATTCTCTCTGTCTCACTTTGTGCAAGCTGGCGCAGTATGAAGCAGAACTGCATGTTTTTCATAAACAGTATGCAATCCTTCCCACAGTCCAAATGACGAACTACTCCCAACAATATTTTCTGCAGATCTCTGCCGGTACCGCAGATATCTGCATCTTATCTCTTTGGACAGATTAAAATACTGAACCTCACTACAGTTTCGACTTCATCTTTCACAAAAGTGCACTTTACATAATGTACAAGTGCGAGACATGCTAAACTCACTATAACACACCCCCTCTACTGTAAGGAGGGAAAAAAGATGTCTTAAATGTATCACTAAATATTTCTGCAGGCTTCTCCTAATTAAAGATAGGAGAACCAGTCCAAATAAGATTTCCCAGAATTCCGCAGGCTGCTTACATCAAATCCGCTGCTAGAGCTGCCGCCTAGAAATCAGTGGTTGGGGGTTCTTGTCCTGTTGGGTCTGACACCATTCCAGTCACTGGGTTTTTGTCTTAGGCTTACCGGCTGTATACACTGTAGCTGGTATTGAAATCCTTTTACGAAGTGTAGGAGGGGACTAATTTAAATATACTTTGCATATTCATTAGCATATCTCCCAGCCAGGTACCCCAGGTGTGCTCCGTTTTCTGCACAGGAATGTCTCCCTAATTTATTCGGAGGGACGTTTGAGGGGTTATGTATAGACAACTGGAGGCACTACTAAGTTGAGAGTCTCCCTCTCCCTGTCCCTCAAAATCTTATTGATTTCAAGGGGACTTTTGTCTTCAATGCTTCACTTTTGCCTTGATACATACAGTAGGTCAACATTATTGCTCCAGATGTATCAAAGAAAAAATCCTATTGTTTTCTTTTAAACATATTGTTGTTTTTTTTTAAAGCATATTAAAGTTATGAATATTTAAAACGGGCAGAACTGGGAGTGGGCATGTTGCTACTTTAGGGATGTCATTTACATGACGTTCCAGGAATCCCAGACATCACATTACTTTGAGCTCTCCATAAATGGCAGGAAAATGCAATGTTACGAAATGATCCAGCAACATAGATACTTCTAACATTCATTATTTATGTACATCTTTATTTATATAGCGCCACCCAGGCACATCGAGCTTTGCAGTACACGTGGCATAACATTATAACATAATGGGAATACGCACTTTAGACAAAACAGTAGGAAAAGGAGTCTGTGCCCCAAAGAGCTTACAATCTACGTTGTAAGTGGAGATAACTTAGAGACAGTAGGAGGGCGTTCTGTGTGTCTGCAAGGGGTCAAGAACAGTGCATCGGAGATGTATAGTGTCAGCCAGCAAAGCTACCCATATGCTTCATTAAAGAAGCGTGATTTAAGAAAGGTCCTAAAGGTGGAGAGAGGGTTCCAGTCGGATATTGAGGGGAAGGGCATTCCAGAGGTGTGGGGCAGTGAGTGAGAAAGGTTTAATGCACGAGGGGGCTTTAGATACAAAAGGGGTAGACAGGAGACATCATTGAGCAGAACGCAAGAGTCGCGCAGGTGTATAGTGAGGAATTAGGGCTGAAAATGATATACAGTATTACAATCTTTTCCAACTCTCGTCCTGCTGTTTCCACATGGTCCCTCTCGCGGATATCACAAGAAGTGACAGCAAGACAGCAGAGAGATGCTGAACACTGCAGCACACAGAGGGAAACCATGAGGTCCTTTACTTGTGATGGGTTTGAATATTTTATGGATATTTACTTCTTTCTTGATATATAAAACACAGTTATTAAATAAAGCACTTGGAATGAATATAAGCTTTTCTTGACGTGTAGCAAGCCTCTAACTTCAAAAGCCTATCTATGAAGGGCACCGCAATATACAGTGGCTTGCAGAAGTAGTCACCCCCTACCTACAATCTCATAAATTGAATTACAAATAATGTATGCGCACTTTTTCAAACAAACTACTTTTACTTAAATCTACAAAGCTGTTGTGCTTAACCTGTACACTGTTATATGCGGAGGTGGTTAAATGTCAACAAAGGTGGGTGGGGGGGGGGGGGGAGTGAAAATACTGGTTGCATAAGTAAATAGGAAGAACCGTCTGAAAAGCTGAAAGGCAATGTACCTGTTGGCATAAGCCCATGGTGAACGAAATGGAGATTGAGGAGCATAAGAGGGAGAGAGCACTGGAGAGATAGCTTCTACTGAATGAAGACAAAGCAATGTCCATATAATAAAGTGCAGAATGACAAGGATCAGCCTGGAGTTGCAAGTACTCACGATGAAGCTGTCCTCTGTTGTCCGTTGCTCTCACTCTCTCCTCGTGTCACTGTGTCCACGTGAGTGACGTCACTCCCCGGCGCGGGCTCGATCCGGAGTATCAGAGGAAAAGCAATCGATCGATGGCGCAGCCGCTCCAAGACACTGGGACTCACCAGGTAAAATTTAAAACTGAAGTTTTATTCTGGTTACATTAAAAATGGAGACACTCAGGACAAACAAAAATAGAAGAACCTCCTCCCACGCGTTTCGGGCATGAACTGCCTCCTTGAGAAATCTGCGATTGGCCCCGGGAAGAGGGGCTACACATATATGTGCCATACAACATAAATAATTCATTTATTTTACATTCTTCATTTCAAGCACCAATTTATATTTCCGTGTGTCCTGAATAATAAATGTGTGTCAGTACACAGCAACAACGATTGTTACCCTTTGATACGTGTGATGTATCATCACAGCGTAGGATTTTATGTCCCAGATTGAGGCAGGAAACGTAGCATGTGTCTATATGGGGTTTATTTACAGGGTTAAATAATACACTAACAGGTGCACCGTCCCTTTAAGTCAAAACAAATCATAAAATAAATGCCTACTCCTCTTAAGAGACTAACTACTGTATACATGCAGCTTCACCCCTTACTAACTGGATGGACAGCTAAGCTGGTTACCACCCCAAAATAGGTACTATTATAGCTAAACATATACAGTCTCTGCACACAGCAATATAGTGTTTCACATCAGTTACTCCAAGGTTATGGGGCAGATGTCCCTGCTTCAGCACAGTCTCACATCCTTCCTTCCTAGGGGAGCTCAGCCCCATGAGAGCTCAGAGAATCTCTCCTCTAAATCCAATGTTAAGGACAGGACATCCCCGCTTCAGCACGGTCTCACGTTCTTCCTTCCTAGGGGAGCTCAGCCCCACGAGAGCTCAGAGAATCTCTCCGCCGATGTTAAGGACAGGACATCCCTGTTTCAGCATGGTCTCGCATCCTTCCTTCTTCCTGGGATTAACAACCCAGGCAGTCCCAGCAGGCTCCACAACCACCGTCCAGCAAGCCTTGGGGACTGGGCCAGTTTCCATAGGTGGGGAGAACTCTTCTCTGTCCCCCTTCTCTGGGAACAGCAGTCTCTCTCAGTGACTCTCTCAGTCACTTCCTGACTTTTAAAACTTCATGTGCAATTAGGAGTTCAGCCTGCTCAAATTAGTTTGTAGCTGCTGCTGGCTTCTCTAGGGAGATTAACTCTCTGTACACTGGAAAGTCCCATGGCCACCCTATTCCAGCACCTGGAGACAGTGATTGCATCACGTATGATTGCTTAAGCTATTGGGGTTTTTTTTGGGGGGGGGGGGTCCCCCTTTAATATGTGCAGCAATACAATCCACACAATGATAAGTAATTAGCTAAGTTGCCAATCGATCCGTTCTCCTGTGATCGATCGGTGAAGATTCGGCTCTGGGTTCACTAAATGGCTGCAGAGGAGTATTCTGCAGTCAGTGGAATGCATTTGCATATTAATATGACAAAGTTCTGTGGGGAAAATCATGTGACCAGACAGTCACTAGATACAATTGGTGCACTGCTAGAGAGAGGGCAGGGCTCAAAAAGGGGTGTGCCAGAGCCTGTTTCAGAAGAGGAAGGGGATGTGACTTTGTAAATGGTTGCTATAGAAACAAAAAATGCTTGTTACATTATAATACATTTAAAATGTCATTTCAGCGTTGCTACAAGTATTTTCTTATAGTACAGAACTGATTTTTTATTTATTTTTTAAAACACATGTAAGATATTGCTTGGACTGCAGCTTCAAAGCAGTGTTTCAGTGCTGCCAGCAGGAGTGACACTATCCCATATTATAATATATAAAACACCCCAACATAGTTGTTGTTTTTATAACGAGTAAAATAGTTTGCTTTTTTATTGAAATTATTAGGGCAATGCTCCAATAAATGGCTCACCCCTATCACTATCAGTCCGTCTAGACCTTCTTGTCACATACAAGGGGGCTATAACATAATCTTGACTTGGTTAAAATAAGCCTAAGGATGTGATACACAATGTGATGTAAAATGTACTGTAAGATGCTTTCTGTGACTAAAGCATATGCTAAAACTCTAACTTGTACAGTACATCATATATTTTAACTAATACACGTCCACAGCAGACATAACTTGATATAAATAATTTATATTTGCATCATGTTATCTTAACTGCAATATATGTATCAGTGTGGCTTGGCCTTTTTTAATTAAGTTTAGTTCCTTTAGCACAGATCAGTATAGTATGTCCAGTAGGTTGACAATGCCTAAAATAGTTTTTTCAGAAACATTAAATAAAAAAAACATTAAATAAAAAAACATCAGATAAAAAAAACCTCCAGGCTCGCCTATTCTGTTCATTATTCCTACCTGCTAAACTGGCGCAAAATAAGTTCTGATGAGTAAAAAAAAGTGACAAAAACCCTCCACCGTACAGTGTAACGCAAATAAAAATAGCACTTGTGCACACATTCACGTCTCAGACTGGTCTGCAACCTTGTCTTTCCCCATTATCTCTTAGCATATAATGCTTCCACTGCAGCCAGGGATTCTGGGTAATAACATGCAAATAAGCCCTCACATTGTGTCTTTTTTTGCTTCTTGTCTGTATCAGCTTTTTCAGAACATCCTGCTGGGTTAAATAAATGTATCGCCAGTAAATCTACTCACAGACCGGATTGGAATAGCTGCCTGTGTGTAGGTTTTTTGGCTTTGCACTTCTTTAACCCATGATGTTCTGAAAAAGCTGTGTAATACGGCATGCATAGGCTTATAGGGGTCCCTGTTGAAATGGCAATAAGCAAAAAGTGACCCAATGTGAGGGCTTATTTGCATGTCATTACCCAGAATCCCTGGCTGCAGTGGAAGCATTGCTAAGAGATAATGGGGAAAGGCAGGGTTGTGGACCTGTCTTAGGCTGAGGTCACACTAACTGCTAGAGCGCACACCTCGGCAATGAAATTGAGTTTAGAACTGGTGACGGAGGCGTGGCCACGCCCCCGCCGGCGGTTCACCCAATGAGGGCGAACCAGCCGCGGGACGTCATGGCCACGCCCCGCAAACCCCCCCTCCCCCGCCATGTCCCCTCCCGTCGCAACTTCTCCCTCCCAGGACCGCGTGTGCGGGTGCAGTGCTGTGCACGCGCCACCCCCTCCCCCCCCCCCCGGGCGCGCGTGCACTGGGACCGCAGCCTTAGACATGTGAATGTGCTCACAAGTGCTACTTTTATTTGCTGTACCTGCTTAAAAAAAACAAATCCTAGACAATACCAGGAATATGTCATTTATTTTTTAACTTCCTACCTCCATAGAGTTACCTTACATATAACCCAAGCATTTTTTAATTTTTTGGATATACTTGTTCCTGACAAGGGGTACAGCTACCAACATCCAGTGGTGAAGCATGATCCCAATTCCTGTTGCTTCTTTATTCTGAATGATGCTTCCCTGCTGTATGTTAATTATGACCTTCAGGTATTTCAAAGCGTGATGTCTTCTCTTTCCCTCCTCTTTTCTAATGTGCACATCTTTCTTGAGGTCCTCTGTCTCGCCTATCTTTACAAGGTGTTCCATCCAAACCATGCACCATCTCTGCTGCCATTTTGTGGACCATCCTCACTTTGCCTATATCCTTTTGTTGATGTAATCTATAGATCAGGGAGCGCTCAACTGCAGTCCTCAAGAGCCCCCAACAGGTTGGGTTTTAAGGATATCCCAGCTTCAGCCACTGATTGAGCCACCTGTGCTGAAGCTGGGATATCCTTTAAACCGAACCTTTTGGGGGTTCTTGAGGACTGGAGTTGAACACCCCTGATCTATAGAACTGAACACCCTAATAGTATCCCAGTCAATAGGGAAGAAAGTGTTGGCCCTACGCATAAAGGTTCATGCATTCCATTACTGTACGTATTCCCTGCAACGCCGGCTCATCCAGTTGCGCTGCATAATTAGTCCCGAGTGCACAGTTTGGCAAACAGGAGATAAAAGAGGGCAAAAGTAACCGGGCATATTCACACTGAGAGACACGTGTGCACTGAGTAGCAGAGAAGTGATACTTTCCATTATCACATCTACAAAAAATATAAGGAAGCAAAATAGCTATTGTAGCTTTGTACCTTTTACAGGACTAACAGATCATTTAGAATTAGGAATTCTGGTTATTTTTTTTGTTTTTAATTTTTTTTTTAAAAAAGACACACCACTACCTGACCATCTTGCACTTTTGGTTAACACCGATACAACGCAGAGAAGAAGCATAATTTCCTATTTAAATCCAGCGCTTATAGTAGCACGGCTACAGGTAGAAGACACAGGCAGCACAGGGTGAGTATAGAAACTTAAAAAAATCTGTTAAAAAATGTCCTCGTTAAAACTGATTTTATTAATAAATGAGAACACCAGAAAAACATAAATTTTTTTTACAAAAATAAACACTGAAAACCAGAGTCCCTATTTATAATGTATAAACCTCTGAATGCCTTAGATATTTCTGCAAGTGTGATATGCTCAGTGACATTTTCCTGCTGATAATGTTTGCATCCATTTTTCGCAGGAGAGAGAACTTCCTAACTAATGCTCTACAATCACACACATATTAAATATTACAACAGAACAGTAATTACTGATAAATGCTAGCATGAGTTTTAATTATGTCTCCCACTGGAAATGTAGGATTCTTTATCCAAGGTCTAAAGAAATGCTACCCAGCTACAAAGACAATAGGCACAAATGTCATTTATTTCCTGGGGCTGTCCAGTGGTATCCATAAGCAGGTTTAGCTATTTGCTTTGCACTTTCACATTAACCCTACCAAACCCCATCCTGGAGAGGCCTGCAAGTCACTGAAGATGTGTTTAGTATCCTCTAGCAAAATAGTTAAAAGGGGGGAGATTGAAATGTTTTAACTATTTACTGCCAGAGGGCTTGTGAACATATTGTAAGAACAAATGCATTGCAGAACTCTCAAGTCACAAAGGGATACAACAGCGTATTCTGCAAATCAAATCAATTCTGGTTATCCATCAGAGCAATGTGCTACTGATACTAATGGGATTAATAGAGCGTACAAATGCATGAAGAAGTCAGACATTATACCAGACGCACTTACCAGAACTCCCTCCTACTGTCTCTGTACGTTCTCCCTACCTACCAATTAGACTGTAAGCTCCTCGGGGCAGGGACTCCTCTTCCTTAATGTTACTTTTATGTCTAAAGCACTTATTCCCATGATCTGTTATTTACATTATCTGTTATTTATTTGATTACCATGTGTATTACTACTGTGAAGCGCTAAGTACATTAATGGCGCTATATAAATAAAGACATACAATACAATACAATGCCACTTACACTATAGTCTCCATCATGCGACTAATGAAGATAGACACAAAATAGCACGTGATTTATGTAAAACACATACAAAATAAACCTGTGGGGGTTTGAAAACTCTGTACACTATAATAACAGCAAATATTAACTCCCATGTAAGCAAGCCTCCTGAATAGTAAAGATTTCTGAAAGATATACATCTTGTTAAAAGGGATGCATTTTTATTTTTTCCTCGTCACAATTTGGGAAGACGTTCCCTAAATTCCCAGACTGTGAAGGTCACTAAATGCCCGCCAGGCTGCCAGCAGCCGCTTGTGTGGGTCAGTCACCTCTCTTATTATTTAGACAAGTCCATTATTCTACCCGTCCCCACACATCCACTAATGTTCTGAACAAGGAGTGTGTGTGGTGCCTAGAAATGGACTTAATTGTTTTTAATATTACCACCTTTCCCTTCACTGGCTGGTCCCTCCTTATACCAAGGTTATAATAACAGAGCGAGATATTTACTGTACTTGACAAAAATGGACTAATTGCAAGGGCTCATATTGTGGTGAATGGACCAGTGGTGGTCACCAAGGAAGTTAGTGGTGGCTCTTCAACCCCATAAACATTTCCCTACAGGGCAGCTCTCTGACACTAGCATTAGTTTTCCTTTCACTGCCAGTATAGCAGGGTTCCAGCAGATCTAGTATTTTAATAAGTACTGTATGATATGTGTGTGTGTGAACACAACTAAGACTTGTGGTCTTCCATATTATTGTAGCCTGTGATGAGGTTTAAGAGCCCATTTCACATGTTCATGTATGTCGCCAAACTGAGTGAGATTGCAGGGTAGCACACCCAAGCAACAATTACATGCAATGAAGCAATTCTAACTTAAACCCACCAAAATGAATGAGAGCCCCTTGGATATGTTGAAGTATTTGCTTAGTACCTCCTGCCCTGAGATGGCACAGGTGGGGCACAAGCAATTGTTTAGGTTCTTCTACCCTGGTGCCACCTCTGCTGCTGGCTGCTCAATGGGGTTTCAAATGATGAACCGTAGCTGCCCTGCAGCCGTCTCTCCCTTATAAAGGTAGCCTGTTGGTCCAATAAAACAACAAACACTACCTGTATCCTCTTATAGCGTAACCTTATGAACAAAATAGATTCAAACAAAAAAGATGCTCCACTTCCAAGCATCGTACAAGCAATCTTTGATAGACCAATAATGGTAACAAACCACCAGCAGTGCCTCATTGCACTCTATATAAATAGTACAAGCTTACATGCTTCCAAAGCTGTGATCATCAAATGAGATGCAAGACCTGGTATAGTGCACATCTGAATGACACCTGCTCTCCAGCGACCACCCCCCTCCCCACCCCTCCATCCCCCCCATCCCCCCATTCCCCTATCTCATCCATCCCATCCCCTGCTACTCACATGCCAGATTGCGAAGAAGATCAACGCAGCGCACAGGACCAGAGACAACATGTAGCAGAAGGCAGCAAATGTGAAGGCCATGGCGATCCGGGTGAGACCAGCAAGTGACCGTGTGAGAGAGAGGTACTGTAACTAACTCAGCCACAGTTACAACAGAGAAAGGGGGTGCTGCAAAAAAAGGACATCGGCTTCCACCCCCCACTTCATGCACAATGCCCTGCGCTGCCCCCACTGGGGTACATTGGAGCATCCCAGTCTATTCTCCCAAGGGACACTTCATCTTTCACTTGATCTTGGCAAACACTGTGTTCTCCCAGAGAGGAGTTTAGTTCTCTGTCAGGAGCTGATCCAGATCTTGGGTGCTGTCCTCACAACTTTCCATCAGACAAAAAAGTGCACTGCCCCCCCAGCTCAGCACTCTCTGCGCCCCCCAAACCCAGTCCTCCTCTTCCTCCCACAGACAAGTCGTGTGTTGGCACCTCCCTCAGGGAGAGCAGACTTCTTATATTGTTACCTTCTGCTGGAAAGAAACACATGATGTGACTCACTTCAACCACATCGTGGACTTGAGTGAAGAGGAGGAGGAGGAGGAGGAGAGGTGCTCACACGGGCTGAGAGAAGACACACAGGAAGGAGGAGTCTCCCAGTCCACTTGTGCTGTTCACATTCAGCATGTGCTGAATCCCAGCAGATACAGACCCTCGTTGTGTTAGTGACTGGAGGATCTGGTCTGGTTTCTGACAGAAGCTGGGCATCTGTACACACTGCAATCTGCTTGCAGACACCAACCATGGCACAGTAACAGGGCAGTTTGGGGCACCTGAGAAGTGAAGATACCTGTTTAATACTAGCACCTTCATTGTACTGTATATGTGCCCAGCCACCGTTTATATAAATGACCATATACATTGTGTATGCACCAGCTCGCATAGATTATATAGATATATACAGTAGATAGACAGACGTATAATGCCTGATCAACTGAATTTTGGGCTCCCTGACTTGCTCCACAAATCCCTCACCTCCTCGCAGACATACCCCAAAGTGACGCAACTCAGATTACTGCATAAACGCTGCCTGGTGCAGGTATATTTAACCTTTGCTTGCATTTAAATAAAGACTTTGCGATTATACAGTATTTGTGATTTGATGCTCACAGAC
Source organism: Ascaphus truei (assembly GCF_040206685.1). Lineage (NCBI taxonomy): Eukaryota > Metazoa > Chordata > Amphibia > Anura > Ascaphidae > Ascaphus > Ascaphus truei. Next base: position 31,528,163 of record NC_134486.1, read on the forward strand.
CATAATCTCTAACATCCAGATCATTGTATTGTTGCAGACACATGTTTTTTGTGATTTTGCCACCCCCGCCCCCCCCTTCTCCTTGGACCCTTCTCCTTCTCTGTTTGACCAGGATGCACCGATGCTAATGCAGAAGCAGTCTCATGTAAGGTAGAATTGAACTGATTAGAGTGATATGTTTAACAGGTAAAATGTAGGTGACACATATCAGACAAGGATAAAATATGTATTTTTTTTTATAAAACTGTTCCGGCAATATGAAGTATATGATGTATGTTACTGCTTTATCTCACCCTCGCCTCCCTGTATTGTTTGTTGCTAATTTGACATGCTGGCTGTGTGAATAAATCTGACGCAAACACAATGGACAATCCGCTGTACAGAGGCCGCATCGTGGACAATTCCTACTCGTTCAAACATTCATTTAAAAATACCTATTTGTTGAATTCATCCTATGCATGGCTGTCCTTTAATAGGTATTGTAAATATATTTACATTCTATTATAACAGGACTGGTCAACACCAGTCCTCAGGAAACCCCAATAGATCAGGTCTTAAGGATATCCCTGCTCCAGCACAGGTGGATCAATCAGTGGCTCTATCATTTTGACTGAGCCACCTGTGCTGGAGCAGGGATATCCTTAAGATCTAACCTGGTGGGGTTCCCTGAGGACTGGAGTTGGGAAACACTGGTCTGTACCATCCGGGGCACAAAAAAAACCCTCCAATGTATAGCAAATAGCAAATGAAAATATCACTTGTGAGCACAATCACGTCTTAGACAGGTCTGCACCCCCGCCTTTCACCATTATCACTTAGCAACCAGTGCTTCCACTGCAGCAAGGGATTCTGGGAAATGACATGCAAATGAGCACACAGTGTCACCTTTTGCCACGATTGATATTGTGAATGTGAATGCGCATTGCGTTACTGACCCTCTGGAAGTGAAAGGGTTGAACTTGAACTGCAACCTGGCAAATCCACAAAACCTGTTTTCTTTGTTGCAGTCACAAGAAAAGTTTTTTCTGGCTACATCTGCATATGTATATATAGATATATATTTCTTTATGGATATATGTATATATCTGGAAACAACAAGAAAGATCCCCTTGGAAGAGCACACAGGTACACCAATGGAAGATAAACAAAATGTATTAATGTACCATCTACACAGCAGCATCCTTTATTTGTGGCCACTTTTGGATCAATGCCTCACCGTCTATGTTAGACTGCATTATCATTTATTGAGGATTACCTTTTGTGTCATTACACACCATCATGTGTTAGTTTGCATGTTACTATCTGCTACAATATAGCTGTGTGTAGTCACTGATTTTGCTACTATTGACCCCCCTGCAGGCTTATGTGCCTTGCAGGTGGTATTATCATCATATGGTCATTACTATTGCCCTCTGTGTCCCACTTTATATCATTGTCTCATGTTGGCATTATAGCAGCATTTTATCTTATGCTCAGGAATCCCCCTCCATGTTTCCAATTTCCGATACGTTTTTAATGGTACACTAATACATTTGGTTTATCTTCCATTGGTATACACGTGTGCTCTTTCAAGGGAATCTTTCTTGTCGTTTCCATGTATCTTTATCCCTGAGCACCACTAGAAGTCGTTTATGTAAGGGTTAATTCTCGCTTTTGGGTACTACACATTTGCAGGGCTCGGATGCAGTATTTCTTTGTGTGTTTGATATGTATATATCTATGGCTAAATACGTTACTGTGATAAAAAAAAAAGTCAGTGTTGCTAATATTTTATTACCTAGAAAGTATCACTGTTCATTTACAAATCTAAAATTCCAGTTCTTCCAGAGATTACAAGCTGGGAAATCATTAATCACGTGTATGTTACTTGCAAACATTGTGACATCAGAATTTAACATGAATCCCTTGCAACTGTAAAATCGGTTCCTGCCTGAATACTGATCATCTACTGAGTACTCTTCCTGCTGAATTCCCACTGTGACACCGGCTTGTTGTGACATATCCTAGCTGGGTTACCTCCCCTGTACAGATATAGAAACAATAAATTTCCTACAAACTGCAGTGGGTCAGGAAATATGAAGAAGGCTAACAGCATGTTAAAATATATTTATGGCCTTTCCCCTGTTGACTGCATAAATCAAAACGTGTTAACGTCAAAAGAACACAAACGCTCAGAGCTTCAGCAACAAGCAGACTGTGCTACACTTCTGCCCAGATCCACTAAATTGCATTTAGCCCCGTAATGTGACGTTAACATCTTGGTAAGAGTAATGCTGTGTCCCCAAAGGACAGTAACATAACCTTATCATGTTATCGATAAGCTTTAACTGTATCAGACATTTATGATAATAAGAGGCTAATTATATGCAGATTAGCATATCATTTCCTATTCACAAAAGTGTGAAGTCTGGGTGTAACAGGGGATTTATCCCTGTTCACAAATGTGCCTCTAATCCAGCAGTGTGGGGGTTAACTGCTGGTAGGCAATTAACTAACACCACCTGGCTGATTACAGGTGTTAGAAAAAGCCTGCCTCTGAGACAGGAAGAGAGATTCCTTAGTCCACAACTGGGCTGAACCAAGGAAGGACAGATGTCTTGAGTGGCAAGCTGACAACAAGACAAAGGGGACAAGATTCTAAACTTGGAGCCTGACATTGCCTTAGCACACAAGGGTGCGGATCCAAGAGAGCAGAGAAGCTTCCCCTACAGCAACCCAGCTAACAGATAAGACTTTTCTTATAAGACTATTATCTATGTCTATCTATGTATATAAATGTCTCTATGATTTGGGCTGGTGAATCGCTGGGCTAACCACGCAGTTAAAGAGAACTGGATCACAAGTGTATATATACTCCAGAGTGGAGCGGATTGTGTTTGCTGATTTACATGTTTGCTGTGTTTAAAGCAACAGGCGCAATAAAGCCTTATTTTAATTTCACCTTAAAAACAGTCTCCATTGCATACCTCTGAACACTTTTCTTACATATGGTGTCAGAAGTTGGGATGAGAGGTGGCCCTTGAAGTTCAAAGGGGCCCCGGAGACTGTCTGTGATTTTTTTTTGTGCTTTTTGCCGAAATACAGTTTTAGAAACAGCCTGAGCAACAAAAACAAAGATTCACCTGCAGCAGAGATCAGAATTAAAGGGATACACATCCAGGCAGGAAATCTACACTGCACTGAAGAAAGCCACAAAACCACAGGTGGACTCTTTCCCCCTATTCCAAGAGGAGAGAGAGAGAGACTGTGGTGAAGCAGGTAAACTTTACTTGCCTATCACAATAAAGTGTAATATGGTTGTTGAAATAGGGGCTTTGCCTTCCAGCCGTAGTCAGGGTTCAAGAAGTGCGTTAGCGCTCCAATGAAAGGAGCTAGGCTTTGTTTATTGTTTGATTTAAAAAAAATGTTTAAAAAAAAATTGTGCTGAAGCAGTGAATACAGATGGTGACCCACGATCGGTACTGATTCTACAAGTAAAGTCTGTCTATGTATCTTGGGAGTAAAACAGGCACCCAAAGTGTCAAGAGTGAATGCCATAACACCCAAAGATGAGACTAAAAATTACAGAACTCAAGTAGAAAAACACATTATTTTGCTGAAGTGGAGGGATTGCACCTAGCAAGTAAATGGTGTAAAGCAAATAGAAGTTTTTACTTAGCAACTGCACATCCAGTATACCTAATGAGAGAATGCGTGCACAGTACTGCTGATGTTTTAAAACTTACTAAAGGAAAGAAAAAGTCTGCGGCGATGCCTGTGAGAGCTATGACCTCTACAAGCAAAATATGCCCACCGGTAGGACTATCACAAGCTGGGGTTCTAGAAAATACACTGGCAAAAGCTGCAATAGCGCCTCCAGAGGTCAGGAAGAAAAATACACCTGATAGCCCCAAAATGGAGGACAAGATGCGGCGTTCCTGTAATGAACCCTACCCCACGGAAGAGTGGCCCTTCCAGTCCGATGAGGAGGAAGACATCTCTTACGGGGAATCCAAACCGAGTCACACCCACAAAACACCCCAAGAATGGTGGGGGTGCCTGAACTCTGTACGAACCGAAAAGACCGCTTCCTATGATGACGAATATGATCTGCAGGAGAGAGCAGCGGATCACTGATATTTCCGTCAGCTGATACAGTTGCAAGAAAAGCCTAGTGGATCCAGTGAAGCTGATAAAATTTCAAATGAAGATGGAGACCCTAGTATCCCTGAGGGGACGGAGTCATCCAAAACAAAATGGCGAAAAAAGAAAAACGGTTCTTCACGTACCGTGGAAGGAACAGACAAGTCCGCAGATCCTGCGGAGAAAAAGGGGGACCGAGATGCCCTGCAGCCTAGAGAAAATGGAGGATTCGTCATGCGAATGACCAAATATCCAGAGGGCACAAGGCAGAAGTAGGGTAACCCAAAGAAGTGTCTGTCCGGTGCCAACAGTGAGGAACCCTCAGTCAACCATCCCAGGGAAGCGGAGCCGGAACCAGTAAGTGACGATCCCTTGACCAGCCCTGAAGATGCCCTGAAAAATGCCAGGCGTGACTGTGATCTGCTCCGGGAACAATTGAAACTGAAGAAAGATGGTTAAGCAGAGCTACTGAAAAATAACGTGGAGCTACAGAAGAATGTGCTCACGATGTTCTCTTTGGCCAGGACAGAATTGGATGATCTCAAGACTGAGCTAGATACTGCAAACGCCACTATTACCGCCATGGATGAAAAGTTTAGCCAATCTGATAAAATGATGGCTAAGCTGAAGCGGAAGTATGAGGAGGCACTGAAGGAGATTACAGTCTTTCAGCAAGATGTTCACAATCTTCGCGCAGCACTGGATGCCTCACAGCATGAGATCAACAGCGGCCACACAAAACTGGAAGTCTCCAGAAAGGAACTACACAGTCTCGCTGAGGAGCTGGACAATGCTAAAGAAACTATTGATAATCCTAATACAGGTCTCAATGTCTCTCAGAAGGAGCTTCAGACCGTCAACCTAGAGAAGGAAAGCTCACGCCAGGAGACTCTCATTCTCAAAGCAGATGTGCGTAAATGGAAGGAGGACTACATGGAGGCCCTGAAATTACAGAGACCGCAAAAAGAGAAAATTTAAGACTGAAAGAAGAGAATTCTCATTTGACAGACCATGTCAAGGAAAAAAATGTAAAGCTGCCCGAGCTTAAAGAAATAAATAAACTTTTGGAAGAGGAAAAGTTTGAAGCAGAGCACTGACAGCAGAACCAACGGCAAGGTCTGCGTATGCACCTCCAGACTGCTGAGGAGAAGCAGCAAACTCTGCAGGAAGACAATCTGCAGGCTGAAAAAGAAATAAATGTGCTGCAGGAACGTCTGATTACCCAGTATGTCCCCGCAAAGCAGCATGAGAAACTGAAGGCTACCCTGAGCATCACCAAAGCATCGCTAGAGGCCAAGCTTAGAGCCCAGGTGACTCGACACAAGAGGGAGCACAAGAAGGTCCAGAAACTGAGACAAGTAACTGTGGCCCGAGCAAAGAAGTTCACAGTGCTTCACAATACAATGAAAATGTATTTATTTATTTATAAAATATTTTACCAGGAAGTAATAAATTGAGAGTTACCTCTCGTTTTCAAGTACAAAATGTGGAAGCAAGCTCAGAGAAAGCAGAGTGCGCAGATAAATTCCCTGAGAAGAGACTTGCAAGACGCACTCAAAAAACAGGGATCTCTCGCGGATGAGATTACAGTACTACAACGACAAGTATTGATCCTGACCAAGCATCAGTATCCCACAGCCACAAAAACCCAAAGGAAAAAGGGTACAGTGAGAGCTAGGAGCACCGCTCGCCTAAAAAACAAGGTTGCAAAGTCTGAACCACCTAAACAAGCACTAGCTAAACCTTCAGCCACCGAACAGGCAACAAAAAAAGGTATACAGTACGTGCAGAATCAAAACCAGAAGAATCCTTAGCTGATGAAGCTGAAAAGATGGGACATTCTCTGGAAGTGGATGTGGAATTGCAACTCAATCCCAAAGAAGCTGAACTAGCAACTCCATTGAGTGGAAAAAGTGCAGAGAGACAGCTTCAAGAGCGGAAAACTCAAAGGGCTATTCTTAAATGCTCTGCAACTGTTGCCATACAGTCTGCCTACAATAAGAGGAGCACTCTCATGACCGCGCACGCAGTAAAAAGACTATTCTTGGAAAAAGTCCTCCTCGAGCGACTGAGGAGTGCTGATCTGAAGCACCTTCGGGAGGAGACACGAATAAACTGGAAAAAGGGCTCCAATCCCAGCGGGACTGAGGGTTCTCTTCCTCCATCCACTCTCATTCAAGTCACAGAGATATCTTGAATGAGAGTGGAAGGATGGGCTTCGGCCGTGGCAAGCCCGAGCTTCCCAAAAACAGGGGAGGTATGTAACAGGGGACTTATCCCTGTTCACAAATGTGCCTCTCATCCAACAGTGTGGTGGTTAACTGCTGATAGGCAATTAACTAACACCACCTGGCTGATTACAGGTGTTAGAAAAAGCCTGCCTCTGAGACAGGAAGAGAGATTCCTTAGTCCACAACTGGGCTGAACCAAGGAAGGACAGATGTCTTGAGCAGCAAGCTGACAACAAGACAAAGGGGACAAGATTCTAAACTTGAAGCCTGACATTGCCTTAGCACACAAGGGTGCGGATCCAAGAGAGCAGAGAAGCTTCCCCTACAGCAACCCAGCTAACAGATAAGACTTTTCTTATGACTATTATCTATGTCTATCTATGTATATAAATGTCTCTATGATTTGGGCTGGTGAATCGCTGGGCTAACCACGCAGTTAAAGAGAACTGGATCACAAGTGTATATATACTCCAGAGTGGAGCGGATTGTGTTTGCTGATTTACATGTTTGCTGATTTACATGTTTGCTGTGTTTAAAGCAACAGGCGCAATAAAGCCTTATTTTAATTTCACCTTAAAAACAGTCTCCATTGCATACCTCTGAACACGTCTTTTACACTGGGACTTAAAGCTGCAGACCAAACAATATCCTACATGTGTTTGTTTTTTTAATAAATTAGTTCTGTACTATGAGAAAATACTTGTAGCATTTTTTTTATTTAATAAAACCTCTGAATTACATTTTTAATGTATTCTAATAGAACAACCATTTTTTGTTTCTATATCAACTATTTACAGTCACATCCCCTTCCTCTTCTGAACCAAGCTTTGGCACACCCCTTTTTGAGCCATTCCCTCTCTCTAGCAGTGCACTGATTGTATCTAGTGACTGCCTGGTCACATGATCTTCCCCACAGAACTTTGCATCTTTGGTCCTCTTCTGCTGCACTGACAGCCATTTAGTGAATCCCCGAGCCGAATCTTCACAGGAGAATGGATTGATCGGCAACTTAGCTAATTACTTATCATTGTGTGGATTGTATTGATGCACATATTAAAAGGGGGAAAATGTCAGCTTGGACTGCTGCTTTAATGTTACGTTATTTGAGACTAAAACAGAAAAGGTTGGGGCACAAAGATCATTTATAGTAGGTGAATAAAGTGAAAATTGATATAAACCGTGCGAAAAAAGTGCATAAAATTGTAAAACAAAATTACAATCTTTGGGAGTAGTGCAGCGTCGTAGAGACAAGACTCTTTTCCAAGCCTTGACAAATACGGAGAGAAACAGGATCCAGAGCACAAAGTGTCCCAAAGGATAGATGGAATAAAAAAACAGCAAAAGGAAATATAGTGCAACACTGTTTTAAATCTCTTCCAGTAATGTAAGATGTGTAACTCACTCACATGGTGTCGGAGATGTTCAAGCAGTGAGGTTCTAAAAACCAACTTGAGATGAGACTTGGCATCTTCAGTAGGTATCCGGATTTTAAAGGGGGATCCCAATACATACAACTAAAAAAGCATATATTTATTTATATTATCTGTTATTTATTTGATTACCCCATGTATTACTACTGTGAAGCGCTATGTACATTAATGGCGCTATATAAATAAAGACATATCATACAATATACTGCAATATTGCTTTATACAAAGTAAGAGGTTAAAAAGTAATACATGCACAAACAGAGGTGTAAACTAAGCGTTGTGACCACCTTGAGTCAGACATGGAGCGCTCAAGTGACTACAGCACAGGACACCAAAAGCTCTATCTCCCCCGATCCAGCCAGCTGCAACGTCACCTCTGGGTGTTGCGTCAACATATGGGGATGAGCGCAGGGATCCCAGCTGATGTCTCCGTAATGCAAGAACTCTCCACACGCTATCGTAGTCACCCTACGCATTTCACTCATAGCACTTTCTCACGGGCTATGAAGAATATTGAGACGGTCCCCCTTCTTGAAGTTCATGAAATACAATCAATGTCATGACGAACGCAATACAGAAATAATACCCAATACAGTACAAATGCAGATTAAAGGGATTAAGTTACATGACGTTCAGAGCTTCTAAAATTAAGAAAAAATTACTAGTTATACCCGAAATCTGATACACTTTCAATAATGGTAAATTGATTGATTTAAAGATGACTAATTACATACATAGAATCAAACAAACCCAAATAATGTTAGATTTTGGCTATAAGTCATATATCTATGTAGCCATGTATAAAAATGGTATACAGCTCTTTCTCATGCTGGCAGTAAACCTGGTAGGTATGCAGGATTGCCAGCATCAATCATGGAGGTTTGCCCTCACACCCTGGTGAGGTGTCATATGTATAAAAGGGGAGTGGTAACATGCTCTGTGTCCACTGTTAGTGACACAAGAGGTGTGGCTGTTTTCTGAGTCTATATAAGACACAGTACTGCCTAAAGTTAGAGTTGCTCTGTGCAAGGTTCAGTTATGACTGAGTGAACAGTCTGGGTTTCAAGTTCAAGGTTGTCAGATTTAAGTACCAAGGCTTCCACACTGTGATCAGGGACCTGACACAGATGGTGATCTCCCTTAGGGGAGAGGTGATCCCACTCTATTGAGAGAGAAGGAACTTTCTGAGAGAGATGCACTTCACCAAAATGAGTGGCTAGACCGACCGCTATGAGGGGCTGTCTGCCTGAACCTGCAATAAAGATGCCCAGTTTCACCAGACCCTTGCTGTGTGAGAGTGAAGTTATTACACAGAAGGAGGCACCTGAGAGGAGGTCCCCATCAGACACTTCTCCCTGCAGCCGCAGAGATCCTGATGGGGTGGAGGAGCTGCATCGTATGTGAGTAAGACTCAGATTACACTACCTCAGATGCCTGTCGTGCTGATATCCCCATACCAACCAAGCGGGAGACTCGGGAGTCCTGTAAGCCAGCAGGTGCACCACACGACATACAGACATGTAATGGGGCCAGTAGACCACAGGGGCCAATGTGAGATTGGGTGGGGGCCCGTAAAACCGTTACATCTATATAAGGTAATAACCAAAAATATATTTAAGACATAGCTTATCTCCTGAAATAGGGCTTCTGCAGTGTATGGGTGGCTGTAATGACACAGGTAGGTATTATTTGAACAACTGCATTATTTCCTGGTGTTATTTCCCTCTGCTCTCTTTCTCCTGCTCTGTCTCCCCGCCGGCAAAATACCTATTTTATTTATTTATAAAATGTTTTACCAGGAAGTAATGCATTGAGTTACTTCTCATTTTCAAATATGTCCTGGCTACATGATGGGTATCTGAGTTATGATGACAAATACATGGTTACAAATGCATAGCTATGTAGCACCCTGCTATATTCCTATGGCCTAGCATTGCAAGTCCTGGTAATAACAGGCAGTGCTAGAGTTAAACCCCTAGCACATGGCCCTGCATGTGAGTTAGTTCCCCGTAGAGTTATTTTGTTTCAGTTTTCAGGCACATGCCTGAAAACAGTTGGAGTAACATGCCTGGGTGAGGGCTTGCTACAGTAAAGTCTGCCCAGTTACTTGGCCAGAGAAGCTAGCCACTCCCCCGGTATAAAAGTGTGATCCCATGCAAATTGGCATGGCGTGTGTGCTAGCAGTCCCTTGGATGGGAGCTGGTGCTGTCTTGAATCCTCCTGAGTCCTGTCCTACCTAGGGGGTGGATGAGACTCCTGGGTGAGGACACTACAGACTGAGGCTGTCCAGTTCCTGCTGAAGCCTATCTGCCCAGGGAAGGGGGATGATCAATTACATTAGGATTCAGTTCCTGCTGAACCTTGCATCTGACCAGGTAAGGGTGGATGTCATATGCCAGAAGAAGGGTAAGAGACCCAAGCAAGGATAGTTTCCTAAAGCAAGCTGCAAGGTATTCTCTTACTGGGTTATGTAGAGACCAGGAAGGTGGATTCTTCTCTTGCCCAGAAGGGAGCACACATAGCTATATGTGATGTACTACCTGCTGATAATATCATGAACCAATAGACCTGTTCAGTTATACCGTTCCTGGCACTCCTGAAGGGAATTCCTTACTACAAGTTCCTGTGAGGGATGAATCCCTGCCTCTGGCTGGGCCCTTACAGATGGGGGTGCTGCACTATTATACTCCAAGCTCCCACATCACCGAGGTTCAGGCTCCAGATTTACCAACAGGTGAGCACCAATAACATCTCCTACTCACACTGTATATATCCTGCCCGAGGGGATAGGGGTGTTACAGTTACACTAAGTGAACAGGATTATACATTATATACAAGACATTGCATTCACAGTTAAAGATAATATATGTTATAGGCGTATGTAACAGTTACAGACCAGATTAAAATGTGAGATAGCCTTAGTTTTGAAAGAACTTAGACTGGTGGCGGCTGTGAGAGTCTCTGGTAGATTGTTCCAGTTGTGAGGTGCACGGTAAGAGGAGGAGGAGCGGCCGGATACTTTGTTGAACCTTGAGACCATGAACAGTCTTTTGGAGTCAGATCTCAGATGATAAGTGCTGCATGTGGTAGGGGTGAGGAGCTTGTTCAGATAGGCAGGTAGCTTGGCCAGAAAGTATTTGAAGTCATGACAGGTCTAAATCGGAGTAAGGTAGATGTACCAAGACGTACTTAATGTCACATTATTGGAAGATAATGTAATGCAACTTTATGCTACAATAACTTGACGTTAAGCCTATGCAAATGAAATGTAGTTTGGATAGTTTTTGCATGTAATTGCCTTTATCCGATGTCCAATCTTATTTTAGGTAACATCATATTATGTTTTCTGATTTAAAAGAGTTTAGTGGATCTAGGCCACTGATGGGCTAGAGGTGGACCGCAGTGATTTGCCCTGTGGCCCCCAACCTCCTCTCTCCCCAGTTCCTTCCAACCTTCCTCATTAGTTTTGTGTTCATTGTCAATTGACATTGTTTGTTACATTTTGTTTGATCACTTTATTTTTCAGCCACAGTACTTTTCACACATGGGATTCCTACCTATTGCACCCATCTGGTTCTGTGGGACGACTTCTAAGAACACCGGAAGAAACATCTGAGTTGGTTACTCTACACAACCACACTGCCTTTAAAATCATCTGAATAGTGAGTGAGATACTTACCAAGTCTCATCTTTTACTGTCTACTTCCCCAGGTTGACCTAGGCAACAAGTGGCCCAAGTTGCTGTTAGGTGTGGGAGGCCACCTAAAAAGGGTGGCTTAGCCAGCCTGTCACTTCCACTGGAAAAAAAGGAAGAGGTCATTTTTGTAGTTGTGTGTTCATTGTCAATTGACATTGTTTGTGTTACATTTTGTTTGATCACTTTATATTTTCAGCCACAGTGCTTTAACTGTGTGTAGGAATAAATGCTCAGGTAAGTATTTCTGTCTCTTTGTAATTATTCCAATAAATAGCTGTAATGTTATTGTACACACATAATGTAGTAGAACACAATATATATCATAATGGTAACTATTAAAAACATATCCTACTTTAACCAAATAAATACATTATACAGTTTTATTAAATAGCCTAAATTATACTTTAGCTGATGTACCTTTGATTTGTTTCTGAATGGTATATAATTGTTAATATATATATATCTTGGTCTGACACTTTTTCATATCAAAATAATATATTAGCGTACCACTTTTTACATCCCCTTGTCATTAAAGACTATTGACAGAAAGAACTTTAGGATAAAGTTCACCTTCCCTATCTGTCAACCTTTAAGACCCAACTCAAAACAGACCTGCTTAACGAAGCATCTGAGTAGCTCTATGAGTGATAGTTTTACACCGCATACATAAGCCTTGGCCCCTTGCAGACGCCCTTACCAGAACGCCCTCCTATTGTCTCTGTACGTCCTTCCTACCAACCAATTAGATTGTAAGCTCTTCGGCGCAGGAACTCCTCTTCCACAATGCTAGTTTTATGTCTGAAGCACTTCTCCCCTTTATGTGTTATTTATATTATTTGTTAACTATATGATTGTAACGTGTATTACTGCTGTGAAGCGCTATGTACATTAATGGCGCTATATAAATAAAGACACATACATACATACATCATGCTCTGGTTGTGATTAACGGCAACTTTAGGTGTGACCTATATTGTGGTGTATTGGGTACTTCCTGGTCACTGTCATCTGATGCTATGATGTCACCACTCTGACTTCTGACCCAGGAAGCAGAGTGAGAACCATGCAGAGTAACATCAGGGTTTAGACAGACACGCAGCAGTTTGAGGTAAGAAGGAAATACCCACACTGAGACGACATGTCCGCGGCAATAAAGAAAGATGGTTAAACACCCAACAAGGTAGTGTGTTATTGTGAAGCATAAACACTTAGACATGAGATATATATCCCAACGTTATTTTCCGGCGCTGACCTTAACGGAGTTTAGCGGATCAGCGATGCTGTGCTAATAAGGTATCTTATTTGCATATGCGTTACCGTAACGTACGTAGAAATGTATCGATAGATCATGTCAGTGGTTAACTCTAGGTGATTATAAAGTTATTCTCTTCAGTGCACAGGTGTAAGGGTTAACGTAACGTTCTTATTAACGTTACCGTAATTAGGCTAAGGAGCTTCGTGCATCTGGGCCAGAAAGTCACACTTGCTGAGGTCCTTAAGCACAGATACTGTTCTTAGTCCCAGATCCAATAAGCTCAAGTCAAGGAAAAATAATGTGAAGTTGTCTGAAATAGGAACAGTTAACGGTCACTAAGACAATTACATGCCTTTGACATTTGGACTTGCCTTAATGTCACTTTATGTGAGGATAACATTATGTTGTCTTCAAATAACGTGATGTTACTAAAGTCTCGACTTTACTCCCACCAACACCCTGAAATAGAGCTTGTAGGGGAGAGAATACTAATATATGTTAAAAGCTCATGAAATAAATATTTATCCATCTCAATATATTACCCCATTTGTAGCACATGGTGGCCAGCTAGTGAATTTATTGGTTGCCGTGACTAGTTGCCTACTTGGGCTACTATGTGGTTAAAATATAAAAAATTGGAAAACAGTTAATTTAATTAACTTTTATGTACTATTGTAGGTATTCCCTTTCTTATTAGTCCAAAATAACGTCAGGTTTAGGTATAACTAATAACATAACATTATTAAACCTTAATAAAGATTAATGAATAAACTATGATTCTGATATTGAAAATTCGATGCCTTTAATTCGATTTGCCTTTAACGACCATTATAATATCACTATGTTTTTTAAGGGAGTAAAAGGGGGTTAACGGTACATTATTTACTATATGCAATCTTGGCCTTAAAGACAAACTGTATTGAAAACTAATGACAATGAACAATCTTTTACAGGCTTTCATTTCCCCTTGTCTTATTCTTTCCCCAGTCTGATACAAACGGTGTCTTCTCATAAACGTCCTATTGAAAGTGGAGAGAAGTGACGTGACGACTGGCAGGGGTGGATTGGAGACAGATATCGGCCAGAGTGATATGTGTCTTACCGGGTCCTCCTCCCATGACACGGTGTCATGGCGACGCATCGTCATGTGACGTTCCATTGTCATGGCAATGCATCACCATGTGACGTTGGGTCGCCATGACAACGATGCTGCAGGAGATCCAGTCAGAGACACAGCAATCAATTTAATTGTAAGGAAGAGCGGGGGGCATCTGTAACCATGAAGCCCCTCAAGCCAGTGCCCCCATCAATCCCCCCATGCCAATGTCACCATCAAGCCACCCCAAGCTAATGCCGCCATCAAGCCCCCCAAGGCAGCACTGACCCATGGACCCAATGGCCCACTTGGCATACGCCCCATTTCCCTGCGGCCCAATCCGCCCTGATCGCAAGTAATAATAAAATAACTTTAATTCAATGAAAATAAGTTACTACATTATTAACTGTGCATGACCCCTCTTACCATATTGAATATAGGTCATAAAGTGGAATGGGGAAGCTACTGCAGCTTTGTAGCTCCTGTATATGGCCTATTAATAAGGCACATGTACAGTAACTACAGGCAGCACATGCACAGTAAACACTCACTGATTCTCAGAGTCGCACTGATTTGGGGTCTATAGCATTAATTTTTGACTCAGCTAACAGTGACCCACAAAATTGATTTTGGTTAACAAAATACAAAAAATAATCTTTACTGATTTGGGTCACACACACACACACACACACACACACACACACACACACACACACACACACACACACACACACACACACACACACACACACACACACTTCACTGCCAGAGGCCCCTGCCTACACTGCATACTCAAGCAAGACTCAATTTTGTGTATATAACGCACCGTGAGCCCTACTTCTATTTTTATATATAAAACAGGGTATTGAGGGCACTCACGGTTAAGTGATGCCGATTGCCCGGGTGCTCCAATGCAAAAAACTGCTTGTTGATAGCTATGTAGAATAAACAGGGCACTACTCGGGGACAAAATAATCAACCTTTTGGACAACAACTTAGCCCTTTATCAAGATATTTACACAATGGACACAGTTACTGTAGTGTCTCCTCTTACAAGTAAGAGACTGGTCCCTGTTACTGTTTTACTTTATGCTGCACTGTTTAGCACCCAGCGGGTGTTACCATAAGAGCAGTGTCTGATTTCCTGCTGTGGGGCTCTGATCAGCCCATTCCCCAGATTTGTCTGACCTACTTTTTCTATTCACTTTTGAACTGCAACAATTTCCAGCCCATGGGGCTCAGATACACTAAGCTCCATTATCATCATTGAAAATAACGTTAGGTCACCTAAAATAGCAACAGACGTTATTTTTCTCTGTGTGTATCACGTATTCACACAGCGAATTATATGCAAAAACAATGGCCGATGTATATCTCATTATAATAGGCGTAATGTGATGTTAAATTAGCCCTGCCTCCTTCTGTGCATCGTCTATCCCCACTGGGGACCTGACCGCAGTGCAAACCTTCAGAAAATCTCTGTAGGAATGGGGGTTACATACAAATTTGATTTTAATCTTATATTTACAATTGGTCCCGGTTGGGCTCTCCCCGACACATAAATACATGCAGAGTTGAGAGATGGATACAGGTGGGCCCGCTAATACGGCGGTTTCCGTTCTATGGCCCCGCCGCAAAGCGAAAATCGGCAGAAAGCGAAACCGGCGATTTTCAGCGTCTCTTGCAGGTCGTTGCATACGCAGACCTGCAATTCCACCTTCTGCGCATGCGCGACCTCCATTCTGCGCATGCGCATCATAAGCACCCCCCATTCTGCGCATGCGCGACCTCGGCTGCCCCTATTCTGCACATACGCAGACATGGCGGCCCCCTTCTCAGTACCGCCATATGAGCAGAACGCCGAAAAGCAGGGCACCGAAAAGCGGGGCCCTACTGTATCCAGGTTGCAGCGACAGAGGAGGAATGGATTGATATTTGTGACAAAGCACCTAAGACTTCGATATGGTATTTGATCCCACAACGAATAAATAAAATATAACCAGGCTCCTCTGGTAGGTGCTGGAGGGGATGTCGTCAACTTTACTCATAATTGATGGTTCTGTCTAAAAATAATAAGATATTAAAAAATTATCTAAAAATGAATTGAAGATGTCCTGGAGAACCAAATCCCACTAGACCCTATAACAATGGTTCTAGCCAACCCTATAGAAAATGTAAACCCACAATCTCGAATGTGAATCTCCCACATTTTGACAGCAGCAAGATGTGCTATTACTGTGGCATGGAAACAGTCATCCCCGCCACCGAACAGAGAGGTAATCCAGAGGGAAGATGAGGTTATGCTAATGAAGAGATTATCCACCTTCTTGAACCCATCGACTCAAAGGTTCTATAGAACCGGGGACCCACGGATCCATAAATAAGTGTGGTAGCTATGGATATTCATAAAGTGAAAGCCGAAACACTTTTCAGTGAAATGTACACTGTGAGCTCTATAATGTTGTTAAAATCTTTCCACTGTAATATATGTTCAAATTTGTTCTGGACCAAATATGTGTAGGAGTGTGTGGAAGATTCCCACACCCCTCCTTTTTAATTTCTGGACCCTTTTCCAAAAATGTTCCATTGAAGTTGAGTGACTAAAAAACAAAATGAGCACTTCCTCGCAATAAGTAAGTGTAAGGAATAGGGGAACACGTCCTATACTGACAGGATTCTGGGTTAGATGATGGTTCTTTCTCATGTTGGTGTCAGCGCCTCCATCTCTTGCAGGCTCCAGGAATGTGAAGGCAATCCCTGCAGGAGAACTCACACTACTCCTCCCGATAGATTGCACTCACGAGGCAGGAGTATATTTTATAAACAGGAACACTTTATTCTCTCTCTGCATACAGCATACACTGGATACACTGGAACACTGCACACACTAGGCCTCCAAGGGCGGTCCTTGCTCTTCACTTACTCCCTATTTGTAAGGAATCAGGAAACACATCCTTTACGGCGTGTTCCCTCCTTACCTGCTTCATCGCAGACCTCTGTGCTGGTTGCTGATCGTGCGCGCATCCCTGCTCTGTTTACAGAGCGCACGCGCAGCTCTTCTAGCCGTGCCACGGAGCCTAGCTTCACCCATCAGATGTGCCACACTTCTCTCGCGCTCACGTGACGCCGTGCAACGCTCCCCAGCTGCGTGGCAACTATCCTGAGTGCCCCTTGTCTCCTGCAGCCTATACTGACTTCCGCGGAGGCCGTGCTTCCGTTTCGCCCCCTGCCTCATTGGTGTCAGGAGACGGCGTTCTCCGCGCTCCCCACACAGAGCACTCACTTCCCTCGGCGATTCCTCTGCTCAGCGCCGGGCGCGCCCACGCCCTCCCGCGCACACACCTGCACCATCCACTGGCTCGGTCCACACGCGTACACGAGTTACGGAGCTCGCTCAGTCTGCACACTCTTCTTCCCATCCCCCGTACCTCAGGCTCCGCCCCCGCAAGCCGCACGGGCATACTCAGGTTACCAACAAGTCTCACCTGGCCTGTTATGCCTGCACCAATCTGCAGTCTCTCCCTGTAGCTCTTCCTGTCCCGCCTTCGTTCCTAATTGGACCTTCCTGCTTTATCTAGCTCCTCTCTGCTCTCAGTCTTTGCTCGACATAGTCTCTGCCTGGAAGTACTTCAGGATTCTCTTAGTGTTTTCACGGGTTCTGATATGACTTGTACGACTACCCCCTCTGGCTCTTGATCTCGGCACTCCTTGGACAACGCACACTCTGATACCCCTCGAACCCGGCTTGGACTACGACTACGGAACTTCTTTAACAGGTACCGGCAAGTATTGCTAGCAAACACCACCTGGCCTGGCAACTCCTAATTCACCACACTCCGGACACGCTCCTTCTGCTGCGGGTGTGTGTTTCTATACGTCCCCACCTCAGTATAAGGGACGGGTCTGGTCTGCGGGCAGCACCGGCGTAACAATTGGTTCCTGTGGGCTATTTAAGACTCTTACTTCCCTTCCTGCTTTGCTGAGCAGAACTCTTGTGACCTTGTGTTCCTGCGTTTGTTTTGCCTTGCCTTGCTTTGCTTGTGCCTTGCTCTGTTCTCTGTTGCTTTCCTGTGTACCGACCTGGCTTGACTATAGGACCCCCTCTGGATGAAGACCCCAGCTTGACTATTGGACCACCTCTGGATAAAGACCCCAGCTTGTACCTGACTACCCGCACCTCTCCATCCCAGACCTCGGCTTACGGACAATCTACTACTCTCCTGGCTCCTACCCTAGACCATGGCACAAAGGACACTGATCACACCACTGGCTCCGCCCCCAGGCTCCGGCAAGAACTCACACTAACCCACTCTCCAACCCGGACCCGGCTACGCTGACTATCCACCCTCCAGGCGTGCTCCCGCTGCTGTGGGTGCGCAGTCTTGTACTTTCCCACCTCAGTACCGGGGTCCCGCCTTGTTCGTGGTGAGCGCAAGCATTACAGTAAGTTAGCACTACATTGTCTTAGCACAATGTTACTTTAACTTCAAATGACCTGGCGTTAAGCCTGTCTTACCTAAAGGTCATCTCTATTTCAGGGTCTGGTTGGGAGTAAGCCAACCTTAGGTATGACCACGAATGGCCTTTAGTGGATGTGCGATGTTCGGGGGAATACCTCTTTTGCATATCATTAGCACTAATGGACACAAAAATGTAACCATATGTTATTTCAAGGAATAACACTGGATTAACATCTTATATACTCTTTAGTGGAAATGCATTACGATTAACCTAGCATTAGGTTAAATATCCTGTAGGAGATTAGTGCATTTGGGCCTTGGAGATTTTGCAGACATTAGATGTCTCTTCATGTTTAACAAGAACCTGGGAGCTTTCTAATGAAAAAAACAAGAACTTCCCCCATCATTCCCCCCCTGTCCCCTTCGTCGCCTATGGGATCAGCCCCATTTTGTGCGAGAGTGCAATTGGACTTACACTGGGTATTACGTATATATGTATGTATGTATGTCTTTATTTATATAGCGCCATTAATGTACATAGCGTTTCACAGCAGTAATATACATGACAATCATAGAAATAACAAATAATATAAATAACAGATAAAGGGGAGAAGTGCTTCAGACATAAAAGTAACATTTAGGAAAAGGAGTCCCTGCTCCGAAAAGCTTACAATCTGATTTGTATGTAGGAGGAACGTACAGAGACAGTAACAGGGCGTTCTGGCAAGTGCGGTTGCAAGGGGCCAAGGTTTATGTACTGTATGAGGTGTAAATGATCAGCCACGGAGCTACTCGTGTGCTTTGTTAGGCAGGTGTGTTTTAAGGTGGGTCTTAAATGGGGATAGAGAGGGTGCTAGCTGGATATTGAGGGGAAGGGCATTCCAGAGGTGCGGGTCAGTCAGTGGAAAGGTTTAAGGTTGGAGAGGGCTTTAGGTACAAAAGGGGTAGAGAGAAGACATCCTTGAACAGAACGCAAGAGTCGGGATGGTGCATAACGAGAAATTAGGGCTGAGATGTGAGGAGGAGGAGAAGAATATAAAGCTTTCAAAGTGAGGAGGAGGATTGAGTGTGTGATACAGGATTTGATAGGAAGCCAGGAGAGTGATTTCAGCAGGGGAGACGCTGAGACAGATTTAGGAAACAGTAGAGTGATTCTGGCAGCCGCGTTTAGGATAGATTATAGGGGAGACAGGTGAGAGGCAGGAAGGCCGGACAGCAGGAAGTTACAGTAATTGAGACGGGAGAGAATGAGGTCCTGTGTCAGAGTTTTAGCAGTCGATCAACAGAGGAAAGGAGGTATCTTTGTAATATTGCGGAGGAAAAATGACAAGTTTTAGCTACCTTTTTAATGTGAGAGGAGTTGAGTGTGACACCTAGGCAGCGTGCTTGAGTTACTGGGTGTACGATAGTATTTCCAACAGTAATGTGGAAGGAGGTAGTAGGGCCAGGTTTGGGAGGAATTATCAGGAGCTCTGTTTTTGACATGTTATGTTTAAGTTGGCGGAGGGCCATCCAGGATGATATAGCAGAGAGACATTCAGAATCTTTGGTCTGTACAGCAGGTGTAAGGTCAGGGTTTGAAAAGTACATTTTTGTGTCATCAGCATAGAGGGGATATTTGAACCCAAGAGATGTGATTAGGTCACCTAGAGAAAGTGTGTAAAGAGAAGAGGTCCCAGGACAGAGTCCTGTGGTACCCCAATAGAGAGATCGATGGAGGTGTTAGGAAAAGAGACACTGAAAGTACGATGGGAGAGGTAATAGGAGATCCAGGATAGAGCTTTGTTACAAATACTAAGAGTATGGAGAATGGGAAGAAGAGGGTGGTCCACAGTTTAAAATGCCGCAGAGAGGTCGAGTAATATGAGCAGAGTGTAATGACCTTTGTCCTTGGCAGCATGGAGGTCATTAGTTATTTTAGTGAGGGCTGTTTCAGTGGAGTGAGCAGTGTGGAAGACAGATTGTAGAAGGTCTCTTAGAGAATAGGTGTTGAGAAAATGGAGCAAGCGAGAGAATACAAGACATTCAAGGAGTTTAGAGGCAAAAGGCAGGAGGGAGACAAGACGATAGTTAGAAAGACAGATAGGGTCAAGCTTGCTGTTTTTGAGTAATGGCATAACTGTTGCATGTTTGAAGGAGGAGAGCCAGGCACCAGAGTAGAGGGAGGAGTTAAAAATGTGTGTGAATTTAGGGAGTACAGTAGGAGCAAGAGGTTTTAAGAGATGGGAAGGAATAGGGTCAAGAGGGCAGGTGGTAGAAGGAGAAAAGGAGACCAGCAATGATACATCCTCCTCTGTGACAGAGGAAAAAGAGTCAAAAAAGGCTGGAGGAGAGTTAGGAAGATGTGTAGGATGTGAGGAGGATTATACAGAGGGGATGTCTTGATGTATGGATTCCACCTTTTCCTTGATATAGTCAACAACGTTTTGAGGTGAGATGGAGGAAGAAGAATAGGCAGCAGAGGGTGGTCTGAGTAGGGAGTCAAAGACAGAGAAGAGTCTGTGTAGGTTAGACTTGTGCATGTTGATTAGTGAAGAAAAGTAGATTTGTTTAGCCTGAGAGAGAGCAGAGTTGAAACAGGAAAGCATATATTTGTAGTGAAGGAAGTCTGCGAGAGTGTGAGATTTCCTCCACAGGCGTTCAGAGGAACGAGTGGAGGAGCGCAGCATGCACATGTGAAAATTTAGCCAGGGTCTGAGGTTAGAAGTATGAGAATGGCAGAGAGAAAGTGGGGCATTTAGATCAAGAAAGGAAGATAGGGCAAAGTTGTAGTTCCTGACCAGGTTGTCAGGGTCTGGAACAGAGCTTAGGCCTCGGACATGGCCTCGGACATGGTCAGTGCTTATGCGCTGACCCGTGCTGACCCATGCTGCTGCTCGGCACTGAGCACCTGCAGCCACAATGAGAGCGGCTTTAGCAGGGGCTCGCGCATGCTTGCGGAAGCGTGTGTCTCACCGAGTCTTCAGATTTGGTGCTCGCCGGAGCGCAGGGCCGGTCACGTGAGCGGTTCGCCCAATGAGGGTGAACCAGCTCCGTGATGTCACTGTCCCGCCCCAGACCCGCCCCCGACATGCCCACGGACGGCGCGCTGTGTAAGGAAAACACCGCTTTCCCTGAGCCTCAGCGCGCCTCCGCACTGTTATATTCACTATGTCCCAGGCCTTAGAGAGGAGAGGGAGGAGCGTAAAGTGGAATCATAAGCTGGTAGGTTAATAGAGCGCAGGTCTTTGCAGAAACAAGGGGTAGATGGAAGTGGAAAAGGGGAGAAGTGAGAGAGAGAAAATGAGACGAGGTGATGGTCAGAGAGAGGAAAAGGGGAAATGGAGAAATCAGAGAGAGAAAAGTTTTTAGTGAAAACCAGGTCAAGGTAGTGGCCATCCTCGTGGGTGCTGGCTGCAGTGCAAAAGAAGAGGATAGAGAGAGAAAGCAGGAAGCCCTAGTGAGAGAGGTGTCATCGATATGGCAGTTGAAGTCCCAAAAGAGGGGTATTATGCAATGTGGCAGTATGTAAGAGTATATTTGCAGTCAATTGAAAGGCTGCAGTGAAGAGGGTAGATCAGGGTTGCCAGATTGCCCAATTATGATTCTAACAATGGCCATATCTTATAACTGTGTCAGCTTTGCCCACAATTTGACCCTGTAGTTTGTGTATATTAAAGTCTATCTATGCAACAACTGAGCTCCATCTACTGTTAAAATTAGCATAGCAGCCGGACCAAGGCGGAAAAAGTCTTTCAAGATGCTCAGTATTTTGAATTCAGTGTTTTATTGCATATAATTACCATTTTTATTTCCTGTTCGGATTACACTCGATGCTGAAAAGTGTGCATGGATCTCATTATCGGAATATTTAATTTGTTACATCAGATCTTTATATTGATAACATTATGTGGTGTCAGTTCTGGGAGCCAATGCACTAAGATCATATTTCATATTTTGTGTTGCATCAATTTTAGTTTTAAAAAGTAGTACAAAACTTCATAAACGGTTAGTCTTATGTATGAAAGTTCTTATGTGACTGTTTGAAATGAAGGGGTCTATGCAGTAAGCAGCGAAAAAATGCATTAGCCAGTTTTGCAATTAGCCATGTTTTTGGCGTGTTAAACTCGCTGTATGCTGTAAGGGCCGAATCCCTGGTGAATGAATGCGCCACCACCATTTGATAAAATGGCTAGTAACCGGTGGCGAGACGGCTGCCTGGCGAGAAGCTGCCAAGAAGCCGTCCCCTGCCGAGATCTGTCGGCAGCAGAGAGAGATCCGCCGCTCTCTCTGCGCAAACATCGGCACATTAAAAATTATTTTATAAACCATTTTTATTCATAGTGTACATGTGCAGGGGGTCTCCGGAGGTGAACCGCATTGGTTTCAGGTCCGGGGACCCCCTGCTTCCCGAGATACAGGCCCCTTTATGAGGTGCCGGTATCCCTCTGCATTTAAAGGTCCCGATCACGTGACCGTGGAATGTAAACAAAGCAGAGGGATACCGGCACCCCCTAAAGGGGCCTGTATCTCGGGAAGCAGGGGGTCTCTGAGCCAGAAATCAATGCGGTTCAGCTCAGGAGGCCCCCTGCTCCCGCACAATATTATTAAAATACATTAATGCTGCTTCATTACCATAGCGGATAGCCGCTAAGGCAATGAAGGGGTTAACGCATAATAGTATGTTTATTGGGGACAATTGCCCCCAATAAACATAGCAATACACAACATACAACACAGTAATGGGCAACATTACTATTATCCACAAATGGATAATAGTGCAGTTGTCCATTTAAAATACATAAACAACAATAAATACATTAAATACATATAGCACTCACCCATGTCCGGCTGCCACGATGAAGGCCATCCTCATCTTCATCCCGCTAATGCCGCTAATGCCCGCTTCTGCAAAACAGACACAAGAATAAAAACATCCAATGTAATGTCCCCTAACCCCTTCATCACCATAGCGGTTATTAACCGCTACAGTCATTAAGGGGTTAACCCACCATCACCCACATACCCTCCCCCACTACCCCCCCCACCCCCTGAGGCCTAACCACCCTCACCCACTACCCACAAGGGAGTCCTACCACATACCCTTGGGGCCAATACCCCCTCCCCCCACCCCAACACATACAGTACAATAATGTGCCAAATAACTATTATCCAGATAGGGATAATACATTATTTGGCCATTATTAAACACATTGACTAGCATAGTAAAATAAAGAAAATTCTACTGACCTCATCAATAAGAAGGCCCCATCGCCAGCATCATCCTTGTGGTCCGTTGCCAAAATAATACATAGCCAATACATTGCAATGACATTCACATATCAATGAACCCCTTAATCACCTTATCGGGTAATAACCGCAAAGGTAATTAAGGGGTTAAGCCATCCTGGCCACATACCCACCCTTCACACATTCCTTTGTACAGTGGCTTCATCATGAAAAAATAAAATAAAAATAAAAGAAATAAAATATATATATATATATATATATATATATATATATATATATATGTATATGTAACCCTGCTTCCCCCCCCCCCCCTCCCTCAGACTCTACGGTGATGTCTAGGGTGCATGAGGGCAGATTACATGCGGTGTGGTGCGTACCTGTGAGGAACAGGAGGGCCTGAGCTTCCCACGATGTTGTGGGGGAGCCAGGACCGAGATTCTGGGGTGGTAGCCTCCATGATCTCTTAGTGGTGCAGCGCCTCCATCTTCTATACTCCCAGGAAAATGGGACAGGACCGGTATAGAAGAACCCCTTGGGTCCCAGGGTAGTACTTTCCAAGTCACACACAGTCTTTACGGATGAAGAATAGTCTCTTTATTTGACAAAGCAACAATATCCCAACGATAAGGGCTTCCAACAGCCGCCACACAATAGCCAGGACGGGTTATACGCCGCTCGCCTTCGCCCAGATAATTCCTCCTCTCCTTCCCTCCAAGTCACTCTTCCGGCAGGAGGGTCTGAGCTAGGGCTTCAATACCCCGTGGCCCACCCCCGAGGTTAGCCTCGCGGTGGGTCTTGGATTCTCCCCATCACCCCTGGCAGTGGGGTGAGGGCATTGGTCCACCAAGTCTATAACTCTATCAGCTCTACTACAGGACGCTGATTCTTTCCGCTCTTCTTTCGCCTGCACTCTGCGCAGGGGAAACCGTAGGCCCCTCCAAATCCTCGGCCCGATCCACAGGATTTCTTGACTCATGGCCTGTTAGCGGCACTGCATACTCCCGGCATAACTAACCGGCAACTCCAGACTCTGACTAATCTCGAATGAAGAACTCTACTCACCGGAGTTGGCTGCTAAATATAGAGCTAGCCCCGCCCCTCGTGATGTCAACAGGACCTCCCCTCTTGCTCACGCCTGCAGCAGAGTCCAGGCCTGCGTCTATCATTCAGGGTGGGGCTATTAAGGGGGAAAACCCATGATGATTACTGGTGCCTGATCTAAACAGGACTTACCACAGCAGAAGGAAGATAGGTATAGCCTGTGCTGTTTACAGGGGCTACATATACATACATATATATATATACACACATGATAAACCAATATACAAATAAATGTGTCAGGGCTAACAAAATCATGCTCCAATAAAAATACCACTTATCCATAATATCCTCAATGAAATACAATGCGATTTCCTAAACAAATCAAATGTAATCATCCAATCTAAAGCATCAAATGCCAATCCAAAGCCTCAAATGCCACTTAAAACATTGCATTTACATTGTATACATGCTGCATAAAATGTAAGCTACATGTAGACGCTGCAAATCAATGTAAACAATACAATATTTCAAATAAAATAGCATTACATCAAAAGAAGTATACAATGTAATCCAATAAAGTCACCATCAATCAATTAGCATACATGAATTACATCCCAAAACAATTAAAACAGCATCCATACCAATTACACCATTAACTATAGCAACCGTTAAAGAGAATAAGTTACCATCATACAAAATAGGACACCAAAAATTACAATATACAAAAGCAAGCCTCACCATTACCTAAAGTACAGCATAGAAGCCCAAAAATTACATCTATCTAATTATAAAATACATTGAACACACATCTATGCATAGCAGCATAGCCACAATCATTTAAAATAGTGCAAAGCAAGCTTTTAAAACACTATCATTTCTTACCCTGTATGTATATATCTCTCTAGACATACATACATACATACATACAGTGGCAAGAAATGATGTACAATAAAAAAAAAACAACACATGTAAAAAGCAACAAAAAACACAGTTACATTAAATACATTTCTTTAGTTCACTTATCATTACTTGACCCACTCACTGATTCCCGTTGACCAGCTTACTCACGAACCAATCCACGAATAGGAACCCATAAAATAATAAACCAGAAAATAATAAACATTAAAATAATAAAACACAACAATCCAGGGGTCTTCTACTTCTAATCCATCTTCATCTGTATTCTTGTTTCTTCTATCTTCTTCCGGGGTCTTCTTCCCATCTGCTGCCACGCCCTGGTCTTCTTTCTTCACCGGAGGTCCTTCCTCCTCGGCGTCTGGCTTCAAAATGAAACGACATAGGCTTTTAAAGGCCTATGACGTCACATTTTCATCATGGTGGGCTGTGTAAACCATGTGTTTTGGCCGATAAAAATAAAAATGATGACGTCACTTAAAGGCAATGAAAGCACAGCCAATCAGAATGGCTTTGCTTCAATTGCCTTTAAGATGACGTCATTAAAAGAAACATGGCCGGGATCACATGGTACGGTAGCCAATCAGAGCGTGGGAAGTCTATCTCTACTCTGATTGGTTCTAGTACCATGTGACAGGCTTTCAATGACGTCATATCCGTTATTCCCCAAGCCTCTGTCACATGGTCTACTGGAGCCAATCAGAGATGGGATGGAGTTCCCACGTGGTGGGGTGGGGGGAGGGGGTATTGGCCCCAAGGGTATGTGGGTAGGCCTCCCTTGTGGGTAGTGGGTGAGGGTGGTTAGGCCTCACGGGGTGAGGGTGTAGTGGGGGAAGGTATGTGGGTGATGGTGGGTTAACCCCTTAATGACTGTAGCAGTTATTAACCGCTACGGTGATTAAGGGGTTAGGGGACATTACATTGGATGTTTTTATTCTTGTGTCTGCAGAAGCGGATGGGGCATTAGCAGGATGAAGATGAGGATGGCCTTCATCGTGGCAGCCAGACATGGGTGAGTGCTATATGTATTTAATGTATTTATTGTTCTGTATGTATTTTAAATGGACACATGCACTATTATCCATTTGTGGATAATAATCATTGTGCCCATTACTATACTGTATGTTAGGGGGGTATAGGTGTTGTTGGTGTAATATATATATATTATTATATATTTATATATATATATATTTCTTTAGTTAGTGTGGGGCTGTTGTGTGTGTTTTCTTTTTATTGTGGGTAGCGGGGGTGGGTGAAGGGGGTATTAGCCCCAATGGTGGTTTGTTTAGGGCTTGCGGGTGGGTAGCGGGAGAGTTTAACCCCTTCATGACCGTAGCGGTATTACCTGCTATGGTCGTGAAGGGGTTAAGCGCACCCGCAAACCCCCCACCCCCCCGCAAGCCCTAAACAAACATCAAGGCCCAAATACCCCCTTCACCCACCCCCGCTACCCACAATAAACCTGGCACGGCTGTTTAACCCCTTCATTGCCTTAGCGGTTAGCCGCTAAGGTAATGAAGTGGCCTTTAAATGCATTTTTCCTGCCTCGGTTGCATGCCGGGGGGCTCCGGTGCTGGTATTAATGGTATCAGCTCAGGAGACCCCCGGTATCAATCCCAGCCAGGAAAAAGGCCAGAATTTTTTCTAAGTGCCGACCCGCCGCTCATCAGCAGCCTCTCACCATCAACTTGCCAACTTTTTCTTGCGTGGCTGATTCGCCATAAAAACGCCATTCTAGAGTGGCGAATAGCGCCGCTAAGCTACTCGCCACTACTAGAATACAGCGTGGCGGAAAATGTGTCTATTTTAGGCGGAAAGTGCCTTCTCGCCTCGCCACTGGCGGAAAAAAAAACCGCCAACAAAACTGGCGGGTTTTTTCATTCTCGCCACTTTCTCGCCCCTTACTGAATAGGGGTAGGCTTTTTGGGCGGGAAACGGGAGAGAAATGACTTTCCGCCACTTACTGCATGATGCCCTAAGTTGGATGTATTGCATCATGTTGAATACCTGATTGATACAAATTAAATGAAAACAGAATTATGGGTATATATTTTTTGTAACTAGTATTAGTAAATATAATGTATTAGTGTTATATTATTATTATTTTTATTATTTGTATTATTAAAATGATATATATTTATATTTATTTTTATTATGTATAACAGCCATAATGGGAAAATACATTTTGTTAAGCTATATAATGAAATATCCATGCTGCATCAAATACATTTTTGGCTGATACGCAACAACTTAATTCTGCGCTAACAATGTAAAACAGACACACTACAGGTTTTTTTCCCATTACTATTTACCTCCGCAGGGACAGCACAGATAAGCCTACAGGGATCTCTGTCCTGCTCCCATCGCTACCCCCATCCCTCCCCCCTGTGTGTAGGGGTACAGTATGTTATTGAGGGAGAGTGTTCTGCGGGAGGTGTTTACTGTGTATTTCTAAGCCTGTTGTGTTTGTGCCTATTGCATTGCTTAAAGACAGTGCTTGTACACCATGCAACCTGTAGCCTGCTGTTTATATATCTATCACACTGCTCTAGGACACATTGCAGGCACACCCTGCTGAAACACCAGCACCCTGCACACATACTGATGTAGCGGGCGTTATTCGAACACTGCATGCGTCATGTACGTCGGAATTCCGATTTGAAACCGTGGGATGAATTCCAGCCTTCCCGCACTAAGATGCGAGTGCGGCAAGAGCAGAAAAACGAATTTTAGTTTTCTGGCTTTTAAAACATGAAATTGACACAGTAGCACAGTAGCACAGTACTGTACACATTACAATTCATCCATTTTATTGCAAACAAAGAAACAGAATCCATGAAATTCAAACAAAACATCCGCGATAAGCGCGGGTGCCTGGGCGATTGGCCGCGTTTCATGCTGCGTGGGGAACAGCAGAGAACTCAAAATCGGCGCCGAGATGTGTTCGAATAACGGCCGCTTCATCAGTACTGGGCACCTGCAACTCACAGGTCTCCTGTATTCACTGTTCACATGTTATAAGGTGCTGGGCCATCAACATATCACTGTTTCTGGTCTCTTTTAAGTTGGAGCATTTGACTCCTTGTTTGTATCCAATATGCACTGCATTGCTGCTGCTTGTTATTCTGGGGTACTTCATCCGTAGCTATTTGGACTAGCGTGATGGTTCTACATAGGCACCCATTATACAGCCTTAGTGCTGGAGAGGGGACACTGACCCATTAGTCATTTATGCTTCTCTGCAAATGCCTTTCTAGAACAGAGCACATTGTGCTGATATTGTTTAATACGATGTTATTGTTCTTACAGCCTGGTCCTCATTTTATTGCATACCAAATAAACCTTGATTTTAAACTATAATCATTAGTGCAATACATTCTGGACCACTAATGCGGACCATCGCTTGCCAAATTGTGTATGTGACACCCGTATGTAAAGTACTTCTGCCATACAGACATTGAGTGCACATTACTGTAACGGGTGCTCACCACAAACAGGACAGAACCGCGAGGCTGAGGTGGGGCTTTCAGCCGCGAGACTGCGTCCGGTGTGCAGATTCGTAGTCGTGTGGCCGGGTCAGGGTAGGAGAAGTAGAATAGTATTGATACTCGCCGTGGTCTAGGGTTGGAGAGGTAGAATGGTCGTTGTGCGTAGCCGAGGTCCAGGAGTAGAGATGGTGGTACAAGCCGAGGTCGTGGATAGGAGAAAGCGGGGGTCCAGGTACAAGCCGAGGTCGTGGATAGGAGAAGGCGGGAGTCCAGGTACAAGCCAGAGGTCGTGGATAGGAGAAGGCAGGGGTCCAGGTACAAGCTGAGGCCGGGAGTCCAGGTACAAGCCGAGGTCATGGATAGGAGAAGGCAGGGGTCCAGGTACAAGCCGAGGTCGTGGATAGGAGAAGGTCGGGGGTCCAGGTACAAGCCGAGGTCGTGGATAGGAGAAGGCAGGGATCCAGGTACAAGCTGAGGTCATGGATAGGAGAAGGTCGGGGGTCCAGGTACAAGCCGAGGTCGTGGATAGGAG
Organism: Ascaphus truei; assembly: GCF_040206685.1. Classification (NCBI taxonomy): domain Eukaryota; kingdom Metazoa; phylum Chordata; class Amphibia; order Anura; family Ascaphidae; genus Ascaphus; species Ascaphus truei. Next base: position 31,557,659 of record NC_134486.1, read on the forward strand.
AAGGCGGGGGTCCAGGTACAAGCCGAGGTCGTGGATAGGAGAAGGTCGGGGTTCCAGGTACAAGCCAAGGTCGTGGATAGGAGAAGGCGGGGGTCCAGGTACAAGCCGAGGTCGTGGATAGGAGAAGGCAGGGGTCCAGGTACAAGCCGAGGTCGTGGATAGGAGAAGGTCGGGGTTCCAGGTACAAGCCGAGGTCATGGATAGGAGAAGGCGGGGGTCCAGGTACAAGCCGAGGTCGAGGATAGGAGAAGGCGGGGGTCCAGGTGCAAGCCGAGGTCGTGGATAGGAGAAGGTCGGGGTTCCAGGTACAAGCCGAGGTCGTGGATAGGAGAAGGCAGGGGTCCAGGTACAAGCTGAGGTCGGGGGTCCAGGTAAAAGCCGAGGCCGTAGATAGGAGAAGGTCGGGGGCCCAGGTACAAGCCGAGGTCGAGGATAGGAGAAGGCGGGGGTCCAGGTGCAAGCCGAGGTCGTGGATAGGAGAAGGCGGGGGTCCAGGTACAAGCCGAGGTCGTGGATAGGAGAAGGTCGGGGTCCAGGTACAAGCCGAGGTCGAGGATAGGAGAAGGCGGGGGTCCAGGTGCAAGCCGAGGTCGTGGATAGGAGAAGGCGGGGGTCCAGGTACAAGCCGAGGTCGAGGATAGGAGAAGGCGGGGGTCCAGGTACAAGCTGACGTCGGGGGTCCAGGTACAAGCCGAGGCCGTGGATAGGAGAAGGCGGGGGTCCAGGTACAAGCCGAGGTCGTGGATAGGAGAAGGCAGGGGTCCAGGAACAAGCTGAGGTCGGGGGTCCAGGTACAAGCCGAGGCCGTGGATAGGAGAAGGCGGGAGTCCAGGTACAAGCCAGAGGTCGTGGATAGGAGAAGGCGGGAGTCCAGGTACAAGCCGAGGTCGTGGATAGGAGAAGGCGGGGGTCCAGGTACAAGCTGAGGTCGGGGGTCCAGGTACAAGCCGAGGCCGTGGATAGGAGAAGGCGGGGGTCCAGGTACAAGCCGAGGTCGTGGATAGGAGAAGGTCGGGGGTCCAGGTACAAGCCGACGTCGTGGATAGGAGAAGGCGGGGGTCCAGGTACAAGCCGAGGTCGTGGATAGGAGAAGGTCGGGGGTCCAGGTACAAGCCAAAGTCGAGGATAGGAGAAGGCGGGGGTCCAGGTGCAAGCCGAGGTCGTGGATAGGAGAAGGCCGGGGTTCCAGGTACAAGCCGAGGTCGTGGATAGGAGAAGGCGGGGGTCCAGGTACAAGCCGAGGTCGAGGGTACTAAGAGACAAGACAGGTTAAGCAGGATTGCGCAAGGCAAAGCAGGACAAAGCAGGCTGGGTGCTTGTGGGTAGCACTTCATGAAAGGTAAGAACTATATTTTGTTGCGTTTTAATAGGGAACCATTTTCAAAAATACTTTTCTAGCAACATAATTTTCCTATTCCCCAGGACATGATTAACATTATCTGTATAAATTCACGAAAAACTGGACAGTTTCTATCACCTTCCTTGGTTTTGTTTTAATTTAAAAAAAGAATTTCCCGAACATGCCCCCCCCCTTTTTTATTTTCTACTGTAAAATGATCAAGATTATACATTTACAAACAAAAAGAGCCGTCAACTTTTTTCAAATTTTTAAGCTACCCATATTTTTAGAAGATACAGCCCTGTAATCTTGTTAAAGGCTGTCAACCTTGCGTGTACTGATCAGTGTGACTGGTTGATTTCAATTGCTGGATGGATTAAGTGTGCAGTTTGAACTAGAAGGAAAGGGAAGTGCTGTGTAAACTAGTGCAGGGGTGCACAAACTTTTCCCCTTCCCTATGTCTCTCCCCCCTACTCTTGTGCTTTTTAAGATCCATATATTCTACATTTATAGTCATGTAGCATTTCCATATTTGTGTGATACCTATTGTTCTATTATTACCGCTATTAAAATTTTGGCTTATTCCGTGACTGTAACGCCTGTATGCCCGCAGACCTGGCCAGTCCCCAGTACTGAGGTGGGTAAGGGAATAACACGCACCCACAGCAGTGAGGGCGTGCCCGGAGTGTGGTAAGGTGTGTTGCCGGGCCTGGTGAGAAAGGGTTAACATGATACTTGCTCAGTCCGGGTTTCCAGAAGTCCGAGGGTCGATATCCAAGAGCCGTGGGTCAGGGGCAGGAGAAAGCAGCTTAGTGAGGTGCAAATCCGAGTCCAGGGATTGCGAGGTACACGTAGTCAAACAAGAGCCGAGATCAAATCCAAAGGTATCCAACAGGGGCAGGGACAGGAACAAGAACTGTAACAGAGAACAGAGCTTGGCACAGACAGCTGCACACAGGAGTCACAGAAGAACTATGCAGAGCAAGGAAGGAGAGGGCAGACTGGGGTTATAAATTCAGGAGGACCAATGGTAGCAAGGGGTGGAGCCGAGGCCTGTCCGAGCGATCCCAGGGATAGGTCCAGGTGAGCAGGGAGGGAGTCAGAGAGGTGAGTAGTTGAAATCGCCTGCAGCCGATGGGGGGCGGAGCCAGCAGCACGGGAGGACGAGTAAGAGGATCGGGTGCGCGCGCACTCTGTAAGCTTGCCGTGCGTGCGCCCCGGCAGAGTGCGGGAGGATGTTGCGTGCGCCGCGGAGGAGCGGCATGGCGTGGGGGCAGGGGAGGTAAGGAGCCGAGGGAGCGGGGAACCGGAGCTGACAGCCGCACTGGGAGCTGAGGTGATGGGACCCGCTGAGAGGCGCGTGTCCCCCGATTCCTTACAGTACTCCCCCCCCCCTTGAGGATCGGACTCTGGACGATCCTCCCAAGGTTTGTGAGGAAATTTCCGACTAAATTGTTTAAGCAGAGCTGGAGCGTGAATATGATGACAAGGTACCCAGGAGCGTTCCTCCGGGCCATATCCTTTCCAATGAACGAGGAACTGAAGTCTGCCCCTGGAAAAACGAGAATCAAGAATGGAATGAACCTCAAATTCCTGTTGCCCTTGTATTACGATGGGATTGGGTCTCTGAGGACGGTCCGGAAAATGTACATTTTGAACGAAGGGTTTCAGAAGGGACACGTGGAACACAGAGAGTATCCTCATGGTGGGAGGTAGCGAAAGTCGATACGCTACAGGATTGATCCGTTCGAGGACCTTGAAGGGACCCAAGAATCTAGGAGCCAGCTTCTGGGAAGGAGTTTTAAGCTTGATATTTTTTGAAGATAGCCAAACTCTGTCTCCAGGTTTGTATTCTGGGCCCACCTGACGTCGCCGATCTGCTTGCGTTTTTTCTGTTTTTGGATGGCCCCTTGCAAGGCTTTTTGAATCTTCTTCCAAGAGTTTTGCAGATTAGAGACGTGAGTATCTGCTGCAGGAATACCAGAGGGGAGGGAGGAGAGGGGAAGGCTGCTGGGATGGAACCCATAATTAATGAAGAAAGGCGACTCTTGCGTGGACTCATTCTTCAGCGAATTAATAGCGAACTCCACCCAGGGTAATAGGTCCACCCAGTTGTCTTGAGATTCTGACACAAAGCATCTGAGATACTGCTCCAAGGTTTGATTCATTCTCTCCGTCTAGCCGTTGGTCTGCGGGTGGTAACCTGAGGAGAAGAGGAGAGAAATGCCAAGTCTCTGAGAGAACGCTCGCCAAAATTTAGAGATGAATTGAGTACCCTGTCCGAAACAATGGAGAGAGGCACGCCGTGTAACCTGAAAATTTCTTTAGAAAAAATGTCAGCCAAGGTGGCTGAATTGGGGCGACCCTGGAGGGGTATAAAGTGTGTGTGTGCTTGGAAAACCTGTCCACTACCACAAGGATCGTATTCATCCCCTTAGAAGTTGGAAGTTCCACAATAAAGTCCATGGAAATATGCTTCCAAGGCCGTTCCGGAATAGGAAGAGGCAGGAGGAGACCGGTAGGTTTGTGTTGGGCGGACTTGCTCTGAGCACAGACTGGACAAGCTCTGGTGAAATCAAAAATGTCTTTGTTCATTTTAGGCCACCAAAAGGTCTGTTTAATAAGATCCATTGTCCTCTTGAAGCCTGGATGACCAGCAGATCTGGAAGAATGCCCCCATTCTAAGATCTTGTGGGGCAGCGTACAGATGTCCTTCTGGCACCTTAAATCTCCTGGGATATGAGCCTGGGCTTTCTTGATCTCATCCAGGATATCAAAAGTATTGGCAGAAATAATATACTTTGCTAGAAGGATGGTCTCGGAAGATTCGTTAGATCCTTCCTCCGTAGAAAATTGGCGAGAAAGAGCATCGGCCTTGATATTCTTGGTACCCGGAATATAGGAAATCGTGTAATTGAAATGAGAGAAAAAGAGTGCCCAACATGCTTGACGGGATCCCAGACGATGAGACCCCTCAATGTACAATACGTTTTTGTGATCGGTGAGAATAACTACTGGCTCTTTGGTACCCTCGAGGAGATGTCTCCATTCTTGCAAGGCTAATTTGATAGCCAAAAGTTCACGGTTCCCGACATCATAATTTCTCTCGGCCGAAGAGCATTTCCTAGAAAAGAATCCACACGGATAGAGTCTTTCTTGGGGAGAAGATCTTTGTGAGAGTACTGCCCCAGCTCCCACATCAGAAGCATCAACCTCCAGGGTGAAAGGAAGGGATGTATCCGGATGCCGGAGGATGGGGGTGGAGACGAAAGCTCTTTTGAGGAACTCGAAGGCTTTGATGGCTTCAGAGGACCATGCTGTCAGATCAGCCCCTTTTTTGGTAAGAGCAGTAATGGGTAGAGCGATAGTGGAGAAATTATGGATGAATTTTCGATAGTAATTAGAAAAGCTAAGGAAATGCTGAACGGCTTTTAGGGAATTCGGCAACGGCCAATCCAGAACAGCCTTCAATTTCTCAGGATCCATGGTGAAACCTTTATCAGAGATTAGATAGCCAAGGAAGGCTGTGGATGATTGGTGGAAGAGACATTTCTCCATCTTCGCGTAGAGGCTATTTGCACGAAGCCGAGAGAGAACCACTTTGGTGTGACGAATGTGCTCTTCCAGGTTCTTGGAGAAACTGAGGATATCATCTAAATATACTATGACAAAAATACCCAAAATGTACCGGAAGATATCATTCATAAATTTTTGGAAGACGGCAGGGGCATTGCAGAGGCCGAACGGCATCACTAGATATTCATAATGACCCGAACGCGTGTTACCTGCAGTTTTCCATTCGTCACCGTCTCGTATTCGGATTAGATTGTAAGCTCCTCTCAGGTCGAGTTTGGAAAAGATAGAGGCTCCTTGAAGCCGGTCAAAGAGTTCCGAAATTAGAGGAAGCGGGTACCGGTTTTTAACTGTAATCTTGTTAAGCCCACGAAAGTCGATACAGGGTCTTAAAGAGCCATCCTTCTTTTTCACGAAGAAGAAACCTGCCCCGGCAGGGGAGGTGGAATTCTGAATAAACCCTTTCTTAAGATTCTCCTGGATGTAGGTCGCCATAGCCTCGGTCTCGGGCACAGATAGAGGATACGACTTAGACTTGGAGAGTGTGGTTCCAGGAATTAATTTGATGGGGCAGTCGTATGAACGATGAGGTGGCAGGACTTCAGCCTGAGTCTTGTTAAAGACATCCAAAAAGTCATGGCATACCTCTGGCAGGATAGAGAGAGAAGGTGAAGTGGTGTCGAGACCAGCGAGCACGGTAACGGGAGGAGTGACCGTCTTCTTCAAGGTAGGAGCCCACTGGATCGGTAGTTCGTTTGTCCAATCAACACGCGGGTTGTGAAGCTGAAGCCACGGCAATCCCAAAATGACCTGGACAGTAGGAGAGTGGAAAACATCGAAGATGATGACTTCAGTATGACCATCCGCGGTGGTCAGGGTGAGGGGAATAGATTCCCAAATAATGAAGGCTGGTTGGAGCGGTCGACCGTCGATAGCCTCAAGGCCGATGGGTGACTTCTTCTTGACTAACGGGATTTGGTTGTTGCAGGCATAGTCGGTATCCAAAAAGTTACCACCAGACCCGGAGTCGATGAAGGCTTCAACCTCTACCCTAACATTGGGAACCTCAAGAGTTATGGGGAGAAGAATTCTCTTCGGTAGCTCTTTGGGGGAAGAGGGGCAAGGAGAAATGGTAACCAGTAGAAGCCCCTCTACCTTTACTGGGCGTTCTCGTTTCCCGGTTTCAGGCGAAAGTGACATAGTTGGTGTTCCGGGGAGCCGCAGTAGTAGCAGAGACCCTCATCTCGGCGGCGTGTTCTCTCAGCGGTCCGAAGCTGTTGGCTACCGATTTGCATTGGTTCGGGAGTGTCCAGCGCAGGAAGAGCCAAGGGAGGAGACCTAGGAGAAGCAAGCAAGGGCGGCTTTAAACGGGGACGCTGGCGCTCGTGACGTCGCTCTTGAATGCGCTGGTCCATCCGGATGCTAAGGGCAAGGAGATCCTCTAGAGATGAGGGATGAACATGAGCTGCGAGATCATCCTTGAGGGATTCGGACAAACCCTGCCAGTATGCCGCGGCGAGAGCTTCATCATTCCACTGAGTCTCTGCAGCGATGGTGCGGAACTCAACCGCGTATCTTGCAGCCGACCTGCGACCCTGGGAGAGATGAATCAAGGAAGAAGCGGCAGTCTCCCTACGTGCTGGGTGTCAATGACCTGCTGGAACTCTAGCCGGAATTTGGGGTAGTCCTGTGTTAAATCAGATCTGTGCTCCTAGAGGGGAGAAGCCCAAGCGAGAGCGTCGCCCGTGAGCAGGGCATAGACATAGGCCACTTTAGAATGACCAGAGGGAAACCGAGATGAGAAAATCTCGAACTGGATGTCACATTGGTTCAAGAATCCCCGGCAAGTAAGGGGGTCCCCGGCATACCGGTTGGGAGGTGGAATACATGGCTCAGAATTGCCCATAGGTACTGGGGCAGGAGGGGATGGTGCAGCTGGCGATTCCCGCAAGGAGAGTTTAGAAAGTTCTTGCGCCACGGCCGTGACTTGGTCGCTTAAAAATTGCCAGTGATCCATAGTGACACCTCGGCCCACCTCAGGGGGGTCTGCATTTGTTGGGCTCTGCATAATGTAACGCCTGTATGCCCGCAGACATGGCCTGTCCCCAGTACTGAGGTGGGTAAGGGTATAACACGCACCCACAGCAGTGAGGGCGTGCCCGGAGTGTGGTAAGGTGCGTTGCCTGGCCTGGTGAGAAAGGGTTAACGTGATACTTGCTGAGTCCGGGGTTCCAGAAGTCCGAGGGTCGATATCCAAGAGCCGTGGGTCAGGGGCAGGAGAAAGCAGCATAGTGAGGTCCAAAGCCGAGTCCAGCGATTGCGAGGTACACGCAGTCAAACAAGAGCCGAGATCAAATCCAAAGGTATCCAACAGGGCAGGGACAGGAACAAGAGCTGTAACAGAGAACAGAGCTTGGCATAGACAGCTGCACACAGGAGTCACAGAAGAGCTATGCAGAGCAAGGAAGGAGAGGGCAGACTGGGGTTATAAATGCAGGAGGACCAATGGTAGCAAGGGGTGGAGCGGAGGCCTGACACAGCGATCCTAGGGATAGGTCCAGGTGAGCAGGGAGGGAGTCAGAGAGGTGAGTAATTGAAATCGCCTGCAGCCGATGGGGGGCGGAGCCAGCGGCACGGGAGGACGAGTAAGAGGATCGGGTGCACGCGCACTCTGTATGCTTGCTGTGCGCGTGCCCCGGCCGCGTGCGGGAGGATGTGGCGTGCGCCATGGAGGAGCGGCATGGCGTGGGGGGAGGGGAGGTAAGGAGCCGAGGGAGCGGGGAACCGGAGCTGACAGCCGCACTGGGAGCTGAGGTGACGGGGACCGCTGAGAGTCGCGTGTCCCCCGATCCCTTACAGTGACTCTTTTGTTTTCTCTATTAATCAGTGTGTGCTGGAGCCCTTGTTTTGGTTTATGGGAAACAGAGAGGTGAGGTTGTAGGTGCAGGGTGTCTGTAGCCCCTGCACTAGGCCAGAGACCCCCCTGATAGGCCCGAGCTAGGCCCCAACTCCCCTGCAAGTTTGTGGCAGCTACAGGGACAGACCCTTATATCGGAACACTGCCCATTAGCTGTTTGAGTTCAGGGACACAGCTGCAATGCTGCGCACCCTTGAGGATTGTGATCTTTGACCAGATCACACTGCAAGGCCTAGAGACTATCTGTATGTGGGACACTCCAGCTGGATACGAACAACATGGAGGCGGACTCATTGCGGATGACATCGCTGGATCGGCGGGTCCCATCGTTCTTCCAGTCGGCGCGCCCGGGTGCTGGAGCACCCGGCATGTACCTACATCACTAAGTGCTCCAACCAAGTAACACATACCATAGTGGCAGCGCTGACAACATATAGGTGGGGGGTTTAGACTCTTGTGGACACCAGGGTGGTTGGGTGCCCGAGGGCTCCGTCAGGTACTGTGACACGGTGTAGGGTAACATGGTGGTGGGAAAGGCCATGCGAGGCTGTATGGTTAGCTGTAAACAGTAGTATTATTGTTATCATTGTTTGTCATTGCATATATGCCCAACAGTAAAGTGCTATAGTTTTATTGCATCAGTGTGTGTTGTACATATATGGTCCTGCACGGAGTTATCCCGCATAGTTGGGATCCTGCGCAGGTGGAGGCGCTGTCACATATCGAATCAGGTACATCCCAGGCTCTCCGCGGCGGAGGTTCAGGTCTCCTGCGAGCCACAGGTAACGCACACACACACCGTAGACGCCTTATCTCCCAGGGGGTGCGGGAAAGTGCGCTACACATTTTATAAATAAACAAATAAATAACTGCAGAGTTTATCTCCTCCTCTCTTTACCTACATGGGTATATATGTCCTATGCTGCCACAGCAGGAGGTAAGAAGGTGATCCAGGACACAGCGGGTTTCAGCAAAAAAGAATTAATTTTGTCATAACACAACGTTTCGGCCCTTGCCAGGCCTTTATCAAGTGACTGGTAGGTAGGTAGGTCCGAAACGTCGGTAAGGTAGGTAAGGGCCGAAACGTCGTGTTATGACAAAATAAAATCTTTTTTGCTGAAACCCACTGTGCCCTGGATCACCTTCTTACCTCCATGTACAGGATTTCTTCAGATATGTTTTCCCTGAACCAGGTGCACCGGTGCTAAAACGCAAGTATTACATTGCTATATATTTGCATTATATAGGTGTGCAGCACTATCTGTGTTGTTGTCAGGGTCGCCTAGACCTCCTGCCTAGCCATAGCTTCTTTGTCTACTGGATGTGCTGCTGCCTTCTGTTTCCTCTGGGTTCCTCTGTCTGCATGTCTGTCTTCTTGTTGCTCCTGTCTCTGTCCTTTATAGCTCTGCTTCCTGTCTGTTGCAATTGCCTTTGCTTCTAGTCAGACTCCTATGCACATGCCTGTCTTTGATTCCTGATCTGTTTATGTAACTGTACCTGTATTATAGTCTGTTCACAGTAAAGGCCCTTGCTAGTAATCTGGCTTGTCCCTGTTTGTTCCTTGCTCCCCGGTCTCAGTCCCTGCTCCCCGGTCTCAGTCCCTGCTCCCCGGTCTCAGTCCCTGCTCCCCGGTCTCAGTCCCTGCTCCCCGTTCTCAGTCCCTGCTCCCGGACCTGTCCTGCGTCGCCTGTCCTGTTCCAGTCTCCTCGTTGCCGACCTCTGCTTGTTGCCTGACTTCGCTGCCTGCCGCCTGCCTCGGACCCCTGCTTGTTACCTGACTTTGCTATCTGCCGCCTGCCTCGGACCCCTGCTTCTGACCCCTACTACGCTCGTGCTGTTCCGGCCACCGAGATCCTACCCGCCACAGGAGTCTCCCGTGACAGTTGTGTGTTATGCTGCTACAGTACATATAAAGAAACGAGACATGCAAAGTGTATAAAGGCATGTGCACTATGGTTTAACATATGAAGAACTCTCGTAGTTACATAGTAGTTGAGGTTGAAAAAAAGACGACATATGTAAATCGAGTTCAACCTCTATTTACATTTAGACGACAGATACTTATCCTACATTTGTATTTACAGAATATTTATCCAGAGGATGGCAAACAAAACAAACAGTGAAACATCATCCAATTATGTTTAATAAGGGGAAAAGTAAATTCCTTCCTGACTCCAACAATAGCAATCAAATTATTCCCTGGATCAACATCCATATTAACTGTGGTCTTACTGTAAGTGTACACATTTCCGAGCAGGAATCCCATTTCATGGTTTTGCCATTGGCAAATGATTTTTGGTTTATTACTAAATGATAGAAAGTTGAGATCTTGTTCCTGAGCTCCACACTGCCTCAGCTGATTTCGAAGATATTTGCTCTTCCACCCATATGGAGTCAGAAAAAATAATGGCAGTCATAAAACCTATTTCAGCACCACGGTCAGATCCCAGCACTTAAGCAAGTGGTTCTCACTGAGGCCGTAGGTGCAAAGAAACAGAATTAGAACAACCGACGAGTGCAGGTGGGCAAAGTTTTCAGCCAAATTCTGATTTTCGCGGAAAATGAAGGTTTTTTTTTTCAGATTTTCGCGAATTTGTTGCTGTGAGAGGGTTCAATTGACAAGCGTAGATGTTTTCTTTCAACTTAAATAAGGATAATGTATGTTTCTTCTTGCAAAACAGGAACAAAACAAAAATCTCCAATTACAGGAAATATGGTAGAACAAAAAAAATTTCACTATATTTTGTGAAGGTTATATTGATAGAATAAGGTTTTTGATTATTTATCTAATCACTTTATTTTTAATATTTTGCACAGTTATATTGCACTTATATTGTTGGGTAATAGGACGTTATGTAATTTATTGCACGTTTTTTAAGTGAAAGATACCCATTTTTATTTAGAAGCGCCCGGTTACACCCTTAGTTTTGTAGAACCAGCTGAGTCCCACAGCTTGGTCTGAATCCATCAAGACCCAGGAGTTGACTGATTAGGAATGCTTGTGGTGGCTTTTTATATTATTCAAATGTTTCAACATAAATAAATATAAGTCATTCTAAAAACACAACCAGATAATACATAAAATACAAAAAGCTAACAGTGTGCACTTCAAAGCAAAATTAAAACGTTAATTGGATTTAATCAGGCAACCCTCCCCTTTCCTGCATTCGCACAGCCAGGTGTGTCAAACACACAAATACACAAACTCACAGGAGGGAAACAAGCTGCTGGAGGTAAGTGTTACACCGGTGCTGCCCGCAGACCAAACCTGTCCCCTGAGCTGAAGGGGGAAGTGGTAATATACGCACCCGCAGCAAAGGGAGCGTGTCCGGAGAGTGGTATTAAGCGTTGCCAGGCCAGATGTAGGAAGGTAGACAATACTTGCCGGTACCGGGTGTAGAGTAGAATCATGATAGTTACGCCAAGGTCAGGGAGCGGAGAGTGGAGGAAGGTCGAAGTCGAAGCCGTGTTCGAGGGGAACCAGAGAGTGCGTAATCCGAGGAGTGCCGAGGTCGGGAGCCAAAGGGTGTAGTCATACGAGCCGTGTCAGAACCTGTGAAATCACCAAGAGTTGACAGAGTAACATCCATGCAGAGACTATGTCGAGCGAAGACTGAGAGTACAGTGAACATGAAAGTTCACAAAAGAAATGGGGGAAATAATCGCACTATTTAAAAAAATGTAAATACTACATTTTTTTAAATATATATAACTTGTATTTTATTGATATATAATATATATATATGCATGGTATACAGAAAAGATATTACGTGACCGTCGTGTACAGAATAGCATATTCATTACAATCATGAGAATATATAAATGGTTTGTGTATCTCTGGGTCATACGGCTTTTCGAGTCTTACTTAGCCGTGTGCCTTGGGGTAAACAAAGGTGTGGGTGTAAGGAGGGGGGGGGAAGTGATTGGGGGGGGGCGGATGGAGGAATAGGTGATAGGAAGGGGAGGGGGGGTGGAGCTGAATCTGCCTCGTCAGGCAATCTTCAGTTTATAGTAAACAGAGCAATCTGTCTCTAGTATAATATTTGCTAGGTGAGACTGAACTTCTGTCGGTTGTGAGTTATAGTATTGTTTAATGAATTTGTGGGCTCTCACTCCCAGAGGAGAACGCATCTAATACTATGATAGCCAAATTGTGTTACGCTCAACCCCGGGGATATCTGTCTGTGCCAGCCATGGCATCCAGACTTTTAGAAAATTGTCGTCAGTGTCGTTAACTAAACTCGCTAACTTTTCCACCTGGCAGATAAACCACATTCGATTCCGAATCTTTGGGATAATTGGTATATCAGGGCGTTTCCATAATGCTGCGATCTCGCACCTTGTTGCAATTGCGAAATGTGCAATTAATTTGTTATGCGACTTTGATAGATCCTTTAGAGGTCTGTTCAAAAGGAACAGCCATGGGTCTGGGGGAATAGTAAGGTCAAAAATCCTCTGAATCCAATTCCTAATCTCTTCCTATATTTGGGATATCCGCGGGCAAGACCACAGCATATGGAGCAAGTCAGCTGTTCCACCACATTGTTTAGGACACAATAGGGAGGAGCCTGGAACAAACTTAGATAATTTGAGTGGGGTGAGGTACCATCTCATAAGAACTTTATATGCGTTCTCCTTTAGTGTGGTGCATATGGAGCTTTTGGCTAAGCATGTGGTGTTCCAATCTTTTGGCTAAGAATATGGTGTTCCAATCTTCATCTTCTAGGGTTTCTCCTAGATCTATCTCCCATTGATTTCTAAATGACGGGGTTCGCTGATTTAAAGCTATAGAATCGATTACCTCTCCGTATATCGTTGAGATAAGTCCCTTTGTATCGGTTTCAGTCCGACAGAGCTTTTCGAATTTCGTCATAGGGGGATATTGGGGCAAATTTGTTGTAAAATGCTCTGATCTGGAGGTATTTAAAGAATTCTGTATGGGGAATATTTTTTTCTAATCTAATATGATTAAATGTTTTGATTTTTAGATTATAGCCCTCCAGGTCTTTAATTCTATTGTATCCGTTTGATCTCCAGATTGACCTATTATTACCTTTTAGGCCGGGTGTGAACCTAGGATTGTTCCAAATGGGAACTTCCTGATGTAAGTGCTTTAATTTCGATGCTTTCCAGACCGATATGGAGTTAGCCATTGACGTGAGCGGCAGAACAATGTGCTTTCGTGCATTTTTAGGTAGCCAAATTAAGCTGCTAAGATCCAATTTAGGGTCAGAATGCCATTGAACAATTTGACTTAATTAGGCCGCTTTGTAGTATGATAACAGGCAGGTTACCGCTAGGCCTCCCGCTATAACAGGTCTTTTCATATTTAATTTATTGACTCTCGTTTTTTTCCCTTTCCAGATAAAGTTAGATATTTCAGACTGAAGTGAGAGTATATCCTTCAGTTTGAGTGGCACTGGTAATGTTTGGAAGAGATATAGGATACGGGGAAGTAGATTCATTTTAACGCTATGTATCCTACCTATCCAAGAAATCTTCTTGGAAGCCCATCTGGAAAGATCTTTTTTTAATGTCCGAATTAGGTTGGGATAATTTGCATTGTAGATGCTTTTTGCATCTTTTGTGATGTGAATCCCCAAATATCTTATAGAGTTCTTTTGCCAATTAAAGTTGAAGTTCAGTTTCAATAGTTTCTCTGCATGTCTAGGGAGATTGATGTTCAAAGCTTCAGATTTGGATTGATGTATTTTGAATCCAGAAACTTTTGAGAATCTGTCTAGTAGGTCAAATAGGTTTGGTAGGGAGGTAAGGGGTTTTGAAACGATTAATAGGATATCATCTGCATACAGGGCCGCCTTATGCGTTTGCGAATATGCGTTTAACCCTGAGATATCCAGATTGTCTCGGATATGTGCCGCCAGGGGTTCGATACATAGGGCGAACAGGAGGGGGGATAACGGGCACCCCTGTCTAGTGCCATTCTGAATTTGAAAAGGGAGTGAGGGGAAGCCCTGATGTATGACCCTCGCTGATGGGCCTGAGTACAGCGACATAATCGCCCCACTCACCCGGTCTCCGAATCTGAATGCCGCTAGTAAATACTACATTTTAACAGATTTGCCCATCTCTACAAAAGAGGTTGATCAATAATAGCTCATGTGCACATGTAACCTGTCCATCCTTCAGTCATAGAGTGAGGGGATACTGCACACCACGCACAATAATAATAAAAAACAAGGGGGATACCACTACCAGTTGTCCTGGAAAAACCTGTGCAATAATCCCAGTCAATATGGAGGAAGGAGAAACAGAAACAGGCACTACAGATTTGAATGAAGTAAATTTATTGAGCCAGTAAATCGAAGTTTCGGCCTCAGTCAGCCTTTCTCAAGAGTAAATGGCTTTGAAAGAAGAAACAAAAAAGTCCCAATTAAATAGTCCAAAAATCAGGTGTCCCACGTCGATATTCATCAGTAATGATGTGTTCATCTTCCAGCGCCGTTTGTCCAATACAGCCGCGTCCTCCTGGTCAGTCGGCGGCGTAATTCAGGGCTCTCTTTGAGGGCTTCCTTCTCCTATCCGATTGGTCCAGGTAAAATCAGCATACTCCCGCGTTGTCTTCGGTGGTGCGTGACGTCATCACGTATCGGCATTGACGTTGGGCACGCAGGGTCATCCAGATCCTGCAACGTTGATGTTTGTGGTGTTGCTAGGCAACCCGATTTGCATGCTCAGAATGAGCGCTTCTGATGATCATTGTGGGTTTGAGCAGCAATGAGGCAGCACTAGGGCATCAGCACTGCATGTAATGGGAGGGATGACAACGTTATGTACTGATGAAAGGATCAAAGAACTCCTCGTGCCCAAACAATAAAAGTGTTCACCACGGTCATAAAACACAGCTACTGAAATAGTGAGTAGCCATGATAAGTGAAAAAACACAATAAAACCAAGTGATTGATAGCCCCAATTATAAGAAAGAAAGATAATATGTTCAAAATCCATTAAAAAAAAGGGTATACCAACCCCACATAAGACAGGTATCAGCAACAGCAGCAAGTGATCTATATATATAGACTAGCTGAGAGACCCGGCGTTGCCCGGGATGTAAATACGTAATAGGTAGTATTATTTATAAATCGTGGAACAATAGGTGACTATTTGTTGGAAAGGTTGGATAATAATGTTGAAAAGAAAGATGGAATAAAATGTAATACGATGTTGTTTAAAAAATGGTTTATTGTAAACACACCACAGTGATATAGAGAGAGAAAGGGGGAGCACAGGTTGAAGAATTTGGGGTATCTGGAGTATCCAAATAGATATTTGTGGGTGTGTTTGAAAGATATAATGAATCACTTACACGGCCTTGTGTAAATGCTCTCACAGCAAGGTTTACTTGTCTTGGTGGTCCCTCGGTCGGTTTACTTCTTCTTTTCAGGACTTGGTTTTCTTTCTGGATATTTTCAGCGGTCCTCGGCTTACAATGAGGATGTCTCCCTCGGAGTCAATAGATTAAAAAACACTGTTTTAGAGGGGGATACAGACAGTATTGATAAAGTCCAATGATATATATATATATATTTATATTTATAAGGCAGTAAATACTGCCGGTACTCACACGGGCTAGTGTGAGTACAATCCTAGGGGAAGGTATCTTTTTATCCAAAGTTGATCTTAGCACGTAGTGATCTATAGGTATATTAGGGGTCTGGTATATAATGATAAATATAAAATGATACTCACATGGCCTTGTGTGAGTGAGTGCACATCAAGGTATCTTTATCTTGATAGTCCCATTTTTCTTCTTTTCCTGTTCTTGATCTTCTTCCTGATTTTCCTCGGTGGTCTTCAACTTCCAGTGTGGTAATCCCCCTCGGTGTGAACAAATAGGAAAACAATTGTTAGTGGGGAAACGTCAACATAAATCAGTGGCTGCCCACTAGAAGAGTACGAGTAGATACGTGAAAACAGCAAAATGCTGCAGGCACTCACACGGGCAAGTGTGAGTGTAATCCTAGGGGAAGGTATCTTTTCTCTTTTGGTGTCTTTAAATCTGGTGCCCTGTAAGGGTGATGGTGGTCTAATATATATAAGTATATAAAAATCAAATTCAAAATGATACTCACACGGCCTTGTGTGAGTAAATGCACATCAGGGTATCTTTGACTTCTTTGTGATACTGATACTATCGATCTCCAAGTGCCAGTGTAGGTAGAAAACCCCTCCCTGGTGTAGATGTAAAATTGAACACTGTCACGATTTTCGTGGGCTACAACAAAATTTATTAAAGAAAACTCTAAAAACGGAACATGTTTAAAAACAATAGAAAAAATGCATAGAAAGAAAAAGCCAGCCGTCTGAAAGAAATTTGCTCGTGGGTCTCGTGGAGCGCAGCTAACTTGCTCCGCGTCCGGATATAGTGCTGCCTCCTCTCAGATCCACTCCTTGACGGTGGCTGTGCTGGGTCACAATTGCCTAGTGGTCAGAGCAACACGTTTCGACTTTTGGTCTTCCTCAGGCTCCGTAGTTTGGGGTTAAGGTTCGTGGCAGGTATTTATGCTAATGTCAGCCAATCTCCATTCTACTTTAGGCAATGTCCTCTGTTGTTCAATTAGAACTGATGAGTGCTGTGTGATGCACTCCATTTTCTACTTCTGCACGTCATAGTAAATAAATAATTAAATGAATTGACGCATTTACTGGTTAGGATCTCTAAAGTTTATACATAGGAGTAAAATCGTAGTGAAACATAAAGTTAATACATAACTTAGAAGACAATAAGTGAAGTGTTATACATAAAGAGTGAGGTAATGTGTAATGTACCAAATAAATCTGTGTACTCTGTGAAGATGCCTGCTTGATTTAATAATAATTTCATCTGTGGCTGGGATAAAGTTTACATAAGTGATTAATGTGCATGTAATATTTCTAATGTGTTTTTTTTTATTATTAGTTAAGAAAATATATGTTTTTATACATTGCAATTGATAAATATATATATACAACAGTGAGCTTTAAGTGTCTGTGTTTTTTATTCTACTTATTATATAGTGTTAAGTGAGATTTAGTGTACGAATATGTGCTTATTAAAAAGTGTTGGTTTAGTGGGCGAATATGTGCTTATTAGCACATTATTGTTTCATGGACGTTTTTAATATAAAAGGATGAAAACCATAAAATGTGTTTTCATATGAAATAAAAATGATTAAATATTTATGTGGTAGCCGTGGATTTCCATACAGAGTTCACACTTTAAACAAATTACTTAAAATGATATCTTATTTAAGTGTAAGTATCTATATACACTTTCATATTTCAATGTATTCGTGCTAAACTGTAGAACATCATATATTCTATTGCACCCAATAGTGCAGTTTTTGATACTCTCGATAATCATGATGTATTGGAGCTATGGGATTTTTTAAAAGAATTTAAAAAACGTTTCTTATACAGTATACATTTTTAGACACATATAATAAAACATTGAATAATTAAAAAACGTGTCCAATACACACTTTGTATTTTTGTAGTAGTAGTCCTTTAGGCTGCTGTATATAACCTTATGTTTATATTGAATCATGTCATTTCACAATATAGTTGTGTACATACTTTGGGCATACAATTTTATCGTGCAGTCTGTATATTAAAATTGGAATATTTTTGTTTGATATCGTTGATGAGTGATATCTGTAAAAAAGATCAAAAAATGATAGTAGTGAATCCACATGTGTGGTATGGTGATTTAAATACATAAATGGCGAATGGGGGTAGTGGAAGGGTGAGGGGCAACAGGAGGGGGGGTAGGAGGGGGGAAAAATTGAAGATGATCTAGATGAAGAGAATGAAGTTAATGTTAATGTTGAATGGGGAGAGACGGCGAATACTGGAACTTAAATGAATGACCCCAGGTCTATATCTATATTCAGACCTTTTGGGGTCAAGGTTTTAAGTTTATATATCCAGTATGTTTCTCTTTGACAGAGTTTCCTTAGTCTATCTCCGCCTCTCCAATGGGGGTCTACTCTTTCTATTCCCTTGAACGTTAGGCCTTCTGGGTTTCCCTCATGATGTGAACTGAAGTGTCTGGAGACGCTATGTGTTAGCACCTGTTTACGAATATTGCCCATGTGCTCCAAGATGCGCACTCTCAGAGGCCTGGAGGTGCGTCCAACATATTGGAGACCACATGGGCAGGCAAGGAGGTAAACGACATAATTCGTTCGGCAACTGATTGCTTGTTTAATTTTAAATTCTTCTTTGGTTATATGTGAATTAAAAGCTGCCTTGTCACCTTTCTTTACCTGTTTGCAGGCCTTACAGCTGATGCAATTAAAAAAAACCTTCGGTGAGGGTAGCCAATTTTGACTGCTTTCTTTTATTTCTTTCCGGAAGGTGCTTGGGGCTAATTGTGCTTTGATGCAAGGGGCCTTTCTAAAAATTACTTTTGGGATTGGCGGAATGTGTCCCTTTAAAATCGGGTCCATTTGGACGACGTGCCAATGTTTTTGTACTATTTTTTTGACTTTAGCGGCGTCTGAGCTGTAAGTTGTAATGAATGCTGTTGAAAAGGGTGTATCAGTTCGTTTGATTGTTGGTTTTAGCAGGGTTTCCCTTGGGATCAAATTAATTTGGTCCACTGCTTTATTTAACAATTTTTGTTCATAGCCTCTTTCCAGAAAACTATCTTGTAGTGTGTTTGACTGTTCTTTAAAAACCTCTATATCAGAGCAATTCCTCTTAATCCTCCTGAGTTGACCATTGGGGATATTGCTAAGCCATCTTGGATGATGGCAACTTGATGTTAGTAGGAAATTGTTTGCGTCTGTTTTTTTAAAATAGGTTTTAGTTTTAATTTCACTATTTTCCACATAAATGGTGAGGTCTAAAAAATTGATGGTATTAAAACTGTATTCTGAGGTAAATTCCAAATTCACTGGGTTGTTGTTTATATATATAATGAACTCTTTTAGCTCATCTTCGCTCCCTTTCCATATAAACAGGACGTCGTCTATGTAGCGATGCCATGAGACCAAGCTTGCACTAAAAGGGTGGGTGGACCAAATTGTCTTTTCTTCCCAATCTGCCATAAAAATGTTCGCAAAACTGGGTGCAAACTTGGTTTGGAAGACCAAAAGTCGAAACGCGTTGCTCTGACCACTAGGCAATTGTGACCCAGCACAGCCACCGTCAAGGAGTGGATCTGAGAGGAGGCAGCACTATATCCGGACGAGGAGCAAGTTAGCTGCGCTCCACGAGACCCACGAGCAAATTTCTTTCAGACGGCTGGCTTTTTCTTTCTATGCATTTTTTCTATTGTTTTTAAACATGTTCCGTTTTTAGAGTTTTCTTTAATAAATTTTGTTGTAGCCCACGAAAATCGTGACAGTGTTCAATTTTACATCTACACCAGGGAGGGGTTTTCTACCTACACTGGCACTTGGAGATCGATAGTATCAGTATCACAAAGAAGTCAAAGATACCCTGATGTGCATTTACTCACACAAGGCCGTGTGAGTATCATTTTGAATTTGATTTTTATATACTTATATATATTAGACCACCATCACCCTTACAGGGCACCAGATTTAAAGACACCAAAAGAGAAAAGATACCTTCCCCTAGGATTACACTCACACTTGCCCGTGTGAGTGCCTGCAGCATTTTGCTGTTTTCACGTATCTACTCGTACTCTTCTAGTGGGCAGCCACTGATTTATGTTGACGTTTCCCCACTAACAATTGTTTTCCTATTTGTTCACACCGAGGGGGATTACCACACTGGAAGTTGAAGACCACCGAGGAAAATCAGGAAGAAGATCAAGAACAGGAAAAGAAGAAAAATGGGACTATCAAGATAAAGATACCTTGATGTGCACTCACTCACACAAGGCCGTGTGAGTATCATTTTATATTTATCATTATATACCAGACCCCTAATATACCTATAGATCACTACGTGCTAAGATCAACTTTGGATAAAAAGATACCTTCCCCTAGGATTGTACTCACACTAGCCCGTGTGAGTACCGGCAGTATTTACTGCCTTATAAATATAAATATATATATATATCATTGAACTTTATCAATACTGTCTGTATCCCCCTCTAAAACATTGTTTTTTAATCTATTGACTCCGAGGGAGACATCCTCATTGTAAGCCAAGGACCGCTGAAAATATCCAGAAAGAAAACCAAGTCCTGAAAAGAAGAAGTAAACCGACCGAGGGACCACCAAGACAAGTAAACCTTGCTGTGAGAGCATTTACACAAGGCCGTGTAAGTGATTCATTATATCTTTCAAACACACCCACAAATATCTATTTGGATACTCCAGATACCCCAAATTCTTCAACCTGTGCTCCCCCTTTCTCTCTCTATATCCCTGTACTAATAAGGATCCTGGATAAGGACCCTATTGGGGTCTGAGCCATAGGACAAGAAGACGAACCAGAGGGGACCTTTGTTTCTAAGGTTGTAAATTCCATTGTTACATTGCCCCTGTTCTCAAGAACTTAATCAGGGAGCGCCCGGGCTTTTCTTTGTTTCATAGTCTCACTTTATCCATATCACCTGAGGCCGCATCCATCCATTTATATGTGTTAGATCTGCCTATAACACATCCTACACATAATCGCTTATATACACACCCTAAACACTCCATCGCATCCCCTGTGTAAACTTTGAACATGGAAATGGAGGCATCTGATACAATTATCAGTGTATTTGAAAAAAGACTCCTAAGAGGAAAAGACATGGAGAGTAGGATGAAAAACACAGAAGTAAAGGAAGAAAAAGATATCATAGACGAGGAGTTTGATCTATTAGATAAATTACTCAAAAAAGAGACTAGGAAGATTCTAGATAAAGAATATCTGGAGGAGTATCTAAGGGTAAAGAGAATCCCAAGGGGCCTTAGAACAAGTAAAAAACCATCATTTGATCTCGAGGAAATAGAATATACGGTCGCCTGGGAAAATATACTTGACACTTGCGGAAGAGACCTGATGAAACTCCTTATAGAACATCATAAACAATCCTTAGAGAAGATAGATGAAGAAGTAAATGCCATAAAAATTAAACTGGAACCCCTTAGGGGACATCAAACGTTCATTGACAGGAATAAAAAACTGTCGGACGAAATTGATGCCTTGGAGAAAAATCTAGAAATCAACAAAAACATAAAATTCCAGAGAGATAAGGCAGATTACGAAGAGGGCTTAAACAAAAAATGGGACAAAAGTGGGTATAGGAATTATGATAGATCTAGAGATGAAAGTACCCACACACCAGGGAGATATAGGACACATTCTAGAGATGCCCATAAACAGAAAGCAAATAAAGACTTAAGCACACCAACAATCCCTATCCAGCCACCACCACTCCCCCCCCCTCAACCCAAAAAAGATAAAGAAGAAACTAGCAAAGGGGACAGGGAAAAGAAAGAGCAAGACAGGGTATCTTATCACTATAGACCCTATCACACAGGGAGGTCTTACCACCCAAGAGGGGGAGACAGAAGATTCGAATATGGAGACAGGAGTTACCATCATAGGAGGGATAACCGCAGTCAAGAAAGGCACAGGGACTGGGAATGGAGAAATCATCATGAGAGAGAATATAGACGAGAAAGAGAAGATAGAAGAGACCCACCAGAGAGAAGAAATGAAAGAGAGGAACACAGGGATAGGCGAGAAAGATCAAGACCTAAAGATAGAGAAAGAGAGAGTAGGAGATACGCCAGTAGATCCCCAATCAGAAGCCCGGTATGGGAAAGAACAAAACAAAATGCTGGTGTAGCTTTTTTAGAACAAAGCCCTCCACACCCCACGGTAACAAAGAACAGGTACGATCCTCTGATAGACATGAACACAGAGGAGAGACAACTAGGGAAAAGAGAAAGAGAGGAAAAAGAGGCAGAAGGAGGAAACAAAAAGAAACAAATGAAGTAAAGGGAGTTTTTAATATAAGTAAAAAAACACTCACTAAAAATCAACTAAGTGTGATAGCTAGAGGCCTGAATTTTGCGCCTACTACTAAAGCAAGCGGTTTTAATACATTTTTAGATGCCAATAAATTCCTTAGACAATTAACTATGAAAAGATTCTTTCTCAATAAAGATGCCCAGAGCAGGGAAGTAATAGGGGCATGCGAAATTACACCTCTTATAGAAAACCCAGAGACTGATTTCGTACACTCAGACTTGAGAGAGAAATCCAATTTTAACCCAAGCAATAGCAAGGGACATTTTTTAGAAGTTTTTCATCAACTAATTTCAAAGGATCTAGAGGAACTAACAGAACAAAAGAAACATCACAGGGACAACCTTAGTAAGGAGGAAAAAGAGGCGCTCAAAATGCTAACGGAGGACAGATCCATCACTATCAAACCAGCCGATAAAGGTGGAGGAGTGGTAGTGATGGACACCGATTACTATTTACAGGAAGCAGGACGAATTTTAGGGGATGATAAAACATATCAAAAACTAAACAGAGACCCAACCCCAAACCATAAAAAGGAATTAGATGAAATACTTAACAGGGGGAAAACAATTGGTATACTGACCAAGAAAGAATGGGGGTATATCCATAGAGATAAACCCATCCTACCCATTTTTTACTTTTTACCAAAGATACACAAATGTCTAGAGGCACCCCCAGGAAGACCGATCATATCGGGTATCGGCTCCCTTACGCAGAATCTATCCGAATACCTGGATGTCTTCCTCCAGAAGTATGCCATTATGGGTAGATCATACCTTAAAGACACTATGCAAGTTCTGAACATTTTGGGGGAGATAGAATGGCAGAATGGTTTTATGTTAGCCACGTGTGATGTTAAATCTCTGTACACGTGCATCCACCACTCAGATGGTATCAGGGCAATTGATAATATAATCACAAAAGATACCACCATCAGGGATGAACAACGATCCTTTATACTAGATAGTATTAATTTTATCTTGAAACATAATGTATTCTGGTTCAATGACGAAATATTCCTCCAGCTATGTGGCACTGCGATGGGAACCAAGTTTGCACCCAGTTTTGCGAACATTTTTATGGCAGATTGGGAAGAAAAGACAATTTGGTCCACCCACCCTTTTAGTGCAAGCTTGGTCTCATGGCATCGCTACATAGACGACGTCCTGTTTATATGGAAAGGGAGCGAAGATGAGCTAAAAGAGTTCATTATATATATAAACAACAACCCAGTGAATTTGGAATTTACCTCAGAATACAGTTTTAATACCATCAATTTTTTAGACCTCACCATTTATGTGGAAAATAGTGAAATTAAAACTAAAACCTATTTTAAAAAAACAGACGCAAACAATTTCCTACTAACATCAAGTTGCCATCATCCAAGATGGCTTAGCAATATCCCCAATGGTCAACTCAGGAGGATTAAGAGGAATTGCTCTGATATAGAGGTTTTTAAAGAACAGTCAAACACACTACAAGATAGTTTTCTGGAAAGAGGCTATGAACAAAAATTGTTAAATAAAGCAGTGGACCAAATTAATTTGATCCCAAGGGAAACCCTGCTAAAACCAACAATCAAACGAACTGATACACCCTTTTCAACAGCATTCATTACAACTTACAGCTCAGACGCCGCTAAAGTCAAAAAAATAGTACAAAAACATTGGCACGTCGTCCAAATGGACCCGATTTTAAAGGGACACATTCCGCCAATCCCAAAAGTAATTTTTAGAAAGGCCCCTTGCATCAAAGCACAATTAGCCCCAAGCACCTTCCGGAAAGAAATAAAAGAAAGCAGTCAAAATTGGCTACCCTCACCGAAGGGTTTTTTTAATTGCATCAGCTGTAAGGCCTGCAAACAGGTAAAGAAAGGTGACAAGGCAGCTTTTAATTCACATATAACCAAAGAAGAATTTAAAATTAAACAAGCAATCAGTTGCCGAACGAATTATGTCGTTTACCTCCTTGCCTGCCCATGTGGTCTCCAATATGTTGGACGCACCTCCAGGCCTCTGAGAGTGCGCATCTTGGAGCACATGGGCAATATTCGTAAACAGGTGCTAACACATAGCGTCTCCAGACACTTCAGTTCACATCATGAGGGAAACCCAGAAGGCCTAACGTTCAAGGGAATAGAAAGAGTAGACCCCCATTGGAGAGGCGGAGATAGACTAAGGAAACTCTGTCAAAGAGAAACATACTGGATATATAAACTTAAAACCTTGACCCCAAAAGGTCTGAATATAGATATAGACCTGGGGTCATTCATTTAAGTTCCAGTATTCGCCGTCTCTCCCCATTCAACATTAACATTAACTTCATTCTCTTCATCTAGATCATCTTCAATTTTTCCCCCCTCCTACCCCCCCTCCTGTTGCCCCTCACCCTTCCACTACCCCCACTCGCCATTTATGTATTTAAATCACCATACCACACATGTGGATTCACTACTATCATTTTTTGATCTTTTTTACAGATATCACTCATCAACGATATCAAACAAAAATATTCCAATTTTAATATACAGACTGCACGATAAAATTGTATGCCCAAAGTATGTACACAACTATATTGTGAAATGACATGATTCAATATAAACATAAGGTTATATACAGCAGCCTAAAGGACTACTACTACAAAAATACAAAGTGTGTATTGGACACGTTTTTTAATTATTCAATGTTTTATTATATGTGTCTAAAAATGTATACTGTATAAGAAACGTTTTTTAAATTCTTTTAAAAAATCCCATAGCTCCAATACATCATGATTATCGAGAGTATCAAAAACTGCACTATTGGGTGCAATAGAATATATGATGTTCTACAGTTTAGCACGAATACATTGAAATATGAAAGTGTACAGTATATAGATACTTACACTTAAATAAGATATCATTTTAAGTAATTTGTTTAAAGTGTGAACTCTGTATGGAAATCCACGGCTACCACATAAATATTTAATCATTTTTATTTCATATGAAAACACATTTTATGGTTTTCATCCTTTTATATTAAAAACGTCCATGAAACAATAATGTGCTAATAAGCACATATTCGCCCACTAAACCAACACTTTTTAATAAGCACATATTCGTACACTAAATCTCACTTAACACTATATAATAAGTAGAATAAAAAACACAGACACTTAAAGCTCACTGTTGTATATATATATTTATCAATTGCAATGTATAAAAACATATATTTTCTTAACTAATAATAAAAAAAAACACATTAGAAATATTACATGCACATTAATCACTTATGTAAACTTTATCCCAGCCACAGATGAAATTATTATTAAATCAAGCAGGCATCTTCACAGAGTACACAGATTTATTTGGTACATTACACATTACCTCACTCTTTATGTATAACACTTCACTTATTGTCTTCTAAGTTATGTATTAACTTTATGTTTCACTACGATTTTACTCCTATGTATAAACTTTAGAGATCCTAACCAGTAAATGCGTCAATTCATTTAATTATTTATTTACTATGACGTGCAGAAGTAGAAAATGGAGTGCATCACACAGCACTCATCAGTTCTAATTGAACAACAGAGGACATTGCCTAAAGTAGAATGGAGATTGGCTGACATTAGCATAAATACCTGCCACGAACCTTAACCCCAAACTACGGAGCCTGAGGAAGACCAAAAGTCGAAACGCGTTGCTCTGACCACTAGGCAATTGTGACCCAGCACAGCCACCGTCAAGGAGTGGATCTGAGAGGAGGCAGCACTATATCCGGACGCGGAGCAAGTTAGCTGCGCTCCACGAGACCCACGAGCAAATTTCTTTCAGACGGCTGGCTTTTTCTTTCTATGCATTTTTTCTATTGTTTTTAAACATGTTCCGTTTTTAGAGTTTTCTTTAATAAATTTTGTTGTAGCCCACGAAAATCGTGACAGTGTTCAATTTTACATCTACACCAGGGAGGGGTTTTCTACCTACACTGGCACTTGGAGATCGATAGTATCAGTATCACAAAGAAGTCAAAGATACCCTGATGTGCATTTACTCACACAAGGCCGTGTGAGTATCATTTTGAATTTGATTTTTATATACTTATATATATTAGACCACCATCACCCTTACAGGGCACCAGATTTAAAGACACCAAAAGAGAAAAGATACCTTCCCCTAGGATTACACTCACACTTGCCCGTGTGAGTGCCTGCAGCATTTTGCTGTTTTCACGTATCTACTCGTACTCTTCTAGTGGGCAGCCACTGATTTATGTTGACGTTTCCCCACTAACAATTGTTTTCCTATTTGTTCACACCGAGGGGGATTACCACACTGGAAGTTGAAGACCACCGAGGAAAATCAGGAAGAAGATCAAGAACAGGAAAAGAAGAAAAATGGGACTATCAAGATAAAGATACCTTGATGTGCACTCACTCACACAAGGCCGTGTGAGTATCATTTTATATTTATCATTATATACCAGACCCCTAATATACCTATAGATCACTACGTGCTAAGATCAACTTTGGATAAAAAGATACCTTCCCCTAGGATTGTACTCACACTAGCCCGTGTGAGTACCGGCAGTATTTACTGCCTTATAAATATAAATATATATATATATCATTGGACTTTATCAATACTGTCTGTATCCCCCTCTAAAACATTGTTTTTTAATCTATTGACTCCGAGGGAGACATCCTCATTGTAAGCCAAGGACCGCTGAAAATATCCAGAAAGAAAACCAAGTCCTGAAAAGAAGAAGTAAACCGACCGAGGGACCACCAAGACAAGTAAACCTTGCTGTGAGAGCATTTACACAAGGCCGTGTAAGTGATTCATTATATCTTTCAAACACACCCACAAATATCTATTTGGATACTCCAGATACCCCAAATTCTTCAACCTGTGCTCCCCCTTTCTCTCTCTATATCCCTGTACTAATAAGGATCCTGGATAAGGACCCTATTGGGGTCTGAGCCATAGGACAAGAAGACGAACCAGAGGGGACCTTTGTTTCTAAGGTTGTAAATTCCATTGTTACATTGCCCCTGTTCTCAAGAACTTAATCAGGGAGCGCCCGGGCTTTTCTTTGTTTCATAGTCTCACTTTATCCATATCACCTGAGGCCGCATCCATCCATTTATATGTGTTAGATCTGCCTATAACACATCCTACACATAATCGCTTATATACACACCCTAAACACTCCATCGCATCCCCTGTGTAAACTTTGAACATGGAAATGGAGGCATCTGATACAATTATCAGTGTATTTGAAAAAAGACTCCTAAGAGGAAAAGACATGGAGAGTAGGATGAAAAACACAGAAGTAAAGGAAGAAAAAGATATCATAGACGAGGAGTTTGATCTATTAGATAAATTACTCAAAAAAGAGACTAGGAAGATTCTAGATAAAGAATATCTGGAGGAGTATCTAAGGGTAAAGAGAATCCCAAGGGGCCTTAGAACAAGTAAAAAACCATCATTTGATCTCGAGGAAATAGAATATACGGTCGCCTGGGAAAATATACTTGACACTTGCGGAAGAGACCTGATGAAACTCCTTATAGAACATCATAAACAATCCTTAGAGAAGATAGATGAAGAAGTAAATGCCATAAAAATTAAACTGGAACCCCTTAGGGGACATCAAACGTTCATTGACAGGAATAAAAAACTGTCGGACGAAATTGATGCCTTGGAGAAAAATCTAGAAATCAACAAAAACATAAAATTCCAGAGAGATAAGGCAGATTACGAAGAGGGCTTAAACAAAAAATGGGACAAAAGTGGGTATAGGAATTATGATAGATCTAGAGATGAAAGTACCCACACACCAGGGAGATATAGGACACATTCTAGAGATGCCCATAAACAGAAAGCAAATAAAGACTTAAGCACACCAACAATCCCTATCCAGCCACCACCACTCCCCCCCCCTCAACCCAAAAAAGATAAAGAAGAAACTAGCAAAGGGGACAGGGAAAAGAAAGAGCAAGACAGGGTATCTTATCACTATAGACCCTATCACCCAGGGAGGTCTTACCACCCAAGAGGGGGAGACAGAAGATTCGAATATGGAGACAGGAGTTACCATCATAGGAGGGATAACCGCAGTCAAGAAAGGCACAGGGACTGGGAATGGAGAAATCATCATGAGAGAGAATATAGACGAGAAAGAGAAGATAGAAGAGACCCACCAGAGAGAAGAAATGAAAGAGAGGAACACAGGGATAGGCGAGAAAGATCAAGACCTAAAGATAGAGAAAGAGAGAGTAGGAGATACGCCAGTAGATCCCCAATCAGAAGCCCGGTATGGGAAAGAACAAAACAAAATGCTGGTGTAGCTTTTTTAGAACAAAGCCCTCCACACCCCACGGTAACAAAGAACAGGTACGATCCTCTGATAGACATGAACACAGAGGAGAGACAACTAGGGAAAAGAGAAAGAGAGGAAAAAGAGGCAGAAGGAGGAAACAAAAAGAAACAAATGAAGTAAAGGGAGTTTTTAATATAAGTAAAAAAACACTCACTAAAAATCAACTAAGTGTGATAGCTAGAGGCCTGAATTTTGCGCCTACTACTAAAGCAAGCGGTTTTAATACATTTTTAGATGCCAATAAATTCCTTAGACAATTAACTATGAAAAGATTCTTTCTCAATAAAGATGCCCAGAGCAGGGAAGTAATAGGGGCATGCGAAATTACACCTCTTATAGAAAACCCAGAGACTGATTTCGTACACTCAGACTTGAGAGAGAAATCCAATTTTAACCCAAGCAATAGCAAGGGACATTTTTTAGAAGTTTTTCATCAACTAATTTCAAAGGATCTAGAGGAACTAACAGAACAAAAGAAACATCACAGGGACAACCTTAGTAAGGAGGAAAAAGAGGCGCTCAAAATGCTAACGGAGGACAGATCCATCACTATCAAACCAGCCGATAAAGGTGGAGGAGTGGTAGTGATGGACACCGATTACTATTTACAGGAAGCAGGACGAATTTTAGGGGATGATAAAACATATCAAAAACTAAACAGAGACCCAACCCCAAACCATAAAAAGGAATTAGATGAAATACTTAACAGGGGGAAAACAATTGGTATACTGACCAAGAAAGAATGGGGGTATATCCATAGAGATAAACCCATCCTACCCATTTTTTACTTTTTACCAAAGATACACAAATGTCTAGAGGCACCCCCAGGAAGACCGATCATATCGGGTATCGGCTCCCTTACGCAGAATCTATCCGAATACCTGGATGTCTTCCTCCAGAAGTATGCCATTATGGGTAGATCATACCTTAAAGACACTATGCAAGTTCTGAACATTTTGGGGGAGATAGAATGGCAGAATGGTTTTATGTTAGCCACGTGTGATGTTAAATCTCTGTACACGTGCATCCACCACTCAGATGGTATCAGGGCAATTGATAATATAATCACAAAAGATACCACCATCAGGGATGAACAACGATCCTTTATACTAGATAGTATTAATTTTATCTTGAAACATAATGTATTCTGGTTCAATGACGAAATATTCCTCCAGCTATGTGGCACTGCGATGGGAACCAAGTTTGCACCCAGTTTTGCGAACATTTTTATGGCAGATTGGGAAGAAAAGACAATTTGGTCCACCCACCCTTTTAGTGCAAGCTTGGTCTCATGGCATCGCTACATAGACGACGTCCTGTTTATATGGAAAGGGAGCGAAGATGAGCTAAAAGAGTTCATTATATATATAAACAACAACCCAGTGAATTTGGAATTTACCTCAGAATACAGTTTTAATACCATCAATTTTTTAGACCTCACCATTTATGTGGAAAATAGTGAAATTAAAACTAAAACCTATTTTAAAAAAACAGACGCAAACAATTTCCTACTAACATCAAGTTGCCATCATCCAAGATGGCTTAGCAATATCCCCAATGGTCAACTCAGGAGGATTAAGAGGAATTGCTCTGATATAGAGGTTTTTAAAGAACAGTCAAACACACTACAAGATAGTTTTCTGGAAAGAGGCTATGAACAAAAATTGTTAAATAAAGCAGTGGACCAAATTAATTTGATCCCAAGGGAAACCCTGCTAAAACCAACAATCAAACGAACTGATACACCCTTTTCAACAGCATTCATTACAACTTACAGCTCAGACGCCGCTAAAGTCAAAAAATAGTACAAAAACATTGGCACGTCGTCCAAATGGACCCGATTTTAAAGGGACACATTCCGCCAATCCCAAAAGTAATTTTTAGAAAGGCCCCTTGCATCAAAGCACAATTAGCCCCAAGCATCTTCCGGAAAGAAATAAAAGAAAGCAGTCAAAATTGGCTACCCTCACCGAAGGGTTTTTTTAATTGCATCAGCTGTAAGGCCTGCAAACAGGTAAAGAAAGGTGACAAGGCAGCTTTTAATTCACATATAACCAAAGAAGAATTTAAAATTAAACAAGCAATCAGTTGCCGAACGAATTATGTCGTTTACCTCCTTGCCTGCCCATGTGGTCTCCAATATGTTGGACGCACCTCCAGGCCTCTGAGAGTGCGCATCTTGGAGCACATGGGCAATATTCGTAAACAGGTGCTAACACATAGCGTCTCCAGACACTTCAGTTCACATCATGAGGGAAACCCAGAAGGCCTAACGTTCAAGGGAATAGAAAGAGTAGACCCCCATTGGAGAGGCGGAGATAGACTAAGGAAACTCTGCCAAAGAGAAACATACTGGATATATAAACTTAAAACCTTGACCCCAAAAGGTCTGAATATAGATATAGACCTGGGGTCATTCATTTAAGTTCCAGTATTCGCCGTCTCTCCCCATTCAACATTAACATTAACTTCATTCTCTTCATCTAGATCATCTTCAATTTTTCCCCCCTCCTACCCCCCTCCTGTTGCCCCTCACCCTTCCACTACCCCCACTCGCCATTTATGTATTTAAATCACCATACCACACATGTGGATTCACTACTATCATTTTTTGATCTTTTTTACAGATATCACTCATCAACGATATCAAACAAAAATATTCCAATTTTAATATACAGACTGCACGATAAAATTGTATGCCCAAAGTATGTACACAACTATATTGTGAAATGACATGATTCAATATAAACATAAGGTTATATACAGCAGCCTAAAGGACTACTACTACAAAAATACAAAGTGTGTATTGGACACGTTTTTTAATTATTCAATGTTTTATTATATGTGTCTAAAAATGTATACTGTATAAGAAACGTTTTTTAAATTCTTTTAAAAAATCCCATAGCTCCAATACATCATGATTATCGAGAGTATCAAAAACTGCACTATTGGGTGCAATAGAATATATGATGTTCTACAGTTTAGCACGAATACATTGAAATATGAAAGTGTATATAGATACTAACACTTAAATAAGATATCATTTTAAGTAATTTGTTTAAAGTGTGAACTCTGTATGGAAATCCACGGCTACCACATAAATATTTAATCATTTTTATTTCATATGAAAACACATTTTTTGGTTTTCATCCTTTTATATTAAAAACGTCCATGAAACAATAATGTGCTAATAAGCACATATTCGCCCACTAAACCAACACTTTTTAATAAGCACATATTCGTACACTAAATCTCACTTAACACTATATAATAAGTAGAATAAAAAACACAGACACTTAAAGCTCACTGTTGTATATATATATTTATCAATTGCAATGTATAAAAACATATATTTTCTTAACTAATAATAAAAAAAAACACATTAGAAATATTACATGCACATTAATCACTTATGTAAACTTTATCCCAGCCACAGATGAAATTATTATTAAATCAA
This sequence comes from Ascaphus truei, assembly GCF_040206685.1. Classification (NCBI taxonomy): domain Eukaryota; kingdom Metazoa; phylum Chordata; class Amphibia; order Anura; family Ascaphidae; genus Ascaphus; species Ascaphus truei. The sequence continues at coordinate 31,589,251 of NC_134486.1, forward strand.
GCAGGCATCTTCACAGAGTACACAGATTTATTTGGTACATTACACATTACCTCACTCTTTATGTATAACACTTCACTTATTGTCTTCTAAGTTATGTATTAACTTTATGTTTCACTACGATTTTACTCCTATGTATAAACTTTAGAGATCCTAACCAGTAAATGCGTCAATTCATTTAATTATTTATTTACTATGACGTGCAGAAGTAGAAAATGGAGTGCATCACACAGCACTCATCAGTTCTAATTGAACAACAGAGGACATTGCCTAAAGTAGAATGGAGATTGGCTGACATTAGCATAAATACCTGCCACGAACCTTAACCCCAAACTACGGAGCCTGAGGAAGACCAAAAGTCGAAACGTGTTGCTCTGACCACTAGGCAATTGTGACCCAGCACAGCCACCGTCAAGGAGTGGATCTGAGAGGAGGCAGCACTATATCCGGACGTGGAGCAAGTTAGCTGCGCTCCACGAGACCCACGAGCAAATTTCTTTCAGACGGCTGGCTTTTTCTTTCTATGCATTTTTTCTATTGTTTTTAAACATGTTCCGTTTTTAGAGTTTTCTTTAATAAATTTTGTTGTAGCCCACGAAAATCGTGACAGTGTTCAATTTTACATCTACACCAGGGAGGGGTTTTCTACCTACACTGGCACTTGGAGATCGATAGTATCAGTATCACAAAGAAGTCAAAGATACCCTGATGTGCATTTACTCACACAAGGCCGTGTGAGTATCATTTTGAATTTGATTTTTATATACTTATATATATTAGACCACCATCACCCTTACAGGGCACCAGATTTAAAGACACCAAAAGAGAAAAGATACCTTCCCCTAGGATTACACTCACACTTGCCCGTGTGAGTGCCTGCAGCATTTTGCTGTTTTCACGTATCTACTCGTACTCTTCTAGTGGGCAGCCACTGATTTATGTTGACGTTTCCCCACTAACAATTGTTTTCCTATTTGTTCACACCGAGGGGGATTACCACACTGGAAGTTGAAGACCACCGAGGAAAATCAGGAAGAAGATCAAGAACAGGAAAAGAAGAAAAATGGGACTATCAAGATAAAGATACCTTGATGTGCACTCACTCACACAAGGCCGTGTGAGTATCATTTTATATTTATCATTATATACCAGACCCCTAATATACCTATAGATCACTACGTGCTAAGATCAACTTTGGATAAAAAGATACCTTCCCCTAGGATTGTACTCACACTAGCCCGTGTGAGTACCGGCAGTATTTACTGCCTTATAAATATAAATATATATATATATCATTGGACTTTATCAATACTGTCTGTATCCCCCTCTAAAACATTGTTTTTTAATCTATTGACTCCGAGGGAGACATCCTCATTGTAAGCCGAGGACCGCTGAAAATATCCATAAAGAAAACCAAGTCCTGAAAAGAAGAAGTAAACCGACCGAGGGACCACCAAGACAAGTAAACCTTGCTGTGAGAGCATTTACACAAGGCCGTGTAAGTGATTCATTATATCTTTCAAACACACCCACAAATATCTATTTGGATACTCCAGATACCCCAAATTCTTCAACCTGTGCTCCCCCTTTCTCTCTCTATATCCCTGTACTAATAAGGATCCTGGATAAGGACCCTATTGGGGTCTGAGCCATAGGACAAGAAGACGAACCAGAGGGGACCTTTGTTTCTAAGGTTGTAAATTCCATTGTTACATTGCCCCTGTTCTCAAGAACTTAATCAGGGAGCGCCCGGGCTTTTCTTTGTTTCATAGTCTCACTTTATCCATATCACCTGAGGCCGCATCCATCCATTTATATGTGTTAGATCTGCCTATAACACATCCTACACATAATCGCTTATATACACACCCTAAACACTCCATCGCATCCCCTGTGTAAACTTTGAACATGGAAATGGAGGCATCTGATACAATTATCAGTGTATTTGAAAAAAGACTCCTAAGAGGAAAAGACATGGAGAGTAGGATGAAAAACACAGAAGTAAAGGAAGAAAAAGATATCATAGACGAGGAGTTTGATCTATTAGATAAATTACTCAAAAAAGAGACTAGGAAGATTCTAGATAAAGAATATCTGGAGGAGTATCTAAGGGTAAAGAGAATCCCAAGGGGCCTTAGAACAAGTAAAAAACCATCATTTGATCTCGAGGAAATAGAATATACGGTCGCCTGGGAAAATATACTTGACACTTGCGGAAGAGACCTGATGAAACTCCTTATAGAACATCATAAACAATTCTTAGAGAAGATAGATGAAAAAGTAAATGCCATAAAAATTAAACTGGAACCCCTTAGGGGACATCAAACGTTCATTGACAGGAATAAAAAACTGTCGGACGAAATTGATGCCTTGGAGAAAAATCTAGAAATCAACAAAAACATAAAATTCCAGAGAGATAAGGCAGATTACGAAGAGGGCTTAAACAAAAAATGGGACAAAAGTGGGTATAGGAATTATGATAGATCTAGAGATGAAAGTACCCACACACCAGGGAGATATAGGACACATTCTAGAGATGCCCATAAACAGAAAGCAAATAAAGACTTAAGCACACCAACAATCCCTATCCAGCCACCACCACTCCCCCCCCCTCAACCCAAAAAAGATAAAGAAGAAACTAGCAAAGGGGACAGGGAAAAGAAAGAGCAAGACAGGGTATCTTATCACTATAGACCCTATCACACAGGGAGGTCTTACCACCCAAGAGGGGGAGACAGAAGATTCGAATATGGAGACAGGAGTTACCATCATAGGAGGGATAACCGCAGTCAAGAAAGGCACAGGGACTGGGAATGGAGAAATCATCATGAGAGAGAATATAGACGAGAAAGAGAAGATAGAAGAGACCCACCAGAGAGAAGAAATGAAAGAGAGGAACACAGGGATAGGCGAGAAAGATCAAGACCTAAAGATAGAGAAAGAGAGAGTAGGAGATACGCCAGTAGATCCCCAATCAGAAGCCCGGTATGGGAAAGAACAAAACAAAATGCTGGTGTAGCTTTTTTAGAACAAAGCCCTCCACACCCCACGGTAACAAAGAACAGGTACGATCCTCTGATAGACATGAACACAGAGGAGAGACAACTAGGGAAAAGAGAAAGAGAGGAAAAAGAGGCAGAAGGAGGAAACAAAAAGAAACAAATGAAGTAAAGGGAGTTTTTAATATAAGTAAAAAAACACTCACTAAAAATCAACTAAGTGTGATAGCTAGAGGCCTGAATTTTGCGCCTACTACTAAAGCAAGCGGTTTTAATACATTTTTAGATGCCAATAAATTCCTTAGACAATTAACTATGAAAAGATTCTTTCTCAATAAAGATGCCCAGAGCAGGGAAGTAATAGGGGCATGCGAAATTACACCTCTTATAGAAAACCCAGAGACTGATTTCGTACACTCAGACTTGAGAGAGAAATCCAATTTTAACCCAAGCAATAGCAAGGGACATTTTTTAGAAGTTTTTCATCAACTAATTTCAAAGGATCTAGAGGAACTAACAGAACAAAAGAAACATCACAGGGACAACCTTAGTAAGGAGGAAAAAGAGGCGCTCAAAATGCTAACGGAGGACAGATCCATCACTATCAAACCAGCCGATAAAGGTGGAGGAGTGGTAGTGATGGACACCGATTACTATTTACAGGAAGCAGGACGAATTTTAGGGGATGATAAAACATATCAAAAACTAAACAGAGACCCAACCCCAAACCATAAAAAGGAATTAGATGAAATACTTAACAGGGGGAAAACAATTGGTATACTGACCAAGAAAGAATGGGGGTATATCCATAGAGATAAACCCATCCTACCCATTTTTTACTTTTTACCAAAGATACACAAATGTCTAGAGGCACCCCCAGGAAGACCGATCATATCGGGTATCGGCTCCCTTACGCAGAATCTATCCGAATACCTGGATGTCTTCCTCCAGAAGTATGCCATTATGGGTAGATCATACCTTAAAGACACTATGCAAGTTCTGAACATTTTGGGGGAGATAGAATGGCAGAATGGTTTTATGTTAGCCACGTGTGATGTTAAATCTCTGTACACGTGCATCCACCACTCAGATGGTATCAGGGCAATTGATAATATAATCACAAAAGATACCACCATCAGGGATGAACAACGATCCTTTATACTAGATAGTATTAATTTTATCTTGAAACATAATGTATTCTGGTTCAATGACGAAATATTCCTCCAGCTATGTGGCACTGCGATGGGAACCAAGTTTGCACCCAGTTTTGCGAACATTTTTATGGCAGATTGGGAAGAAAAGACAATTTGGTCCACCCACCCTTTTAGTGCAAGCTTGGTCTCATGGCATCGCTACATAGACGACGTCCTGTTTATATGGAAAGGGAGCGAAGATGAGCTAAAAGAGTTCATTATATATATAAACAACAACCCAGTGAATTTGGAATTTACCTCAGAATACAGTTTTAATACCATCAATTTTTTAGACCTCACCATTTATGTGGAAAATAGTGAAATTAAAACTAAAACCTATTTTAAAAAAACAGACGCAAACAATTTCCTACTAACATCAAGTTGCCATCATCCAAGATGGCTTAGCAATATCCCCAATGGTCAACTCAGGAGGATTAAGAGGAATTGCTCTGATATAGAGGTTTTTAAAGAACAGTCAAACACACTACAAGATAGTTTTCTGGAAAGAGGCTATGAACAAAAATTGTTAAATAAAGCAGTGGACCAAATTAATTTGATCCCAAGGGAAACCCTGCTAAAACCAACAATCAAACGAACTGATACACCCTTTTCAACAGCATTCATTACAACTTACAGCTCAGACGCCGCTAAAGTCAAAAAAATAGTACAAAAACATTGGCACGTCGTCCAAATGGACCCGATTTTAAAGGGACACATTCCGCCAATCCCAAAAGTAATTTTTAGAAAGGCCCCTTGCATCAAAGCACAATTAGCCCCAAGCACCTTCCGGAAAGAAATAAAAGAAAGCAGTCAAAATTGGCTACCCTCACCGAAGGGTTTTTTTAATTGCATCAGCTGTAAGGCCTGCAAACAGGTAAAGAAAGGTGACAAGGCAGCTTTTAATTCACATATAACCAAAGAAGAATTTAAAATTAAACAAGCAATCAGTTGCCGAACGAATTATGTCGTTTACCTCCTTGCCTGCCCATGTGGTCTCCAATATGTTGGACGCACCTCCAGGCCTCTGAGAGTGCGCATCTTGGAGCACATGGGCAATATTCGTAAACAGGTGCTAACACATAGCGTCTCCAGACACTTCAGTTCACATCATGAGGGAAACCCAGAAGGCCTAACGTTCAAGGGAATAGAAAGAGTAGACCCCCATTGGAGAGGCGGAGATAGACTAAGGAAACTCTGTCAAAGAGAAACATACTGGATATATAAACTTAAAACCTTGACCCCAAAAGGTCTGAATATAGATATAGACCTGGGGTCATTCATTTAAGTTCCAGTATTCGCCGTCTCTCCCCATTCAACATTAACATTAACTTCATTCTCTTCATCTAGATCATCTTCAATTTTTCCCCCCTCCTACCCCCCCTCCTGTTGCCCCTCACCCTTCCACTACCCCCACTCGCCATTTATGTATTTAAATCACCATACCACACATGTGGATTCACTACTATCATTTTTTGATCTTTTTTACAGATATCACTCATCAACGATATCAAACAAAAATATTCCAATTTTAATATACAGACTGCACGATAAAATTGTATGCCCAAAGTATGTACACAACTATATTGTGAAATGACATGATTCAATATAAACATAAGGTTATATACAGCAGCCTAAAGGACTACTACTACAAAAATACAAAGTGTGTATTGGACACGTTTTTTAATTATTCAATGTTTTATTATATGTGTCTAAAAATGTATACTGTATAAGAAACGTTTTTTAAATTCTTTTAAAAAATCCCATAGCTCCAATACATCATGATTATCGAGAGTATCAAAAACTGCACTATTGGGTGCAATAGAATATATGATGTTCTACAGTTTAGCACGAATACATTGAAATATGAAAGTGTACAGTATATAGATACTTACACTTAAATAAGATATCATTTTAAGTAATTTGTTTAAAGTGTGAACTCTGTATGGAAATCCACGGCTACCACATAAATATTTAATCATTTTTATTTCATATGAAAACACATTTTATGGTTTTCATCCTTTTATATTAAAAACGTCCATGAAACAATAATGTGCTAATAAGCACATATTCGCCCACTAAACCAACACTTTTTAATAAGCACATATTCGTACACTAAATCTCACTTAACACTATATAATAAGTAGAATAAAAAACACAGACACTTAAAGCTCACTGTTGTATATATATATTTATCAATTGCAATGTATAAAAACATATATTTTCTTAACTAATAATAAAAAAAAACACATTAGAAATATTACATGCACATTAATCACTTATGTAAACTTTATCCCAGCCACAGATGAAATTATTATTAAATCAAGCAGGCATCTTCACAGAGTACACAGATTTATTTGGTACATTACACATTACCTCACTCTTTATGTATAACACTTCACTTATTGTCTTCTAAGTTATGTATTAACTTTATGTTTCACTACGATTTTACTCCTATGTATAAACTTTAGAGATCCTAACCAGTAAATGCGTCAATTCATTTAATTATTTATTTACTATGACGTGCAGAAGTAGAAAATGGAGTGCATCACACAGCACTCATCAGTTCTAATTGAACAACAGAGGACATTGCCTAAAGTAGAATGGAGATTGGCTGACATTAGCATAAATACCTGCCACGAACCTTAACCCCAAACTACGGAGCCTGAGGAAGACCAAAAGTCGAAACGCGTTGCTCTGACCACTAGGCAATTGTGACCCAGCACAGCCACCGTCAAGGAGTGGATCTGAGAGGAGGCAGCACTATATCCGGACGCGGAGCAAGTTAGCTGCGCTCCACGAGACCCACGAGCAAATTTCTTTCAGACGGCTGGCTTTTTCTTTCTATGCATTTTTTCTATTGTTTTTAAACATGTTCCGTTTTTAGAGTTTTCTTTAATAAATTTTGTTGTAGCCCACGAAAATCGTGACAGTGTTCAATTTTACATCTACACCAGGGAGGGGTTTTCTACCTACACTGGCACTTGGAGATCGATAGTATCAGTATCACAAAGAAGTCAAAGATACCCTGATGTGCATTTACTCACACAAGGCCGTGTGAGTATCATTTTGAATTTGATTTTTATATACTTATATATATTAGACCACCATCACCCTTACAGGGCACCAGATTTAAAGACACCAAAAGAGAAAAGATACCTTCCCCTAGGATTACACTCACACTTGCCCGTGTGAGTGCCTGCAGCATTTTGCTGTTTTCACGTATCTACTCGTACTCTTCTAGTGGGCAGCCACTGATTTATGTTGACGTTTCCCCACTAACAATTGTTTTCCTATTTGTTCACACCGAGGGGGATTACCACACTGGAAGTTGAAGACCACCGAGGAAAATCAGGAAGAAGATCAAGAACAGGAAAAGAAGAAAAATGGGACTATCAAGATAAAGATACCTTGATGTGCACTCACTCACACAAGGCCGTGTGAGTATCATTTTATATTTATCATTATATACCAGACCCCTAATATACCTATAGATCACTACGTGCTAAGATCAACTTTGGATAAAAAGATACCTTCCCCTAGGATTGTACTCACACTAGCCCGTGTGAGTACCGGCAGTATTTACTGCCTTATAAATATAAATATATATATATATCATTGGACTTTATCAATACTGTCTGTATCCCCCTCTAAAACATTGTTTTTTAATCTATTGACTCCGAGGGAGACATCCTCATTGTAAGCCGAGGACCGCTGAAAATATCCATAAAGAAAACCAAGTCCTGAAAAGAAGAAGTAAACCGACCGAGGGACCACCAAGACAAGTAAACCTTGCTGTGAGAGCATTTACACAAGGCCGTGTAAGTGATTCATTATATCTTTCAAACACACCCACAAATATCTATTTGGATACTCCAGATACCCCAAATTCTTCAACCTGTGCTCCCCCTTTCTCTCTCTATATCCCTGTACTAATAAGGATCCTGGATAAGGACCCTATTGGGGTCTGAGCCATAGGACAAGAAGACGAACCAGAGGGGACCTTTGTTTCTAAGGTTGTAAATTCCATTGTTACATTGCCCCTGTTCTCAAGAACTTAATCAGGGAGCGCCCGGGCTTTTCTTTGTTTCATAGTCTCACTTTATCCATATCACCTGAGGCCGCATCCATCCATTTATATGTGTTAGATCTGCCTATAACACATCCTACACATAATCGCTTATATACACACCCTAAACACTCCATCGCATCCCCTGTGTAAACTTTGAACATGGAAATGGAGGCATCTGATACAATTATCAGTGTATTTGAAAAAAGACTCCTAAGAGGAAAAGACATGGAGAGTAGGATGAAAAACACAGAAGTAAAGGAAGAAAAAGATATCATAGACGAGGAGTTTGATCTATTAGATAAATTACTCAAAAAAGAGACTAGGAAGATTCTAGATAAAGAATATCTGGAGGAGTATCTAAGGGTAAAGAGAATCCCAAGGGGCCTTAGAACAAGTAAAAAACCATCATTTGATCTCGAGGAAATAGAATATACGGTCGCCTGGGAAAATATACTTGACACTTGCGGAAGAGACCTGATGAAACTCCTTATAGAACATCATAAACAATCCTTAGAGAAGATAGATGAAGAAGTAAATGCCATAAAAATTAAACTGGAACCCCTTAGGGGACATCAAACGTTCATTGACAGGAATAAAAAACTGTCGGACGAAATTGATGCCTTGGAGAAAAATCTAGAAATCAACAAAAACATAAAATTCCAGAGAGATAAGGCAGATTACGAAGAGGGCTTAAACAAAAAATGGGACAAAAGTGGGTATAGGAATTATGATAGATCTAGAGATGAAAGTACCCACACACCAGGGAGATATAGGACACATTCTAGAGATGCCCATAAACAGAAAGCAAATAAAGACTTAAGCACACCAACAATCCCTATCCAGCCACCACCACTCCCCCCCCCTCAACCCAAAAAAGATAAAGAAGAAACTAGCAAAGGGGACAGGGAAAAGAAAGAGCAAGACAGGGTATCTTATCACTATAGACCCTATCACCCAGGGAGGTCTTACCACCCAAGAGGGGGAGACAGAAGATTCGAATATGGAGACAGGAGTTACCATCATAGGAGGGATAACCGCAGTCAAGAAAGGCACAGGGACTGGGAATGGAGAAATCATCATGAGAGAGAATATAGACGAGAAAGAGAAGATAGAAGAGACCCACCAGAGAGAAGAAATGAAAGAGAGGAACACAGGGATAGGCGAGAAAGATCAAGACCTAAAGATAGAGAAAGAGAGAGTAGGAGATACGCCAGTAGATCCCCAATCAGAAGCCCGGTATGGGAAAGAACAAAACAAAATGCTGGTGTAGCTTTTTTAGAACAAAGCCCTCCACACCCCACGGTAACAAAGAACAGGTACGATCCTCTGATAGACATGAACACAGAGGAGAGACAAATAGGGAAAAGAGAAAGAGAGGAAAAAGAGGCAGAAGGAGGAAACAAAAAGAAACAAATGAAGTAAAGGGAGTTTTTAATATAAGTAAAAAAACACTCACTAAAAATCAACTAAGTGTGATAGCTAGAGGCCTGAATTTTGCGCCTACTACTAAAGCAAGCGGTTTTAATACATTTTTAGATGCCAATAAATTCCTTAGACAATTAACTATGAAAAGATTCTTTCTCAATAAAGATGCCCAGAGCAGGGAAGTAATAGGGGCATGCGAAATTACACCTCTTATAGAAAACCCAGAGACTGATTTCGTACACTCAGACTTGAGAGAGAAATCCAATTTTAACCCAAGCAATAGCAAGGGACATTTTTTAGAAGTTTTTCATCAACTAATTTCAAAGGATCTAGAGGAACTAACAGAACAAAAGAAACATCACAGGGACAACCTTAGTAAGGAGGAAAAAGAGGCGCTCAAAATGCTAACGGAGGACAGATCCATCACTATCAAACCAGCCGATAAAGGTGGAGGAGTGGTAGTGATGGACACCGATTACTATTTACAGGAAGCAGGACGAATTTTAGGGGATGATAAAACATATCAAAAACTAAACAGAGACCCAACCCCAAACCATAAAAAGGAATTAGATGAAATACTTAACAGGGGGAAAACAATTGGTATACTGACCAAGAAAGAATGGGGGTATATCCATAGAGATAAACCCATCCTACCCATTTTTTACTTTTTACCAAAGATACACAAATGTCTAGAGGCACCCCCAGGAAGACCGATCATATCGGGTATCGGCTCCCTTACGCAGAATCTATCCGAATACCTGGATGTCTTCCTCCAGAAGTATGCCATTATGGGTAGATCATACCTTAAAGACACTATGCAAGTTCTGAACATTTTGGGGGAGATAGAATGGCAGAATGGTTTTATGTTAGCCACGTGTGATGTTAAATCTCTGTACACGTGCATCCACCACTCAGATGGTATCAGGGCAATTGATAATATAATCACAAAAGATACCACCATCAGGGATGAACAACGATCCTTTATACTAGATAGTATTAATTTTATCTTGAAACATAATGTATTCTGGTTCAATGACGAAATATTCCTCCAGCTATGTGGCACTGCGATGGGAACCAAGTTTGCACCCAGTTTTGCGAACATTTTTATGGCAGATTGGGAAGAAAAGACAATTTGGTCCACCCACCCTTTTAGTGCAAGCTTGGTCTCATGGCATCGCTACATAGACGACGTCCTGTTTATATGGAAAGGGAGCGAAGATGAGCTAAAAGAGTTCATTATATATATAAACAACAACCCAGTGAATTTGGAATTTACCTCAGAATACAGTTTTAATACCATCAATTTTTTAGACCTCACCATTTATGTGGAAAATAGTGAAATTAAAACTAAAACCTATTTTAAAAAAACAGACGCAAACAATTTCCTACTAACATCAAGTTGCCATCATCCAAGATGGCTTAGCAATATCCCCAATGGTCAACTCAGGAGGATTAAGAGGAATTGCTCTGATATAGAGGTTTTTAAAGAACAGTCAAACACACTACAAGATAGTTTTCTGGAAAGAGGCTATGAACAAAAATTGTTAAATAAAGCAGTGGACCAAATTAATTTGATCCCAAGGGAAACCCTGCTAAAACCAACAATCAAACGAACTGATACACCCTTTTCAACAGCATTCATTACAACTTACAGCTCAGACGCCGCTAAAGTCAAAAAATAGTACAAAAACATTGGCACGTCGTCCAAATGGACCCGATTTTAAAGGGACACATTCCGCCAATCCCAAAAGTAATTTTTAGAAAGGCCCCTTGCATCAAAGCACAATTAGCCCCAAGCATCTTCCGGAAAGAAATAAAAGAAAGCAGTCAAAATTGGCTACCCTCACCGAAGGGTTTTTTTAATTGCATCAGCTGTAAGGCCTGCAAACAGGTAAAGAAAGGTGACAAGGCAGCTTTTAATTCACATATAACCAAAGAAGAATTTAAAATTAAACAAGCAATCAGTTGCCGAACGAATTATGTCGTTTACCTCCTTGCCTGCCCATGTGGTCTCCAATATGTTGGACGCACCTCCAGGCCTCTGAGAGTGCGCATCTTGGAGCACATGGGCAATATTCGTAAACAGGTGCTAACACATAGCGTCTCCAGACACTTCAGTTCACATCATGAGGGAAACCCAGAAGGCCTAACGTTCAAGGGAATAGAAAGAGTAGACCCCCATTGGAGAGGCGGAGATAGACTAAGGAAACTCTGCCAAAGAGAAACATACTGGATATATAAACTTAAAACCTTGACCCCAAAAGGTCTGAATATAGATATAGACCTGGGGTCATTCATTTAAGTTCCAGTATTCGCCGTCTCTCCCCATTCAACATTAACATTAACTTCATTCTCTTCATCTAGATCATCTTCAATTTTTCCCCCCTCCTACCCCCCTCCTGTTGCCCCTCACCCTTCCACTACCCCCACTCGCCATTTATGTATTTAAATCACCATACCACACATGTGGATTCACTACTATCATTTTTTGATCTTTTTTACAGATATCACTCATCAACGATATCAAACAAAAATATTCCAATTTTAATATACAGACTGCACGATAAAATTGTATGCCCAAAGTATGTACACAACTATATTGTGAAATGACATGATTCAATATAAACATAAGGTTATATACAGCAGCCTAAAGGACTACTACTACAAAAATACAAAGTGTGTATTGGACACGTTTTTTAATTATTCAATGTTTTATTATATGTGTCTAAAAATGTATACTGTATAAGAAACGTTTTTTAAATTCTTTTAAAAAATCCCATAGCTCCAATACATCATGATTATCGAGAGTATCAAAAACTGCACTATTGGGTGCAATAGAATATATGATGTTCTACAGTTTAGCACGAATACATTGAAATATGAAAGTGTATATAGATACTAACACTTAAATAAGATATCATTTTAAGTAATTTGTTTAAAGTGTGAACTCTGTATGGAAATCCACGGCTACCACATAAATATTTAATCATTTTTATTTCATATGAAAACACATTTTATGGTTTTCATCCTTTTATATTAAAAACGTCCATGAAACAATAATGTGCTAATAAGCACATATTCGCCCACTAAACCAACACTTTTTAATAAGCACATATTCGTACACTAAATCTCACTTAACACTATATAATAAGTAGAATAAAAAACACAGACACTTAAAGCTCACTGTTGTATATATATATTTATCAATTGCAATGTATAAAAACATATATTTTCTTAACTAATAATAAAAAAAAACACATTAGAAATATTACATGCACATTAATCACTTATGTAAACTTTATCCCAGCCACAGATGAAATTATTATTAAATCAAGCAGGCATCTTCACAGAGTACACAGATTTATTTGGTACATTACACATTACCTCACTCTTTATGTATAACACTTCACTTATTGTCTTCTAAGTTATGTATTAACTTTATGTTTCACTACGATTTTACTCCTATGTATAAACTTTAGAGATCCTAACCAGTAAATGCGTCAATTCATTTAATTATTTATTTACTATGACGTGCAGAAGTAGAAAATGGAGTGCATCACACAGCACTCATCAGTTCTAATTGAACAACAGAGGACATTGCCTAAAGTAGAATGGAGATTGGCTGACATTAGCATAAATACCTGCCACGAACCTTAACCCCAAACTACGGAGCCTGAGGAAGACCAAAAGTCGAAACGTGTTGCTCTGACCACTAGGCAATTGTGACCCAGCACAGCCACCGTCAAGGAGTGGATCTGAGAGGAGGCAGCACTATATCCGGACGCGGAGCAAGTTAGCTGCGCTCCACGAGACCCACGAGCAAATTTCTTTCAGACGGCTGGCTTTTTCTTTCTATGCATTTTTTCTATTGTTTTTAAACATGTTCCGTTTTTAGAGTTTTCTTTAATAAATTTTGTTGTAGCCCACGAAAATCGTGACAGTGTTCAATTTTACATCTACACCAGGGAGGGGTTTTCTACCTACACTGGCACTTGGAGATCGATAGTATCAGTATCACAAAGAAGTCAAAGATACCCTGATGTGCATTTACTCACACAAGGCCGTGTGAGTATCATTTTGAATTTGATTTTTATATACTTATATATATTAGACCACCATCACCCTTACAGGGCACCAGATTTAAAGACACCAAAAGAGAAAAGATACCTTCCCCTAGGATTACACTCACACTTGCCCGTGTGAGTGCCTGCAGCATTTTGCTGTTTTCACGTATCTACTCGTACTCTTCTAGTGGGCAGCCACTGATTTATGTTGACGTTTCCCCACTAACAATTGTTTTCCTATTTGTTCACACCGAGGGGGATTACCACACTGGAAGTTGAAGACCACCGAGGAAAATCAGGAAGAAGATCAAGAACAGGAAAAGAAGAAAAATGGGACTATCAAGATAAAGATACCTTGATGTGCACTCACTCACACAAGGCCGTGTGAGTATCATTTTATATTTATCATTATATACCAGACCCCTAATATACCTATAGATCACTACGTGCTAAGATCAACTTTGGATAAAAAGATACCTTCCCCTAGGATTGTACTCACACTAGCCCGTGTGAGTACCGGCAGTATTTACTGCCTTATAAATATAAATATATATATATATCATTGGACTTTATCAATACTGTCTGTATCCCCCTCTAAAACATTGTTTTTTAATCTATTGACTCCGAGGGAGACATCCTCATTGTAAGCCGAGGACCGCTGAAAATATCCATAAAGAAAACCAAGTCCTGAAAAGAAGAAGTAAACCGACCGAGGGACCACCAAGACAAGTAAACCTTGCTGTGAGAGCATTTACACAAGGCCGTGTAAGTGATTCATTATATCTTTCAAACACACCCACAAATATCTATTTGGATACTCCAGATACCCCAAATTCTTCAACCTGTGCTCCCCCTTTCTCTCTCTATATCCCTGTACTAATAAGGATCCTGGATAAGGACCCTATTGGGGTCTGAGCCATAGGACAAGAAGACGAACCAGAGGGGACCTTTGTTTATAAGGTTGTAAATTCCATTGTTACATTGCCCCTGTTCTCAAGAACTTAATCAGGGAGCGCCCGGGCTTTTCTTTGTTTCATAAACACACCACAGTACAATGTATATTTTGGTGACATAACAGATGTAAAAATGTGAGGCGTGTGTCCTGCTAGAGTGTGAGGCGGCAGGTGGCGCGTGGGTTGTGAGTGCTGTCTGTGAGTTGGGGTCCTGCTAGGGTGTGAGGCAGTGGGTCAGTGATGTCGGTGCGTAGGGGCGGGAGGCAGCAGGTGTGTGTGGCGGCAGGTATATGTCGAGTGTGGCGGGTGTCTGTTGAGTGCGTGCAGCGGCTGTGAGGCGGTGGGTGAAAGTCAGAGGCGGCCGGAGTAAGGGCGGGTGAAAGGCAGAGGCGGGAAGGCAGGGGTGGGAAGGCGGGCAGGAAGGCGAAGGGTGGCGGGAAGGGGAGGAGGCGGTGGAGGAGGGGGGGAAGGGTGGAAGGAGGGGGAAGGGGTGGAAGGGTGGGAGGGGGAGGAAAGGGGGGAAGGGGTGGAAGGGTGGAGGAAAGGGGGGGGAAAGGGGAGGAGGAGGAGGGGGGGGGAAAGGGAGGGAGGGGGGCAGGGGGAGGAGGGGGAGGGAAAGAGGGGGGGGGAAGGGGAGCGGATGGGGGGAAAGGGGAGCGGTGGGGGGGGAAAGGGGAGCGGAGGGGGGGGGAGCGGAGGGGGGGGAGCGGAGGGGGGGAAAGGGGAGCGGGGGGGGAAAGGGGAGCGGGGGGGGGGAAAGGGGAGCAGAGGGGGGGAGAAAGGGGAGCGGAGGAGGGGGGGAAAGGGGAGCGGAGGGGGGGGAAAGGGGAGCGGAGGGGGGGAAAGGGGAGCGGAGGGGGGGAAAGGGGAGCGGAGGGGGGGAAAGGGGAGCGGAAGGGGGGGGGAAGGGGAGTGGAGGGGGGGAAAGGGGAGCGGAGGGGGGGAAAGGGGAGCGGAGGGGGGGGAAAGGGGAGCGGAGGGTGGGAAAGGGGAGCGGAGGGGGGGAAAGGGAGCGGAGGGGGGGAAAGGGGAGCGGAGGGGGGGAAAGGGGAGCGGAGGGGGGGAAAGGGGAGCGGAGGGGGGGGAAGGGGAGCGGAGGGGGGGAAGGGGAGCGGAGGGGGGGGAAGGGGAGCGGAGGGGGGGGGGAAGGGGAGGAGGGGGGTGGAAGGGGAGCAGAGGGGGGGAAGGGGAGCGGAGGGGGGGGAAAGGGGAGCGGAGGGGGGGGAAAGGGGAGCGGAGGGGGGGGAAAGGGGAGCGGAGGGGGGGAAAGGGGAGCGGAGGGGGGGGAAAGGAGAGCGGGGGGAAAGGGGAGCGGAGGGGGGGGAACGGGGAGCGGAGGGGGGGAAAGGGGAGCGGAGGGGGGGAAAGGGGAGCGGAGGGGGGGGAAAGGGGAGCGGAGGGGGGAAAGGGGAGCGGAGGGGGGGAAAAGGGAGCGGAGGGGGGGAAAGGGGAGCGGAGGGGGGGAAAGGGGAGCGGAGGGGGGGAAGGGGAGGGGCGGAGTGGGTGAAGGGCAGGGGCGGAGTGGGTGAAGGGATAGGCCGGAGGGGGGGGTGAAGGGCAGGGCCGGAGGGGGGGGGTGAAGTGCAGGGCCTGGGGGGGGGTGAAGGGCAGGGGGGAGGTGAAGTGCAGGGCAGGGCCGGGGGGTGAAGGGCAGGGCCGGGGGAGGGGTGAAGGGTAGGGCTGGGGGGGGGGTGAAGGGCAGGGCCGGATGGGGGGGGTGCAGGGCAGGGCCGGGGGGTGAAGGGCAGGGCCGGGGGGGGTGAAGGGCAGGGCCATGGGGGGGTGAATGGCAGGGCCGGATGGGGGGGGGGTGAAGGGCAGGGCCGGAGGGGGGAGGGGTGAAGGGCAGGGCCGGAGGGGGGTGGGGGGTGAAGGGCAGGGCCGGAGGGGGGGGGGTGAAGGGCAGGGCCAAAGGGGGGGTGAAGGGCAGGGCCGGAGGGGGGGGTGGTGAAGGGCAGGGCCGGAGGGGGGGTGAAGGGCAGGGCCGGAGGGGGGGGGGGGGTGAGGGGCTCTGGAGCAGCATCGTGCGGTGGATGTTTGGGTGAGGGGGGGGGTGAGGGGCTCTGGAGCAGTATCGTGCGGTGGATGTTTGGGTGAGGGGGGGGTGAGGGGGAGGGGGGTGAGGGGCTCTGGAGCAGCATCGTGCGGTGGATGTTTGGGTGAGTGGGGGGGGGGTGAGGGGCTCTGGAGCAGTATCGTGCGGTGGATGTTTGGGTGAGGGGGGGGGTGAGGGGCTCTGGAGCAGTATCGTGACGTTGTATGGTCGGGTGAGGGGCTCTGGAGCAGTATCGTGCGGTGGATGTTTGGGTGAGGGGGGGTTAGGGGGGGTGTGAGGGGCTCTGGAGCAGCATCGTGCGGTGGATGTTTGGGTATGGGGGGGTGAGGGGCTCTGGAGCAGCATCGTGCGGTGGATGTTCGGGTGAGGGGGGTGGGGTGGTTTTGGGTGTGCTCCGGAGCAGCATCGTGCGGTGGATGTTTGGGTGAGGGGGGTGGGGTGGTTTGGGTGTGCTCCGGAGCAGCATCGTGCGGTGGATGTTTGGGTGAGGGGGGTGGGGTGGTTTTGGGTGTGCTCCGGAGCAGCATCATGCGGTGGATGTTTGGGTGAGGGGGGTGGGGTGGTTTTGGGTGTGCTCCGGAGCAGCATCGTGCGGTGGATGTTTGGGTGAGGGGGGTGGGGTGGTTTTGGGTGTGCTCCGGAGCAGCATCGTGCGGTGGATGTTTGGGTGAGGGGGGTGGGGTGGTTTTGGGTGTGCTCCGGAGCAGCATCGTGCGGTGGATGTTTGGGTGAGGGGGGTGGGGTGGTTTTGGGTGTGCTCCGGAGCAGCATCGTGCGGTGGATGTTTGGGTGAGGGGGGGGGTGGTTTTGGGTGTGCTCCGGAGCAGCATCGTGCGGTGGATGTTTGGGTGAGGGGGGGGTGGTTTTGGGTGTGCTCCAGAGCAGCATCGTGCGGTGGATGTTTGGGTGAGGGGGGTGGGGTGGTTTTGGGTGTGCTCCGGAGCAGCATCGTGCAGTGGATGTTTGGGTGAGGGGGGTGGGGAGCAGCATCCGGGGGGTGATGGAGCAGCGTGCGTTTGCTGTTCGGGTGAGGGGGGGGTGAGGGGCTGCGGTAGCGGGAGAGAGCTGTGGCGTGCGTTCGTGGTGTGCATGAGGTTGGGGGGGGGGTGGTGGTGGAGGGGGGTGTTTGTAAGAGGCAGTGTCCGTTGGTATGCGCTGCGTGTTCGTGCGGTGTTCAGATTCTGTACCTGATCTGTGGTAGCAGGCGGTCCTGATGTGTGGTAGCAGGCGGTCCTGATCTGTGGTAGCAGGCGGTCCTGATCTGTGGTAGCAGGCGGTCCTGATCTGTGGTAGCAGGCGGTCCTGATCTGTGGTAGCAGGCGGTCCTGATCTGTGGTAGCAGGCGGTCCTGATCTGTGGTAGCAGGCGGTCCTGATCTGTGGTAGCAGGCGGTCCTGATGTGTGGTAGCAGGCGGTCCTGATCTGTGGTAGCAGGCGGTCCTGATCTGTGGTAGCAGGCGGTCCTGATGTGTGGTAGCAGGCGGTCCTGATCTGTGGTAGCAGGCGGTCCTGATCTGTGGTAGCAGGCGGTCCTGATGTGTGGTAGCAGGCGGTCCTGATCTGTGGTAGCAGGCGGTCCTGATCTGTGGTAGCAGGCGGTCCTGATGTGTGGTAGCAGGCGGTCCTGATCTGTGGTAGCAGGCGGTCCTGATCTGTGGTAGCAGGCGGTCCTGATGTGTGGTAGCAGGCGGTCCTGATGTGTGGTAGCAGGCGGTCCTGATGTGTGGTGGCAGGCGGTCCTGATCTGTGGTAGCAGGCGGTCCTGATCTGTGGTAGCAGGCGGTCCTGATCTGTGGTAGCAGGCGGTCCTGATCTGTGGTAGCAGGCGGTCCTGATGTGTGGTAGCAGGCGGTCCTGATCTGTGGTAGCAGGCGGTCCTGATCTGTGGTAGCAGGCGGTCCTGATCTGTGGTAGCAGGCGGTCCTGATGTGTGGTAGCAGGCAGTCCTGATGTGTGGTAGCAGGCGGTCCTGATCTGTGGTAGCAGGCGGTCCTGATCTGTGGTAGCAGGCGGTCCTGATGTGTGGTAGCAGGCGGTCCTGATGTGTGGTAGCAGGCGGTCCTGATCTGTGGTAGCAGGCGGTCCTGATGTGTGGTAGCAGGCGGTCCTGATCTGTGGTAGCAGGCGGTCCTGATGTGTGGTAGCAGGCGGTCCTGATCTGTGGTAGCAGGCGGTCCTGATGTGTGGTAGCAGGCGGTCCTGATCTGTGGTAGCAGGCGGTCCTGATCTGTGGTAGCAGGCGGTCCTGATGTGTGGTAGCAGGCGGTTCTGATGTGTGGTAGCAGGCGGTCCTGATCTGTGGTAGCAGGCGGTCCTGATGTGTGGTAGCAGGCGGTCCTGATCTGTGGTAGCAGGCGGTCCTGATGTGTGGTAGCAGGCGGTGAGGGTTTTGTGGGTTGAGAGGTGGCCCCAGAGCAGTGGGGATTAGGTGCTGTGTAGCGTTCCCAAATCTCAGAGCAGTGAGTGTTAGGTGCTTAGAAGCGTTCCCAAAGGTCACTGAGGGGTGGGACAGTGTGGCAGTGGTGTTGGTCGAAGGCCAATGAGAGTCAGTGAGGGGTGGGACAGTGTGGTGAGGGATGGGACAGTGGGGAGGTGTGTGGGGGCGGCCATGGCCTGAGGTGGAGTGACAGGCCAAAGGTGCAATGCGATTGGCCCTAGGGACACAGGCCATGCAGACAAACATACAGTCCTTTCAGAAATATATAGTAGATATATATATATATATATATATATATATATATATATATATATATATATATAAACTGTATTTTTGTTATGTTTTAAAAGGTACCGGCAGGAAGCTTTTCCTGTCAGCCCAGCAATGAATGTATTAACATGCATATATGTTAAGAGTAAATGAGGTGAGGGTCTTTCATCTCCGCACTTCAAAGGGCCCCCTGCGAAGTGAATGCCGCAATGTCTAGTGAAGTGCCGGAGTTGAAAAGCCTCAGACAGCCAAGGTGTTAGAGTGGCCAGGATATCCCTGAGTACCAGATCCTGGTACACAGTATGGGGCAGTCACACTTGGTAGCCAAATCCCAGACTTACTGTCGCCAGGCTGACCCTGGTTATGCTAAGGAGCTCAGGTGTGAGGTTGACACATGCTCTGTGCAGACCAGGAGGCAGCTCCTGCCCTTACTGTGAAGTACTGGCAAGTCTGGGATAGGGGAAAAAAGTGTTCACACGGAAGGGATTGGGTGTGTATGTTAGGTATAGGACCCTTAACCCTATAAAAATGCCTGCCGCCCAGTCCCAGTTAGATTCACCTGATGTAACAACGATTTGACCAAGTTCCAGCGTCTGCGGTTCCGGAGTGTGAGGGGTTCATAATATCGTAACTAAGGATCATCCCCCTCTTCTGAAATTCGTTAGAGCTAAGGGTTCCCGAACAAACCCTGTAAGGATTAAACAAACTTTTTCCTGTTGGCTGAGATATAGGGCTGGCAAGTTGCGCCCCATAGCCGGGAACTGCTACACGGATCATTGTGAGCACCCACTTGTATGCGTGCAGGGGTGCCCAGAGACTTTGTTTCGTTCCAAGGACAATTGATTTCGTTTCCCCATCCCAGTAAGTGTTTTATTGAGTATATTGTGAAGATTTGTGTGTCTGTCTGAAAATAAATAAATTACAATTTATTTTACTCAACTTGTGTGCTCAGTCCAGAATCCCAGTATTAATGTGTAGATAAGACCTGGTCTACCGTGACACTGTCATCGACTGTGCACCATGACATCACTGTACACCATGACATCACTGTGCTGACAGGCTAATTATAAACGTGTGCTATTGCTATAGTAATTCACCGGTTACACCCATAATGTATATATTAGATTGGCAATATTTTTGGTGATTCACTTTGTGCTGTAACAGCTGTAGTGTCTGTAGAACATATAGTATAAGTAACATTTGTCGATTGTGTTTACTCAAAGGAATTTTCCATCTGTCGTAGATATCAAAAACAGCAGGTTAATGAATATCCAACACAAAAAGTAATGCAAAAATACGTGCACATTTAAAAAAAAAAAAAAAAAAACAAGATTAGAAAAAAACTTTACAACGGCGAGGCGTGAAAAACATAAAAAATATGAATAAAAAGTCGTTTTCAATTTATGAAGTCACTTGCTGTCACTGTGATGCATATAGATGTGTTTAAATAATGAATAAAGATGAAATATTTGCAGCATTTTATTATTTGCATAGCATTTAAGCACTTTCCATACTTTACAGACAAGCAGAGCAATTTTATTTTGTAAATGATATGGTATGAATCAGTCCAGACATTTGCTAGAATATGCAACATTTGCTGCTTCTCCCTGTCACTCCCCTGGAACTAGCACACAGCTGTGTTTACAGCTACACTTTAACATGAATGCAGACCTGATTCTGGTTTTTTATTTTAATGGAAAGGCTAAATCTGCACCTTTCATTGCTCTATTAAGGCCATCTAGAAATCTGCCCCAATATGAGTGGTTTCCTAATACTTGGCAGCTCAGTATTTTCTTCTTGCAATAGTCATTTGAGGAATGACAGGTTGGTTGTACCGTATGATTGGGGGAAAGAAATACAGACGCAGGCAGTTACAGTATTCTGAAACACCCTGCCATCAGACACATAAGAAGAGCAATATCAAAGGGGGATAATTAACCTACCGTTGGTTACTTCAAGGTGCTCTGATCGTTTTCAGACCATTTCAGTACCATTTGTATTCACGGAAAAATGACATTTCCAAACAAAAACACCAAATATTGGAGTCTCCGTTGTATTTCTCGAATTTCTGCTCTGATAAAGAAATGCATTGGATCTGCTATAAAAAAATATATATATTCTTTTCGAGTCCTATTTAAAATGGCTCCATTATGTTTCTGATGTCTCCATATTTTATCCTCTTCTATCCTTTTGCTTTGTGTTGGTGTAATGAAGAAATTGTGATAATACATGTAGCCCCTCCTACATATGTAGCCCCCTGTAAACAGCACAGGCTATACCTATCTCCCTCCTGCTGTGGTAAGTCCTGTTAAGATCAGGCCCCAGTAATCATCCTGGGTTTCCCGGGATATTGTTGCTTTGTCAAATAAAGAGACTATTCTTCATCCGTAAAGACTGTGTGTGACTTGGAAAGTACTACCCTGGGACCAAAGGGGTTCTTCTATACCGGTCCTGTCCCATATTCCTGGGAGTATAGAAGATGGAGGCGCTGCACCAGTAAGAGATTATGGAGGCTACCACCCCAGAAGCCCGGTCCTGGCTCCCCCACAGCATCGCGGGAAGCTCAGGCCCTCCTGTTCCTCACAGGTACGCACCACACCGCATGTAATCTGCCCTCATGCACCCTAGACACCACCGTAGAGTCGGGGGGGGGGGGAAGGGAAGCAGAGTTACACATACATACATACATACATACATATGTAGTCAAGTACCCCATGGCTACTAATTCTCTGGCCCCTTAGGCACTGTAAGTCCCAGTAAAGAGTGGGCAGTGCTGGGAGCAAATCCTACAGGGCCTGGTTATGTCATTATATGTGTAACGGTGTTTCCCCCACCCAATCGCAGGTAGGGTATGTGGTGCATATGCCTGCTGGCAACAGGAGGGCTGAGTCGTCCGCCGATGGTAGTGGGGACACAGGACCTGGCTTCTGGGGTTCATACCCCACATATCTCCTTAGCAGTGCAGCGCCTCCATCTGCCGTAGGCTCCAGGAACTGAAGGTGATCTCCCACGGTAGAACTTATTACCTCTCGCCCCAGTAAGGTCACGCACTAGGCAGGAGGTATATTGCAAAACAGGAACGGGTTTATTACTGCACTTTGCAGTAGCAGTTACACAGCAGTCTTCTGCCACATACAGTCTGCCAGATCAGCTATCACTGAAGATGGTCCCTGGACCATCACAACAGGCCAAGGGCACCCGCAGCTGTCCTATCTCTTCCACATCTCCCTAGCAGAGGCAGAGGTATGTCCATACTCACTCTCCCCCAAAGGGAAGAGCACATGGGAAGGCCATAATCTCAGGCTCCCAGTTGTGTGACCTGCCTTCCTCAGAGGGGAAGGAACAACTACTAACTTTAGGGCAGTCCTGCCCTTAAGTACAGCCAGAGGTCGGGCACCCCGTTGTCCCAGCTACAACAGGATGTACCACCCTCTGCTGTCACTCAAGTGATGTACCAAAGGTGAAGGGGAAAACCCCATGCCAACTTCTGGCAACCTGATAGTACCAGGGTCTGCCAGCCCATTGGGTAGAATAGTAGTAGGGGGGACCCTGCTACATATGTATGTTAGCTAATACAGTTCAGGATTAGCCTGGTATTACAGGGGCTTATGTTTGATAGGAGGCCGGCGTACAAGCCACTCCCCTGGGATGGAGGGGGGTTTCCTCTAAGGTTTGAATTTAGCAGTGAGTTCTGTGCTGATCTCCCTGCGTGGAGGAAGCAACAGTAAAGCCTCTCTTGGACAGGAGTGGGCTGAGGCCTTGCCCTGTTAGGGGGTGTCATGGAACAAGAATCACATTCCTGCCCGACCCCCCTTCTGCTTGTCGGCTCCTTAAGTTCAGCTGCAGGCATTGGTTCCACATACACACACCGTGCCTGTGTGATGTATCAATATGTTGCCCTTTCTGCCTGTGAGCAGGCAGCCAGTGAGTTGCTACAGCAACCTCTGAGCTTCTCAGTATGGGCTAGTCTGCCCCCCTCCTGTTTGTTCAAGATGGTCTGTCCAAAGGCTATTCCCTTTACCCACATTGCCCCTCACTTCCTTTCTACCCTAGAGAACAGTGAGTACAGACCTGTCTGCATCCACCCCTGGTAAGGTCTTTCTCTCTTACCATAGTCTAACCCCATAGAAGCACCCCACATAGAGAAGCACTCTCTTCCTACACTACACCTACAAGTTCCTGTGTTTTCTAATCCAGCAATAAAATTAAGAAAGACATTAAGGACTTGTCATGCTTTGGAAGAGGGAGGACATGAGTTGAGCTTACTGGAACTAATCATACATCATTCGTGACCCTGGTTCCAGGAAAGTAAGAGAGAGACCGTGTATTAGAGGTCTACGCAGAAGCTATCACTCACAGCCTTCATGCTACAAAAGTGCAGCTCTACACAGCTATACAGCAAACTGCTACAGCTTTCTGCAGAACAAGCAGCAGTTTAAACAGAACAGTGAAAAGATAATCGTGTGCCTTTCAGACACTTACAGGAGCTGCTACTCCAGACTCCATTATACAGGGTGGCCTCTACAGCAGTACAAGCAAGCAGCTTACACAGCTATACAGAGCAACCTCTACACCACACAAAGGAAGCACCAGTAGCTCAAAACTGCAAGCAGCCTGCTGCTTACACAGCCAACACAGAGCAGCCTCTGCAACTGCACAGCAGCCTTGCAACAAACAGTGCTTCTCTCACAATACCTAACTGCCTTTTTCTCTGTCTGAGTCCACCCGCTGCTCAGCCCCACAGTGAGGGCCAAGCCAACGGACACCTGTAAGTACAGCTACCCCAACGCTGCACGCTGCAGGACACCGCTCGGCATCATCTGAGACAGACGCCCATCGCTGACAATGTAAAAGACCGCACGCCACACGCACTGGCAAAAGGCCTACACACACCTACAGCATGGCAGAACTCAGAGCCTCACCAGACATCACGCAGGAAAGCGATCACTCAGACACAGAGACCGCTGCGCATCTGCAACAGGCGCAGGCAGGCGCAAGGCCCAAACGGACAGTCACACTGACACAAAAGGGCCGCGAAAAATATGAGAGTGACATTGAAGCGCACCGCGCTAAATTAGAGTTGTCCTGGAACACTACCACACTGGGAATACGCAACGTTAGTAGCGTTGGCAACTATGCGCAACAGCTCGAGCAGGCAATAACGCAATTAAGGACCGATTACTCGCGTTATCAAGAACTGTCAGAAGCATACATTACTTACCTGACCAGGGCCAACACCAGCGAAAGCCTGCAAGAAAGAGATATACAAAATGACATTGACCTTACACGTGACAGCCGCGTGCGGACCGCTATCACAGACGCGCAAAGCGTGAGAAAAGAGCTCCTCCTAGAGACCGCGTTGCAGCGCTCCAACACATCCAGACACTCATCCAGGTCAGCAAGATCAGCACAATCCAACGCGTCCAGCGCAAGCGCGAACGCTACCAAGGCGCGAGCCACCGCAGAGGCCGCACGTGCCAGGGCCGAATATGGTCGGAGAGAGACGGCTGTAAGGGCAGAAAAGGCGCGCATAGAAGAGGAGGCCGCCGCTGCTACCGCCGCCGCTGCCAATGCCGCCGCCGCTGCTACCGCCGCCGCTGCCAATGCCGCCGCCGCCGCTGCTACCGCCGCCGCTGCCAATGCCGCCGCTGCTACCACCGCCGCTGCCAATGCGCGTAGAAAGGCCGAATTGGACGCGGATCTTGAAGCTTTAAGCAAAGAGGAGGACGCCGCTGCCGCCATAGCCCAAGCTGAAGTCCTAGAAGCAGCCGCGAGACAGGATGGCGGGGAGCAACCGTACAAACGGATAGCCTCAGAGGATCCAATCCAACGCACTGAAGACTACGTAAGGAGCCTCTTCAGTGTAAACACCAGCGCACCATCCCAACACGGATGGAGCAACGCCACAGACAACGAAGACTCGCTAGGCCCACGAGGAGAAGATGCCGTTCCTGCAATGGCACATGCTGCCTGGGATAGCCACAGCCACAAGAGTGATCCACACGCCAACGCGCACACGGATGCACCACTACAGGCTAGCAATCCAGGTACACCCACGCGGGAGAAAACAGCCCCTCACACTGGCCAGCAGCCAGCACGCATCCACGCCAAAGAAGAGGCGACCGCGCAGACCGTCCCAGCAACTACCTCGGAACGGGACAAACGCGCCGATGACTCAGGTCTGACAGACATAGCCAAGTACATGATCCGGCGCGACTTGGTGCACGCAGGACTCATCAGCTTCGACGACCGCCCTGAGAACTACCGGACGTGGAAGTTCACGTTCAAAGACGCAATCGACAGCTTGGACTTCTCAGCTAGGGAAGAGCTAAACCTGTTAGTCAAGTTCCTGGGGAACGTATCCAGGGAGCAAGCGCAGAGACTTCGGACGGCAAACGCGCATCAACCCCAAGTAGGTCTTGACCTAGTGTGGGAAAGGCTAGAAGAGTCCTATGGCAGCCCCGAAGCAGTCGAAGATTCACTCTTCAAAAGAATCGAGAGCTTCCCCAAGATCACAACTAAAGACTACTCGAAGTTACGAGATCTTGGAGACCTGCTGCAAGAACTGGAGTTCGCAAGGAAAGACCATTCCTTAATAGGTCTCAACGCCCTAGATTCAGCTCGTGGAGTGAGACCCATCCTGGAGAAGCTACCCTTCAACCTCCAAGAAAGGTGGCTTTCACAAGGTTCCAAATACAAAAGGGAGAAGCAGGTTGTCTTTCCCCCATTCTCATTCCTCGTGAGCTTCATCCGCGAAGCGGCAAGGACAAGGAACGATCCCAGTTTCATCTTAGGTGCGCAAACCACATACAGTGCGAGCAGCCTGAAGAACGAGAGACCAGCGACGAGATATGGTAACCCCCAAACACCCGTCTCGGCCCACAGGACGGACGTGCCTCCCACGACCCAAACTACTCCCGATCAGTCGGTCGCTGGAGACAAGGAACCCAAACAGGGAATGTCCCATACACAAGAAGCCACACCCACTCAACAAGTGCTTTGGGTTCAGGATGAAGTCCTTAGAGGAACGCAAGAGGTTACTTGGAGAATTCGGAGTTTGCTTCAAGTGCTGCGGTTCCACGACTCACCTAGCCAGGGACTGTAAGGAAGAGATCAAATGCACAGTGTGCGAGAGTGACAAGCACGTGACAGCGTTACACCCAGAGGCGATGACACTCCACCAACTCAAAAACCCATCCTCCGTAGCGGAGCATGGCGGGGAGAAAGAAGAAGGAGAATCAACATCCGTCACATCTCAGCGCACTGAGGTATGCGGAAAAGAAGGTGGCAAAATGTCCTGCTCCAAAATATGCCTTGTCGCAGTGCACCCCCAGGGACAACCTGAGAAGGCTATTCGGATGTACGCAATCCTCGACGACCAGAGCAACCGATCACTGGTCAGGTCAGAGTTCTTCGACATGTTTAACATACAAGATGGTGCTTCTCCTTACACTCTCAGAACGTGCGCAGGGCAAATGGAGACCACAGGGAGAAGAGTGAATGGCTACACCATATGTTCAATAGACGGCAAAGTGAACATGCCCCTTCCCACACTCATCGAGTGCAACCACATGGCCACAAACAGGGACAAGATACCCACACCAGACGTGGCACTCCATTACCCCCACCTCAAAGGAATAGCCAACCACATGGACCATGGCTTGGCCATCTCCAAGTGACCGAAGGGCCAAGTGAAGAGAAAAGACAAGGTCATACCCCTGAGACCAACAAAGACATCCTCACGCCGATGGGATGCGACAATGGCTTAGGATGCTCAGCAGTCCAGACAGCCAAGGATGATGAGTCGATTCCACCGAAGGAAGAGAGTAACCTCCCAAAGGTGACCGACAAAGGGATCGTCCTAAAAACAACAAACAATCAGACAATGCTCCCGCGAGCAAGGGCACAATTAAGACGTACAGTTGTTCCTCCCCACAGAGTATCAAGCAACAGAGCAACCAATTGCCACGGCTGGCATAGCCGCAAAAGATTGCGCCCCACAGGCGAAGCCACAGTGTCAAAAGGACTGTTCGTTCAAACACGTAAGAGGGGACAGTTGCAGAGACATTTCCCAAAAGGATTTACAAGGACAAAAGAGACTGTTCATCGTCATGTCCAGGGAGAAAACAACCTCCCGATGGCAGTCAACAAAGAAACACAAAAGCGTTTCACCAAACTACGCGGAGATGTTCTCGTGCAAGAGAAATGTACCGATGAACTACGGTGCACAGCGTTCCAGACAACAAGGAACGATGACAAACAAACACCATTGAGGGAAGATAGAGGATTCCTGAGGTTAACTGTCAAGGAGCTCTCTAAAGACGGACTAAGCAGTCGGGTGACTCCGCTACCATTCCGTTCACCAAGGAGGTGCTTCCCAAACAATGGAGAACATGCCATCTCTAGGTTCACCTCGCACCTCTGCGGCCTACAAAGGGAACCAGAGACCAAAAACAACTTTGTGGTCTTCATCCAGAAGATATTCTTTACCGGCCACGCATAGCCAGCACCTCTAATGGAGGAAGGCGAAGAATGTCGGTACCTCAAATCACCTGGGGCCTACCACCCTCAGGAACCCGATCAAATCCGGGTAATATTCAACCCCAGCGCTCAGCTTCAGGGAGTCTCCCTGAACGACGCCCCCTTTATTGGATTACATTCGACAACCAGTTTTCCAGGGACAGTAATCCGCTCCCACAAGGAGCCAAAAGCCCTCTCCTTCCGCCAAACGCCAGGTGATAGAGCAACAGACTGCCACGGCTGGTATACCTACAAGGGGATACACTCTGTTGGTGAAACTACAGAGACAAAAGGACTGTTCTCTTACAAGACTAAAAGGAAACAGTGCCAGAGACTTTTATACAAAGACATTGTGGTGCAACCAGCAAACCTGGAGCTGTGCATCCACCCTGCATCCTTTGCCAAAGAACCTTGGCCAAGGGACCTTGATACCAGTGATACCGGCCGGTGTCACATCGCTATGTGGACATGGACTCTTGCATTGCTTGAGAATGCGATGTTATCTTTGTTATGCATTGCACATATGTTCCACATATTCCAGTTATATAGTGGTATCTCCAGATACCAGACGGGGAGTGTCATGGAACAAGAATCACATTCCTGCCCGACCCCCCTTCTGCTTGTCGGCTCCTTAAGTTCAGCTGCAGGCATTGGTTCCACATACACACACCGTGCCTGTGTGATGTATCAATATGTTGCCCTTTCTGCCTGTGAGCAGGCAGCCAGTGAGTTGCTACAGCAACCTCTGAGCTTCTCAGTATGGGCTATTCTGCCCCCCTCCTGTTTGTTCAAGATGGTCTGTCCCAAGGCTATTCCCTTTACCCACATTGACCCTCACTTCCTTTCTACCCTAGAGAACAGTGAGTACCGACCTGTCTGCATCCACCCCTGGTAAGGCCTTTCTCTCTTACCATAGTCTAACCCCATAGAAGCACCCCACATAGAGAAGCACTCTCTGCCTACACTACACCTACAAGTTCCTGTGTTTTCTAATCCAGCAATAAAATGAAGAAAGACATTAAGGACTTGTCATGCTTTGGAAGAGGGAGGACATGAGTTGAGCTTACTGGAACTAATCATACATCATTCGTGACCCTGGTTCCAGGAAAGGGGGTAAGGTGTGCTGAGGAGCGGTGCTTAGGGCCTCAAGCCCTGGGTACTGCCTTCAGGGAAATGGACAGTTATGATGTTGGATGTACCAAATAAAGTTCCAGTTATACTATCCCTGGTGTGATGCTTGATTCTGAGCACTGAACTGAGCTGCCTGTGAGGACCATCCTGGCTGCCCTAGGATAATCATGGGATGGAGGCGCTGCGCTGACTACGAATGACCAGCTGAAAGCCTGACCTGATGTCTCCCCACAACATCATGGAGCCCTCAGGTAACACCAACAGGTATGCACCAGCACCAGAACACACTACTGTAGGTAGTGACATGATCTCCCTTGGGGAGAGGGGGAAAGGTGCTACACATACATATGTATCCCTGTCTGGTTTGGGCTAATACATATGCCCTCCTCCTGGCATAATCCCTGGTAAGGGCAGGTTTGCCAGGAGTGATCATGGGTTCCCCCACCTCTCTGCGGCCCAGTGAGTCACAGAGAAGGTAATGTAATCAGGCCTGGTGTCCAATCATGGGCAAGGGGCTGGTACTTACTGGATCTGTACTTAAGGGGCTGCACTTCCTGAATTTACTCAGTTGCCTCTACCGTGAGAGAGGCTGGTCTACCTGAGAGCAGCGTGCCGGGCTCTGTACACTGTGTGCCCTCCCATAGTGGAGCGGTGGGAGACTGTTCCCCTTACTCTATCAGAGAGTATGGGAAGAGCTAGGACTGCTCCTGGTGCCCGCTGGCTGGGAATGTAGTCCAGGGACATCCTGAGGGTGCAGGACCTAGTTCTGCTGAGTGACTGCTGTGCTGTGTGCATAGTGAATAAAGAACTACTGTTTAATATACTTCTGTCCTGAGATTGAAATCTATTGGGAAGAATGAGAAAGAGACTTTGATCAATGCGGAAGTGCCGCGATTGGCACAGAGGTGCAGGTAATTCATATAAATAACACTCCAGGGGGGTAAGTATTTTATTCACCTTGAGAAAGGACTTGTTGTAGTCCGAAACGCGTTGGTGTGTATCTTTTTTGTATCTGACCATTAAATAAGCCTGCACTGTGGGAACGCATCCTTGCATTTTTTGGCATAGCCTCGTGGATCTAGTGCTCCGTTTTCTCCCCTCCTTTGCTACATTTGCTCTTCAACAGGCGGAGGCACAGTTAACCCGTGGACACCTGGATACCTGAGGACCCACTCTTCATCGTGGACACCTTCCCATGTGAGTCTCTCCAGGATAGTTCTGGACTTTATTCATAATGATTGTTCCTTTATAGATGCTTACTACTCAAACATCCTTACTACCGTGCATTGTGGGATTGTAGTGTTTACATGCATCTTTTGGACATTTCATATCTATATCCGTTATTGGGTTAATCCACTTTTCTACAATCAAGACATGTGTAGTGTTTGCTGTATTCTTTAGAGCACCATACAACGTTTTCATCATTGTATCAGCAGGTATGCACCACACTACTTTCAGTAACCAGCGAAGCTTTTCCTACAATAGAACCTATCTGCGATTGGGGGGGGGGGGCGGAACAGGCTTACATTTGGAGGCGCTGCTGAGATGCTGAGAACATCAGGATAGGCTTTCAGCGAAGCAGAACTGAAAGTTCATAATGTATGCTTCCAGAGCAAGTGCTAAGGAAGGAGGGAATCTAGGTGTAGTCAGGAGGCATGTTAACCTCGCAAAGCACGACCTAGATTAGCCTTAAAGGAGTGAATAGGCTAGGCTATAGCTATTTTATTCAAACCTGAGGCAGGTAATCAGGATTCCATGAAGGAGGTGTACCTGGGTGTTCCAGTTGCCACTGAGGGAAGGATCTGCGAGGTACTGAAAGCCAAAATTGGGAGATGTCCAAGTACTGCAGGGAGAAGCCCTACCACCAGAGTTTAATTGTTTTCATTAGTCTGTTTGTTTGTGTGGTGTATGTTGAGTGTTGTTTTAGTTTTATGTGTGAGTTTGTGGTCTGTCATTGTATTATTAGCAGTATACACTATGATTATTTTTTTGTGTTTGAGTTTACGTTACGTGACACCATCCATGGAATTTCCAAGCTGGTCTAGATCTATAAGATCCATCTCCCTACAAGGATTCCACACTGTTAATTCATTAGTCTATTTGGATATTCATTTGGACTTTGTTTGTAAGGCGCCGGTTGGTATGTTTCTCCACACCTGTTTTCTGACCTGGTTTGGTCAGTTTCTCCTGGCAGCCTTGGCTCATTAGTATGAGTTCATGT
Source organism: Ascaphus truei (assembly GCF_040206685.1). Taxonomy (NCBI): domain Eukaryota; kingdom Metazoa; phylum Chordata; class Amphibia; order Anura; family Ascaphidae; genus Ascaphus; species Ascaphus truei. The sequence continues at coordinate 31,620,586 of NC_134486.1, forward strand.
TGCACCATTATATTATTAGAGGTGTAATTAGTGTTGGTTTAATTGTTTAATCAGTTTGAGCGCTTTTTCAACATTCCCCCCTTTTTTTTTCTATCGTGCGGATTGCTTGAGCAAGGTTATCAGCTCAGAAACTGTATGTGATGTATATATGAATGATCGTATTTCTGTTAGCTACCACCTTGAACACATTACATTAATATGCAAAGCGTGAGGACAATGGATAAACAAAACCTGTTTACTCTACACCTCATTGTTAACAAGTATTTTTGGGGTTCACCTGGAACAACAAACACCCCCTGTGTTTTGTACCTAACATTTCGACCCCAGGGGTAAACTCCAAAAATGTATCAGAGACACATTCCTTATCAGAGATCAAACCCTGGGAAACCTTTTGACCTGTCCACCAGAATAGCACAGTACATGATGGATTAGGCATCAATAGGAATTCTAAACCATCACATGAGATTAAGACGAACACACTTTAGTTGAGTAGGATTTATTTTTCACAACTAATCAGAAGCCTCCTACATGTCATGGAATGGGCAGAAAGTCACATATAAGGAGAGAAGAGGTCAGTCAGAGAGAAAGGTGAGAGAAAGAAGGGAGGTAGGAGACAGAAATACACATGTCATAGGAATTCCGAGAGACATCACTGCCGGTAATTATGATCATAAATCTTGTGCACTTGCAAATCTGTAAATACCTGTGTTTTATATCAATTTATGTTTAGATACTGTAGGATGAATTGTTTTGTTTTATTAGGCCTGTAATAAGTACAAACCTTATAAGGAAGTATAATTTAGTATGACCGTGTATTATTCTTATTTTGTTTGCTGTTATAATACATTTCTGTTTATTTGATTGCAGCTATTTTATTGTGTCTAAAATCCTCAAACCAGGATATTCATGTCTAAATGTGTATCCTATTAGGAATCCATATTTACACATCTATTTCCTTGAGTAAGAGTTTTGCTAGTATTATTTTATTCATTCTTATAAGCCAGAGATACTTTTATAGATGGATAAGCAATAAATGCATCTGTATTTTTATTTCTGGATAAGGCTAAACATATAGCTGCTAATTAATTTTTATAAGCCAGAGATCTTTTTATATATATATATATATATATATATATATATATATATATATATATATATATATATATATATATATATAGAATCCACAGAAGCAGCCGGCACTCCAATTGCAAGTAGAAAAAATTGGGTGCTTGTCCCATAAAGCAATAATAAACCATACGATACCGTTTGAAGCACGAGATCAGGAGACAGCACTCTGGTAAGTATGATCACAAGTTTTTGTATTGAAAAAGACACATAAACCGACGTTTCGGTCCCCCAGTGGGACCTTTCTCAAGGCACCACCTTGAGAAAGGTCCCACTGGGGGACCGAAACGTCGGTTTATGAGTCTTTTTCAATACAAAAACTTGTGATCAAACTTACCAGAGTGCTGTCTCCTGATCTCGTGCTTCAAACGGTATCGTATGTTTTTATATATATATATATATATATATATATATATATATATATATATATATATATATATATATATATATATATATACAGTGTTCGACAAACCTATACATTTGCTCACCCCGGGCGAGTGGATTTAACCCCTGGGCGAGTAAATATTGGCCCAAGCAGCACACGTTTGGTACTAGGTGGCGAGTAGATTTTTTTGTGTGGCGAGTAGATTTTTTGGTGATTTGTCAACCACTGTATATATATATATAAATACTTTATAAATGCATTAATATTTCTGGATAAGGCTAAACATTATTGGTAACAAAAGCCTACGATGAGTGGAGGAAAACCCAGAACAATCTGGCTGATCCAGTGGGAGAAGTTTGATGGACCAGTTTGCGCACTGTGAGAGTGTCCCCTAATAGTATTCCTCAAATCGCGGGGAAAGTGATATTCTGTCAATAAATACAAGGTCTATTAGGGATGATAGACGTACCCCCTCAAGGAAGATTCCCAGGTGGATTATTAGTGAAAAGTGGAGTTTTCTCAGTTCCCACTACAAAAGACGAACGGGTGACCATTGAAATCTGACTATGACTGGACAACCCCGGTTAAACTGGCAGGATATAAAGGAAGCTAAACAACTTGACTCCGGGATGAAAAGAATATGGTCAACTTTACGAAAAAATGAACCTGCTTCGTCTCTTAGAAAAACACACTAGGATGTTCCTCTTTTAATACGACAATGGCCCCATTTAGTATTGAAGAGGGGAGTGTTATCGCCAAACAGTTTGTACTCCTGGCCAAGTATCATCCAGTGGTACTGAGGTCTCTCCATGATGAGCATGGAAATGTAGGAGTTGATAAGACACTTGGACTAGGGAGGGATTATTTCTATTTGCCTCCCTTGAGATGTAGAAGACTACTGTAAAAACTGTGGCAGATGTGTGTCAAGAAACTCTCCCTAAAAAGGTTCCTCCTTTGATGAATATCACCAGCAATGGACCCCTAGACCTGGTATGGAAAAATATGGGCTAAAATCTCTCAAAAAAAATAAATTTTACAACCAGTAGTCTCATTCTAAAAGTTTCAGAAAGTGATTGGGAATTCTCAGAGATGTCTCCATGAACATCAGCGTAAATGGCAAGTTAATAGTTGCTGTAGCTCACTCATTTAAATTGGATTTCACTCATTGCAAGATACTTTTGCTTTTAACATTAATTGTCTAATTACCTTTCATCTAGTCTCACTGCTTGAATTCAGAAGTTTTTGATTAAATATCACAGTATGCTACAACACTTAGCCATAAATGAGCACACTACCTTCTTCCAGAATATATCAAATCTATAATGGGGTATATTCATTTCACAATATACAACCTGCTTGTTTCTTTGATGCAGTCCCATTTCGGTTATATGATTGTATGTGGACCCAGCTCCAAAAAGTGCCTGAAAGTTTTAGAGGTACCAATACATCCTGATTATCCCCCAGGCAAACACAATGGTAATACGATTTTAACACATCCCTCTAATCCCATCCAAAGGGAGGGTATAAATATAATATCAAGAAATATTATTCTTGCCTCTCTAAGTATGTGATCTATGTGATTAAGTGTCCATCTGGGTTTGGGAATGTGGGAGAGACCACTCAGATGATCAAAGAGAGGATTGGCCAACACGAGCCGGCCACTAGGAGGGGTGATCTAGAAGCACCAGTCGCACATAATTTTATGGTTTGAATCGTCAAAACAACCCACTAAGCCAGGGGTGCGCAAACGTTTGCCCCTCTGATTCTTGTCCTCCGGTGCTCACGCCCCCCTTCCCTCTGTGTGGCCTCACACGTGACCCGGAACGTCATTTGACACAGCGCTACTATGGCAACGGCATCTTGTACATATTTCCTTACTTGAAATAATACAGCTAAATACAGCAAATACAAGCCATGTATTTATTTTGTAACTTGTATAGAGATTTAAAAAAAAAAAGAAGAAATGTAAAGAATTTGGCAATGCAGGTTAAGGTTTCACATTCATTAATTTATGCAAAGGAACACCACAAATAATGCTGATCTGTAGGTTAGCTTCCAAATGCATTATCTTTAATCTTTGAATATTAAAAACATGTTCCCTTCGACGCAGTTTCAAGTCTTCCATTAAAATGTCAGTTTTTGATTCGCGAACCTTACTTACTCGAGTCCCGAGGCATTGACAATGATGGATGTTAACTGCTTACCATTCTACACAGGCTCCTAAAATGTGGCACCAGCCCATGTGGGTGATCCGCGCATTCTATTGTGAAGTAACAGGACCAGCATCAGAACAATAAACCATTGTTTTAAAGCTTTGATTACCGATTGCCAATTCTTGGAGTCAGGAAGGAATTAATTTTTCCCCTTAATGGGGGTTTTTTGTTTGCCTTCCTCTGGATCAATAAGTAAGTATAGATATAGGATAAAGTATCTGTTGTCTAAATTTAGCGTAGGTTGAACTTGATGGACCTACGTCTTTTTTCAACCTCATCTACTATGTAACTATGTAACTATGTAACTATGTAACTATGTAACTAAAAGTACCAATATGTGGTGGAAAATTGCTGAGTACCTTTTCTTTGTCCAGCTGTCCTGTTGCTTAACGAACCCCTGAAGTGGACCGGCTGCTTATATTTATTATTTAGCATCAGCAACTTTTCAAAGCAACAAGGTACCTCACACACAACCTGGGCAGCACGTGTCTGAACACTGGAATGATTGTGGCACATGCAAACGTCTTTGTAGGAGATGCGTGCAGAGGTGAAGACGGGAGACATGCTTTGGGAAAATAAATGATGCCTTTTATTTTGCCAAAGTGCAATAAACGAAAACACTGCCATTTCCTCAGCCAGGGTGCCGCAAAATGCAGGTCAGCAATATACAGGGTAGGGCTTTGCTAGGCCAACGTTCAAACTCCTTAGGATTTTCACATATCCCAAACCTATAACGTTATTCGATCTTTATCTGAGTCCTAATCGGTAAAGATAACCAAATTACACAAAAACATGATACTTTTTCAACATTTATTTATCCACAAATGATTCAACATTCAATATCCATGTGTGAAAAAGTATGTGAACCTTTAGATTCGGTACCTGGTGGCGCCCCCTTGAGCAGCAATGACTTCAACTAAGTGTTTCCTGTAACTCAAACAGGAAAGAAAAAGAAATTAGGTGGAGGCGCAATAGCAAATGGAATCAACTTTACATTCACCTTCAGAGTGAGTGGTCAATAGTATTGTAAATAATACATATATAGTGCACTGCTAATACAAGAACATACATTAAAAACATAAACAAATGTTAAAAGTGATATTGCTGAATATCATATATGTGAACTGGTAATAGTGTGTAAAGATCAGAGTTGCCTGTGAGTACGGTGGTTGCCTTAATTGCTGCTGGCTGTCAGCTCCTGCATGTTCCTTCCTCTGTGGGGTTAACACCTGGACAGTCCTGCCACAAAGCTGGATCGGGCGCTCACACTGCTGGGACTCACTACCTCCGTGAGTAGGCGGGGGCCGTGGGTCTCCTTGGTGTGCGCCGTCAGATGGGACCGTCCTGGGTGTCTTCCAAATTTCCTCCTCAGGTTCACCTCCAGAGTCACCGGATTACAGCTTGGAAAGGTAGCAGACTGATCAACTTGCTTTGCAGCAAATAACAAGATATTCCGCTCACAGCTTACAGCTCACAGGTCATGGCTTCCTCTGTGTTCACTTCACACTCTGCTGACTCAATGCTGGCTCCTCCTACGCGTTTCTCCACGTGATGTGGCTCGTCAGTCTCTCACATCGGTTTTGAGGAATTGTGCTCCTTTCCTCCTTACAGAATTGCTTCAACTCAGTGGCATTTAAGGACTTCCTGGCATGGACAGCTCGCTTCAGGTCCTGCCATAATATTTCGGACTTTGAGTAGACCATTCTTAAACGCGGAATTTCTTCTTCGGCAGCCATTTTTCTGTAGATCTGATTGTATATTTAGGATCATTGTCTTTTTGCATGTCCCACTTTCACTTCAGCTCATGATCGGATGGTCTGACATTCTCCGCTAGAATCTTCTGATACAATGCAGAATTCATGGTTGTGTCAATGATGGCAAGTTGTCCAGGTGCTTAGGCAGAAAAGCAGCCCCAAACCATCACCTTCCCACCACCATGCTTGAAAGTTGGGATGAGGTTCTTCTGTTCAAACGCAGTGCTTGGTTGTCACCAAACATAATGTTTCTCAGTGAGACCAAAAAGTTCCAACTTTGGCGCGTCTGTTCCAGATGTCTTGTGGATCATCTATGTTTTCTTTGGCGAACTTCAGGCGGGCAGCAATGTTCTTTTTAGAGAACACTGGTTTCCTCCTCGCTATCTTTCCATGAACATCATTATTGTTCTGTCTTTTTCTGATAATTGAGTCATGAACATTCACATTAGCCAAGGCGAGCGTGGCCTGCAGATCCTGGATGTTACTCTGGGGTTCTTTGTGATTTCCTGGATGATTTGCCAGTTTGTTCTTGAAGAGATTTTGGTAGGATGACCACTCCTGGGTAGAGTGCCTGTGGCCTTGAACTTTCTCCATTTGTAGACAGTGTCTGACAGTGGATTGGTGGCACCCCAAATCCATAAAAATGGTTTTGAAACCCTTTCAAGTCTGATGAGCATCAGTAATTGCTTTTCTGAGGTCAAAACATACACAGCGAGTAAATGGTATCCGGGCAGAGTACGCTCATGCCGAGTCCACTGGGACGGTGTCAGAATTTGCCTCCCAGTGGGCATTGGATGGAGTGCTCTCCACGGTGTCCCTTAATCTGGATTTATTTATATTCACCTCCCTTATTTAGTGCACTTTATTTATTTTACAGTGCACTTTGACAAGGTTTATTTTATATTTTAGTTTCACCGGTTTTTCTTTTTACTCGTTGGATCACCAACGAGTAAGTTTGTTCCTCTGATTGGCCGGCGAAGAAACCGGTCGAAAATAGGCTGTTCATAAAGTGTCACATGAACTAAGTCACCAATAGAGAACCACACATCACACACGGTGTATGTTTTGATTTAGATCCCATTCTCTTACATTCAGAAACGCCTATCTTGAGCTTTGTGCGAATCGCCTGTGGTACCAGGATCTTTTCCAGAGCTCAGAAGGAAATCGGTCTCGTCTACCGTCTTCTTGTCACTCGGGTGCATATCACGGTGAAGATTTCATGGTACTAACTCCGTTCTCCTTTCCACGGAGTCCCGTTTGAGTAGCACCCATAGACGGGCCAAACAGGCGGTCCTATCATGATCGGTTTGTTTCCAGTAGGTGGGTCACGTGTGCTCCGTGAGTATGTACGCGTGAAAGTGTGTCCGCGATTGAGAGGCAGAGCTTGGGTATGCATGCGTGGTGTATGCAAGTCACCTACGGTGGCCTCTACAGTCCAACGCAATGCGCTTAACCACTAGGCTTTAACCCTGAGGAGAAGAACTTGGGGCACGGGGTAAGTCTTTCCTTCCAAGCCCCCTCAATCCTTAAATGATATTGATTTTTGTTTACAGCATGGAAATGAAGTTGTCCACAGGCGTTGAACCACATAATTTTCAGCTCTGGGGACACCCCAGTTACCCAAGACATTTATCGGTGTAGTTACTGGTATAGTTACCAGTGTCTCCCTCAAGGGCAGTGTTTCCCAACTCCAGTCCTTAGGGAACCCCAACAGGTCAGGTCTTAAGGAAATCCCTGCTCCAGCACAGGTGGGTCAATCAGCGGCTCAGTCATTTTGATTGGAGCAGGGATATCTTTAAGACCTGGGAAATCAAAATGGGTGCCAAATTCTGTGGGTCCTATGGACCAATAGGAAGTCATTTGATCATCAATTCCACATTCCTATTGTACAGCCATTTAAATCCCTTAAAAAAAAAAAAAACCAGGAAGTAACATGAGTAACTTCATCAATAAGAATCTCTGGGACTCAGGGGTCTCTAGAGCTGAAAAAGAGTGCAACTAAGTCCCAGAGAACCCACTGGTTCCCATGCTCTAAAAAAAATGGGGTTGCTTAGTTGAAACTTAAATGAGGACCCTGATACAGAATAACATACAAGGCAGACTTTTTCCATGATGGACTAATGCTATACGTATAACACGCAGTGGGTGCACTGAGAAATCTGATAAACTATTTACTGTATTAGAGAATCATAAATCCTTTCACAGCACCTTCCGGCAAAAATCCCCATATAATATATTTATTTTTTTCTAAAAGGGGATTTACAATATAGCTATAAAAAAATATTTCCGTTCTTTTAACACAACTATAGCATTAAACCTGTGAAGATGCAAAAAAAATCCTGTGGCCTGCTGCATTATCCCCTTGCAGAGGCCAGCTCCCTGATTCCTGAGGCGTGCTGCCTTCTCTCCTTGCAGTGTTCTGCTTCCTGGTGCCTGCTGCATTCTCTCCTTGCAGAGGCCTGCTCCCTGGTTCCTGGGGCCTGCTGCATATCCCTATTGCAGAGGCCTGTTTCCTGGTTCCTGTGCTGAAGCGCTGAATCCGCAGCGCTAACCTTTGCGCAACTTCATTTTCTCTGCCGACTGCATAGGCAGATGCTTGAGGTGCAGATTGTAAAATGGCCAGTAGATTTTGGTCATTTGAAACCCAGTGTCCAGCAATGCGGAGGAGTAGATACCCTCCACTAGTACTCATACTATGGTTGCAGGTCCTACTCGTTTTTAGGCATCCGATTGGAGCTCCTTTTCGGGGCAAGGCACAGGGGCACTATCCGAGGATGTGAACAGCTGTTCCACTGAATGCACGGTGAAGGCCATGGCTCCTGGGGTGGAAGTGTCTGACTTCGGACAGTCCCGTGCAAAGTGACCTTCTTTGTGGCAGTTAAAGCAGCGGTTGCTTTGGTTCGCATTGGAGCCAGGGTTAGGAGCCAAGCTCCGAGGCATCTGGGGTTTCCGGCGGGGAGGTTGCTGGGGGATGTTCTCCTCGGGATTCTCCTTTGCACTATGCTTCTTGGATGAGTTTCCCTTGGGAGACTCTCGAGATGTCTTGGGAGTGTGGAATCGCAATTGGACCTCATGCGGCCCAGCAACTCCATGAAGCTTGGGGTTTTCTCGGCCAGAGGGGCACCTCACATCATAAGAACTATAGGGTGAGAGGGTAGAGATCCTTTCATAAGTTGCTTGAATCGGTACTCATCCACGACTGTTGCAGGAATGTTTCTTTGAGAGTAATTCCCACAAAGATAGTTGTAGGCGTCGGACAAACATGAACAGGTCTTCTCCCTCCTTCTGCCGGAGAGCACGAAACTGGGCCAAGAGTTTATCTTCACCATACTCTGCACTATAGGCCTGGTTGAGGAGTTCGACCAACTCTTGGGCGGTGGCTTCCCCCTCTGTCTCGCGGTGCATTCTCACAATTTGTGCTGCTGGGGACCGTAGGCATTCAACTATCCGTTGCCTCTTCACAGATTCGGAACAAGACCATTCCTTGAGCACTTCCAGGGTGTGGTCTCTCCAAGTCCCAAACTCTTCTTCCCCGACGGGGGTGGGTGATATCCCAGAGAAAGCTTTTAACTTGCTTTAGTTGTGTGACTGTGAGGACTGCACTAGACCGTCCACCAGTTGCTTTATTGCTTCCCCGAAGTCTGAGCCTCTGGTTGAACGGCAACTATGGCAGCCAAACCGGCAGCTGTGAACGTACTCTGGACTAGCGTCGTCCTTTCTGGGGCTTTCGGAGGGGTATGGGAGTTCAGCCTCAAAAGGTACCTCGGGTGCTGGTTAGGGACTGAAATCCCTAATCTGTATCGGTAGGTCATTTTATATATTAACGGGCAACCCGTGGGCAGGGCTTCTGGAAAATGCAGGGCCCGGGGGTCGTCATCTTCACTCAATTCGTTGCCAGCGGTGGCTATGACTACACTCCATCGGTATGCAGGATCCCACTTTCGGCCTAGAGGCCGGGCTCTAGCTAAACCAGGAAACCACCTTAGGGAGGTGCAGACTTGATGTGGGATATGGCGGCCGGGACGTCCCCGACAGCGACCATGTGGCGGAGAGAGTCTTGGAACTCCACGGCCTACTCTTGTTTGGAGGGTATGAACATGGTTCCCTAAATTTGGTTCTGCTTATCTCGGGCACCCCAGGTCTGAATCTCAGCAGCACCTCCATCCATCCAACTGTGAGGTAGCGCTACCCCCCGTAAATGTTGGTGCACGTTGGGTACCTGCCTGGGTACCCAACAACAAAAATGTTTAGTCTATTTACACTTGATTGGGTAGACGCCACGAAAGACAAAGAAAAGAAAATGTAGTGTTTTTTCCAAACTTGGGTAAGCTTCATTGCCACACAATCAAAGGAGACAAAGTTAAAAATCCAAGAAAACTTTCAGCATACAACATGGTTTGCAACACACACACTAACCAGAAATCCCCCAATAAGAATCTAAATATTACACTACCTCAACAACCAGAGACCTGGTGCGTGGGAGGGTACCCAACAGGACTATTGATGGTACTATAATATTTGTGAAATTATATATTTTTTAATATTAAACTCAAAACAATATTATTAATAATAAAATAAAACTTATTTTTTTTATATATGTAACAGTGTTTCCTCCACCCGTGGGAGATTTGGCCATTACTACGTATGTGGTACATGATACCTGCTGGTAACAGGAGGCCTGAGTCGTCCGCCGGTGGTAGTGGGGACACAGGACTAGGCTTCTAGGGTTCATACCCTACATTTTCTTTAGCAGTGCAGCGCCTCCATCTGCCGTAGGCTCCAGGGAACTGAAGGTGATCTCCTACGGTAGAATGATTACCTCTCCTCCCAGTAAGGTCACGCACCAGGCAGGCAGTATGACAGGAACAGTTTATTGTCTTCATTGTACAGCACAGTAACAATGCAGAGTTCTGCCTAATGCAGTCTCTCAGCTACCCACTGAAGGATGGTCCCTGGACCTTCACTACAGGCCAAGGGCACCGCAGCAGTCCCAGCTCTTCCCTGCCCCTCTAGCAGGGGCAGAGGTATGGTACACACTCACTCTCCCCCAGAGGGAAGAGGACCAGAGAAGGCCCAATAGTCAGGCTCTTGGTTGTGTGACCTGCCTCTCTCAAGTGTGAAGAGGCACTACTGAATTTGGAGCAGCACTGCCCTTAAGTACAGCTAGGAGGAGGGCACCAGGTCTGTTCCATGATTGGTCTTTCCCAGACCAGATGTCACCACCTCCCGCTGTCACTCAAGTGCGGCTCCTCAGAGGGGGAACCCCCCATATAAACTACTGGCAACCTGATTGTACCAGGACTTGCTGCCAGTTCAGGGCAGAATAGTAGCCATCAGGTGACCTGGCTACATATCTATATTATGTTATTATTATGGTGTTAATGTGTGTGTGTTTTCAGTGGCCTTAAAATAGCTGAATATAGAGAATAAAGGGGAAATAATAGTAGCGCCAACCGTATTAGGTATTAGAGTAAAATTCAGTTCCACACAAAAATGAAGTCCTGCTGCCAGAGTTTCTTATAGGTGATTCACCAACCTCTATAAGTAACAGTCATAAAAAGGGGAGGGATCCTCCGGCGCGTGATTCCACTCGTGACTCCAGGACACATGAAATTAAAAAGAGAAAAAAAACACAATCAGGAGTGGTTAGGTACACAGCAGAATATATAAGATGGGTCTTTGTAGGAAATACACTCACATTAACCAGTGATTCCTCAGTAGGGATAAGGAGACTTCCTGATGTTACCTCAAATTAGGAGAAAAGGGAAATATAGTGTGTAGCCCTGCTTCCTATCACTAGCAAGCTGCTACTATGTGCTGTGTTACCTGCTGGCTCACAAGGCCTAAGTCTCTGCCACGGAGAGCCTGGGGTGCGCGCAATATATATATTAGGTGCAGCGCCTCCACCTGCGACAGATCCCGCCAAAGGGGGAGTGAGTCTTCGCAGGACGTATATGCAAGAATTACACTTAAACAACCAAGTTCTAAAACCAATCTCTTTTACTGGCAGGTCAAACTCACGGTACATTACATGGCATGACAGTCCGGTATACAGGTACACATTATATAATACGCCACGGCGGAAGTCACCATCACTTGCGCCTCGGCGGACGCCAACAATAACTTGCGCCTCGGCGGACGCCAACAACAATCCCCCAATCCCGCCACCGGGTGAGCCCACCCTGTGTCCAATTATACTGCTCAGTCCTCCCGCTCACAACAGGCCCTACAGTATGTGTGTGTATGGGTGACTGCGCAGCCACTATGTCTTGGGTGAATGAAAGATACAGTTGGTGCACTTGATGAAATACCTGCCGAGCACTCCGGTGCTCGGAACTGCCACGATCTTCGAAAAGGGTCTCTGGGTGTCGACACCGCTCTATCTCTCTCTTTTCGCCCTAGGGTCCGGGGTGCTCCCTCTCGGACTCTGGCACTCCCAAGGGGTCTGAGTCCAGACCTTCCTCTCGACAGAATAGTCCCGGTCAAAACTAACAGTACGGGGGCAGGAACCTTACTAAGGCAGTCCCTAGCTCAGCTTTTCTCTAAAGTGACTCAGGGCTAGCTGGGCCTGGGGCACCTGGCCTGCACCGTGGTGGTACAACCTCCCCTCGCAGTCTCTCCGTCTCCTCGTCTCTCCAATCAGCTCTGACTCCACGTGCGCGCAACCACTGCCTATATATCTGGCAACTCCTCCGCCCATAGGCTAGACGCTCTCACCTGACCCTCCCCGCAGGGCTGCTGGGTCAAGGGACTGCTTCTCTCCCGCCAAATACACTTTCCTCCTTCGCGGGCTTTTGCAACTACTCTGTGCAAGCGCAACCTCCCGCTCTTTGGGGTGAGTTAGGGGTCACGGCTATAAGTGTAACACCATTTATTAAACAAAAAGTAAAAAGAGAGATTGAAAACTCACAAACAGCAAACAGTTTATGGCAATGTGAAAGAGTTCATCCAGACTCCACAAGTCGTCCTCCATAATTCCTGGCTGTCGGTGTGGGTTCTGCTCCAATTTTCAAGATGTTTTGGTCCGCAAAGATGTGTCAGCGACGGGGGCTCTTCCGGTACTTGTGCACAAACCGGTTCCTCCCTTCACTGTCCTCTTTGCCGCAGCTCCCGCTCTCACTTCTCGCGCATGCGCATGCGCATGCGCGTCAGTCGCAGTGCTGCCTCCAAGCCGGATGAAGCTACAACTTCTCAGTGCGGTGGCCTGTAGTGCCCAAAATTTGTCAGACGTGTTTTGCCCTTAGCTTCTTCAGTGACAGTAATCCACATGATGTAACAACAATATATATACACTTTTAATTACATAATTGATTTAAAATTCCACATTTAAGTTAATTCTATGAATCCTATTATACATTGATTTTGATGTCTATCATCTTTCACTGTATTCTAAGTAAAACGAAGTTTATCTTAAAATAATACATTATATACTCAATTAGAATTTACATATTTAGCTGTGTTTGTCTGTTTTGTGTCAGTGGGGATAAAAGCCTTCTTTTAAGCATGATATATTCATACAGTACTGTTTAAAAGGATTTACTTCAAATAAAAGCAGTTCTTTCCATCTCTATATGTAACCCCTTAGGTGCTAGGGTTTGAAGGGTGAAAATCCAGAAAGATTCTCTTTTAGATATTTTTGGAATAAAATCACCCCGTCCCCCCCTCCAATCTACCTTTACTTGCTCGATGCCCCAACATTTTAAACATGCTGGGTCCTTATTGTGTTTGTTCTTTTAGTGATTAGATACACTGTGTGTTTCTAGACCATTAGTTATATTCCTAATGTGTTCGCCTATACGTGTTTTTAATTTCCGGGTGGTTTTCCCTACATATTGGAGATTGCATCTACACTGCAGAACATAGATTATCCCTTTACTATTGCACGTAACATGTGATTTTATGGGGTAGTCAATTAATGAGACAGAGCATTTAAATGAAACTGTTTTTGTGTCCAGCTGTGTATTATTTGTAATCTCTACGGGGCAGGGACGGTGTCTGTAAAACGCAATGTAATACTAGCAGCGCTATACAAGAACAAAGAACAGGCTATTATTCTATTATTATTCCTTTCTCAGCCATTGTTTCATACAAAGTTAACTCATGTGCCCCTCATTCTCTCACGAGAGCTGACAGGGCCCTATCTCTCCCTGTCTCGATGTGTCACTTGTAAATACACTTGGACACCAGGGTGTATAGTACATGCTGATGGTCCTTTAATACGCAATCATAGGATGAGTCTCCAGAGAGTTGTATATGGAGCATGCTTTCTAAATGGAGGTAGAGTGAATGGATTAGATGTGACTAGCTGAGCCATTCTCTTCTTCGCTGACATAATAACAGTCTTACAGACTTGGTTAACCTTGGATTTCCTTTTGAAAGCATTAAAATATGATGTGGTCTGCCCCACAAACTGTATTAACACCGGAGCTGAATGCCACAATCTTACTGTTCAATGAAAAATGCCGGTTGATTCATAGCATTTATTTTATTATAATTATAATTATTATAATTATTATTATTTCTGCTTGCTGTAGATCAGGGACGCTCCACTCCAGTCTTCAAAGTCCAGAAGCCCCCCAAATAATATAAAAGAACCCCCCAAATACATAGAAAAGAAGCCCCCCAAATACAAAGCCACACACACCCGAAATACATAGAAAAGAACCCCCCACCCCAAATGCATATTTTTAAAAAACACCTCCCCAAATACATATAAAAGAAGCCCTCCACCCCCCAAATACATAGAAACGATGCCCCACCCCCCACATACGTATAACTCCCCACCGCTCAAGTACATATAAAACAACACCCCACCCCCTAAATGCATATTAACCCCTCCTCCCCCCAAATACATTTATCAACCTTCGGGATGGTCAGGCGGGGCCCGACCGGCGCTGCAAGTTGGCTGGCTCACGCCGGCCGCCCTCTCATGCCGGTGTGCATTGGAAGCTTAGCCCGGCGCGCACCAGCATCAGAAGCTTGGCGTTGGACAGAATGAGGGAGGCCTGCAGCTGGGGAAAGCCTGGGCCCGGCAGCGAAAAGACCGGCAGCCGGTCGCAGCCAGAGGTCGGGTCCAACTTGCACCTCTGGCCAGCCGAGCCCCCTGCAGCCACCTGGCCCGGGTCCCGGCTTTCCTCCCTGTCGGCGGACCTGGCTTTAGCACAGGTGGCTCAATCAGAGGCTCAGTCTCTGAGCCTCTGATTGCGTAACTGTAGCCCTCTTACCCCCACCCTAAGTGAGATTGGGGTGGGTAGGTGTATCTGACTACTTATCAGTGTGGTGCGGTACCTGTTTGGCAACCAGGAGGGCTGAGCTTCCGCCACGGGGAACCTGGGGTATATACTTACACTCGGTGCAGCGCCTCCACTGATGAGGGATCCCAACGGGGTGGGAGTGTGGCCTCACCAGAACAACCATACAGTAAATACACACCGTGTGAATAAACAGTATTTACTGAGCATGAACTGTAACTTCAATGACACTCTCTTTGCATAACATCAATACATCATCATTACATGAATAACATTGCATCACCCTGAATGCGTACCATCCCCTTACCCACATGTCCATCATCACATCACCCTCAGTCTCTTGAGTGTCCACAACAATAAAGAAAGTGTGAGTGTGAGGGATAGCGCTTCCCTGTGTTGGGGCCCGGTGGTGCACGTAAAGCTGCAGTTCAGTCTATATCCTGCATGTGTGTTTTTTTTAATAAATCAGTTCTGTAGTAAGAAAAAATACTTTTAGCATTTTCTGTTTACAACTTTGAAAGACCAATTTTCTTGTATTCTATTTTAACAGCCATTTGCTAAGGCACTGCCCCTTCATGTCCTGTCACAAGCCCTGGCACACCCCTTTGTCAGCCCTGCCCTCCCTCTAGCACATGTCAGTGCAGAGGTGCACATGAATATTCATGAGCTTCCACTGAGAGACAGAAGCAGAAGAAAAACATATGCCAGCTCTAATTATGTCACCAAATTTTGCCTATCAATACATGGAGAACGAATTGACCTGCAGCTATACAGTTCTTTAGGTAATTAGAGATTGCACACATAAAACTATTGAAGTAAAAAAAGAAATAAAAAAAAAAAAAAAAAAAAGACTGAACTGCAGCTTTAATATATACTACCTCCCTGATCAGGCCTGATCAGGAAAATCCTTGGAACTCAGCAACACCGCACAGTGATCCCACGCCGTGCTGCGCTGCTCTCTGCAGGAATGGATACACATGCTGACTCCACAGGGGAGGGATTTCCAGCCGGAATGATCCTTAATCACAGTCTCTGCTACACGCTGTACTGACAGTCAGGCACTGTCAGGCAGCATTCCTCTTCCTCTGAGTATGGTGAAGGAGTCCCTGTCCTAAGGCCGACCCTATACCATACAGTTTCCCTCTGCAGTCAGGCACTGTCAGGCAGCATTCCTCTTCCTCTGAGTATGGTGAAGGAGTCCCTGTCCTAAGGCCGACCCTATACCATACAGTTTCCCTCTGCAGTGTCTCCGGGGACTAACTGGGCCCTGGGGTATAACTCTACCCTAGTCCCTGCATGCAGTAGATCTCTTCCTGTGGATTCTGTCTGATCCCAGACTCTGGCAGCTCACCACATACAACTGGCACTGGTGATATACACACACTGAATACCTTAGAAAACAACCCCCCCTTCTTCCTATGAGGGGAATCTCACTGACACAAACAAAGCTAACTGCTGTGGCTGCACTACAAAGCCACACTGTCTCTTCTTGTGAGAGCACACAGCACTGCAGCTGTGTCACTGACAAGACTTACACACACCTAAGGGCAGGGTCCCTACCTAAGGGGCCTTCCATAAGAACTTACCCACTAACCTAGTGGGGAGTGAGACCTACCTGGGGCCTGGGGGTAACCTGGCCTAGTGTAAGAGCCTTGCTCCTTACACACTTCCTCCCCCTTCCTGCTCCCAGCTCTAACTGACAAGCGTGGTCCCTGCAACATTGTAGCCTTCTCCCACAGGAGAAGCTGCAAACAATATTTGCTGGCTGGCTGCACGTGATGTGGGTGAAAGGGCAGTCCCCAGAGGCTGCTGGGAATTGTAGTCCACTCAGGACCTCTTTAGCATTGGGACCGCGTGCGCTATCCTTACTGCGCCTGTGCGAAGCTGTAATGGCCGCCGCTATGCTTAACTGCGCTTGCGCGACCTCTAGAGGGCCTTCCTGCCTCTCTGCCTTCTCAATGGTGAACCGGGGAGCCAAAGGGGACCTGGCTACACAACCTATGCTGAAGCTGGGATACACTGAAAACCTGACCTGTTGGATGGGCTTGAGGACTGGAGTTGAGAACTCGTGCTATAGATAATGCACCATCTTAGTGGCCCTTTTTTTTGTGTGCATAATCTGCAAGCATATTAGCCCCAATATATATATATATATATATACTATACATATACAGAACCAGTGCACGAGTATTCTGCCCCCTAGGCAACCTTCAGCCCTGCGCCCCTCCCCACCCCTTTTGGAATTTAGTTTTTAAATGTTACACAGTAGCCCCTCTCTTTCACACCAACACATTTTTTCTCACCTCCTTCTCTCATCCCCACCCCCTTCTCCTCCTCTCTCACCCCTTCCTCCTCCTCTTCTCTCACCCCTCTCCTCTTCCCTCACCCCTCCTCCTCTCACCCCCTCCTCCTCCTCTTCTCTCACTCCCATCCTCCTCCTCTCTCACCCCCCTCCTCCTCTCTCACCACCCTTCTCCTCCTCTCTCACCACCCTTCTCCTCTTCTTCTCTCACCCACCCTCCACTTCCTCTTCTCTTACACCCCTCCTCTTCCTCTTCTCTCACCCCCCTTCACTTCCTCTCCTGTCACCCCCCTTCACTTCCTCTCCTCTCACCTCCTCCTCCTCCTCTTCTCTCACTCCCCTCCTCCTCCAATCTCACCCCCTTACTTCTCCTCCCTCACCCCCTCCTCCTCTCTTACCCCCCTCCTCCTCTCTCACCACCCTCCTTCTCCTCTCTCACCACCCTCCTTCTCCTCTCTCACCCCCTGCTCCTCTTCCTCATCTCTCATCCCCCTCCTCTTCTCACCCCTCCTCCTCTCTTACCCCCCTCCTCTCTCACCACCCTCCTTCTCCTCTCTCACCACCCTCCTTCTCCTCTCTCACCACCCTCATCCTCCTCTCTCGCCCACTCATCCTCCTCTCACTCCTGGCTCCTCTTCCTCTTCACTCTCCTGCCTCCTGTTCCTCTACTCTCACCCCTCCTCCTCTCACCCCCTCCTCCTCTCTCACCACCCTCCTTCTCCTCTCTCACCCCCTCCTCTCTCACCACCCTCCTCCTCTCTCACCACCCTCCTTCTCCTCTCTCACCCCCTCCTCTCTCACCACCCTCCTCCTCCTCTCTCACCCCTCTCCTCTTCTTCTTCTCTCACCCATATATATATATATATATATATATATATATATATATATATATATATATATATATATATATATATATATATATATAATGTAGCCAGGTCACCTGATGGCTACTATTCTGCCCTGTACTGGCAGTAAGCCCTGGTATTATCAGGTTCCCAGTAGTTGATGTGGGGTTTTCCCCTTCCGAGGAGCTGCAATTGAGTGACATCCGGTGGTGACATCCAGCCTGGGCATGACCAATCATGAGACAGACCTGGTGCCCTCCTCCTGGCTGTACTTAAGGGCAGTGCCGCCCCAAATTCTGGAGTGCCTCTACCTATTTGAGAGAGGCATGTCACACAACCAAGAGCCTGACTATTGGGCTTACTCTGGCCCTCTTCCCTCCGGGGAGAGTGAGTGTGTACCATACCTCTGCCCCTGCTAGAGGGGCAGGGAAGAGCTCAGACTGCTGCGGGTGCCCTTGGCCTGTAGTGAAGGTCCAGGGACCATCCTTCAGTGATAGCTGAGAGACTGCATTGGGCAGAACTCTGCCGTGTAACTGTGCTGTACAGAAGACAATTAACCGTTCCTGTTTGCAATATACCTCCTGCCTGGTGCGTGACCTTACTGGGGGGAGAGGTAATAAGTTCTAACGTGGGAGATCACCTTCAGTTCCTGGAGCCTACGGCGGATGGAGGTGCTGTACTGCTAAAGAGATATGTGGGGTATGAACCCCAGAAGCCTGTTCCTGTGTCCCCACTACCATCGGCGGACGACTCAGCCCTCCTGTTACCAGCAGGTATATGCACCGTACACCGCAGTAATGGCCAAATCTCCACACAGTTTTATATATATATATATATATATATATTTGTTCGACAAACCTATACATTTGCTCGCCCCGGGCGAGTGGATTTAACCCCCGGGCGAGTAAATATTGGCCCAAGCAGCACACGTTTGGTACTAGGTGGCGAGTAGATTTTTTTGTGTGGCGAGTAGATGTTTTGGTGATTTGTCAACCACTGTATATATATATATATATATATATATATATATATATATATATATATATATATATATATACACACACACACACCCCTCCGGATTCCCTATGTGACTCGTGACAATCCTCCGGATTCCCTATGTGACTCGTGACAATCTGGTGCATTATGAAACTGTACAGTTAAAAAAAAAACATTTAGAAGACTACACAAAATGAAGTAAACGTATAGCAACCTCCACAACTACTCCCCCCTTATTTATTAATGAACCCCGCTATTTCTAGCCTCTAAGGCTTCGTCCTGGGTGGCGCTGAGCTGGTGCGGGCGCTTACGCTCGCCACGATGAGACACATTGCAACAATGTGTGTGGCCTGCGTGATCGCCCCCCTGCTGCGCGTGCCCGTGAGCTGCAGTCGGAGCTCAGATTCAAGAGTTTCAAAATTTTTAATCTGTAGCTACGATTTCAGATCACATGACTAAATTTACCCAATCAGAGGACAGCAATGCAAAACCAATGCAATACAAGCATTGGGTGCTTGTATTGAATTGCATTGGTTGCTGTGCTCTGACAGGGAGGGGTGGAGGCACACAAAACAGGGTGGTGACACGAAACGGGGTGGGCACATGATACGGGGGGCACACAAAACAGGGGGGGCACACAAAACGGGGGGCACACGAAATGGGGGGGCACATGAAACGGGGGGGCACACAAAAAGGGGCGGCACACAAAACAGGGGGGCACACGAAACAGGGGGGCACACGAAACAGGGGGGCACACGATCGGGGGGCACACGAAATGGGGGGGGGGCATGAAACGGAAAACGGAGAGATGTGAACGGGGGGGGGGGGGTTAAAACGAAGTGGTGGTGTGGGGGGGTGGGGGTAAAACGAAGTGGTGGTGTGGGGGGGGGGGTAAAACGAAGTGGTGGTGTGGGGGGGGGTAAAACGAAGTGGTGGTGGTAGGGAGGGGGGCAAACAAAGTGGTGGTGGGGGGTGGGGGCAAACAAAGTGGTGGTGGTGGGGGGGGCAAACAAAGTGGTGGTGGTGGGGGCAAACAAAGTGGTGGTGGGGGGGCAAACAAAGTGGTGGTGGTGGTGGGGCAAACAATGTGGTGGTGGTGGTGGTGGGGCAAACGGAGTGGTGGGGGGCAAACGGAGTGGTGGGGGGCAAACGGAGTGAGGGGGGTTGGGGGAGAGAGAGGAGGGAGGGGGGAGAGAGAGGAGGGAAGGGGGGGAGAGAGAGGAGGGAAGGGGGGGAGAGAGGAGGGAAGGTGGGGAGAGAGGAGGGAAGGTGGGGAGAGAGGCGGGAAGGGGGGGAGAGAGGAGGGAAGGGGGGAGAGAGAGGAGGGAAGGGGGGAGAGAGGAGGGAAGGGGGGAGAGAGAGGAGGGAAGGGGGGAGAGAGGAGGGAAGGGGGGAGAGAGAGGAGGGAAGGGGGGAGAGAGAGGAGGGAAGGGTCGGGGAGAGAGGGGGGAGGGTCGGGGAGAGGGAGGGGGGAGGGTCGGGGAGAGATTCGGGGAGAGAGAGGGGGGAGGGTCCGGGAGAGAGAGGGGGAGAGTCGGGGAGAGCGCGGGGAGGGAGAGAGCGCAAGGGAGAGAGAGCAAGGGGGAGAGAGCGCAAGGGAGAGAGAGCGCGGGGGAGAGAGCGCGGGGGAGAGAGTGCGGGGGGGGAGAGTGCAGGGAGAGAGCACAGGGGGGGGGAGAGCGCAGGGGAGGAGAGAGAGCGCGGGGAGGGAGAGAGCACATGGGGTGGGAGGGAGAGAGCGCAGGGGGGGCCAGAGAGAAAGCACGGGGGGGAGAGAGCGCGGGGAGAGAGCGCAGGGGAGGAGAGAAAGCGCGGGGAGGGAGAGAGCGCAGGGGGGGGCAGAGAGAGCGCAGGGGGGGCAGGAGAGAGAGCGCAGGAAGGACGGGGGTGGGAGAGAGGGGGAAGGGGGAGAGAGAGGGGGGGAAGGGGGAGAGAGAGGGGGGGAAGAGCAGGGGAGAGAGAGGGGGGCAGGGAGAAAGCAGGGGGAGAGAGAGGGAGGGGGAGAGAGAGGGAGAGGGAGAGAAAGAGAGGGGGAGAGAGAGGGGATATATATCCATATATATATATATATATATATCCATATATATATATATATATATATATATATATATATATTACTGCAATAGATGCCCCCCCCCCCCCCCGTCCCACTGACACGCCGCTCGCCGCTCGCAAATTTCCTCTAGCAGGACAGGATTTGTCTCCTGCTTACATGCAGGTGACGTCACTGCTCATGGGCGCCAACTCGCTCGCTCCGCTCTTCGCTTCACCCTGGACGAGGCCTAAGAGATTGAACTTTTTTAGCTGCTGGTATTCTCCCTGTAAATGTAAAGATGGCCGCTTCGGTCATCGAATAGGGAGCTGAACTGTCGCCCACCGATGATGTTCCTGCTTCCTATTGACTAATGTTGATTTGGCGGCCATTTTAATTTCCCAAATGGGAGCAACAACATCTGTAACTAGAAAAGTAAAATGCTGTATCTTGGGGACCAAAGGTTATCAAGGCATTAAAAATACCACAAGATACTTTCAAGCTCCAGAAAACACCCTATAGCCCATTCGTTTGAATAGCCTGTAAGGTGCCTACCGGCAACATAAGGTGTCTCTTGGAATAGCACCTATTAGTAAATATGAGCCAGGTCACTAACCTCCTACTACTGGAAGCGGTATATATTTTATACGCCATTATATATGTAACCCATATTCCCCCCCTCCCCAGACACAGATAGCATATCTAGGGTGTAGTGAGGGCTGGCTACATGTGCTTTGGTGGTGCATACCTGCCGGTAACAGGAGGGCCTGAGCTTCCCGCGGTGATGTTGGGGACACAGGACCAGGCTTCTGGGGTAGTTGCCTCCATTCTCTTAGTGATGCAGCGCCTCCATCCTCTATAACTTCCCAGGGATGTGGGGTAGGACCCTTATAGAAGAATAACCCTGGTCCCAGGGTGAATGCTCCAGAATAACACAGTCTTATGTAAAATCAGCAGCGTCTTTATTGTCTCTTTCTGGCACACAGCAGCAGTAGTACACGACAGGTCATATGCCCAAGCACTCCAAATGTACACCAGACCTCCTCCTCCTCTCCTCTCCTCCAGACTGTACTCCTGCAGGATGGTCTGTGGGGGGCCTCAATACCCCCAATGCCCACCTCAGAGGGTATCCTCTGGGTGGGGGTAGATCCTCCCCCTCACCCCCTCAGTAGGGTGAGGAGGGGCATTGGTCCACTCTAGCTCAGCTCACTCTCCAAACTCATAGGACCGTAGCCTCTCTCTCCTGGTCCCAGGGCAGAACTTCTCTCCTCCAACTCCCACATAACAAGCCCACGTCCTCACAGGAACTGGCTACTAAATAGTCAGCCCCACCCCTCATGATGTCAGCAGGACCTCCCCTCTGTCTCATGCCTGCAGCAGAGTCAGGGGCCTGCATCTATCACTCAGGGCAGGGCGTGAAGGGGGAAAACCCATGATTACTACTGGCGCCTGCCCTTAACAGGACTTACCACAGTAGGAGAAAGATATATAGCCCGTTCTGTTTACAGGGGGCTACATATACTTATTTTATTGTGCCTATTTCCTGAGTCTGTAAACTAATAATCATACCTTCAACCATGAGACTAATGTTAAAAACAGAAGGAAAGCTGCTATGTGGGTAAGAGCTTTCACCTTACTGCAACTCCAATGAAAGTGGGACTGTGAATTGCAAGAATTCTCATGGTTCCTGTAAGAGATGTGTGCAGAGGTACATTTAATGGAGACCGATTAGGGTGAAATGAAATCCTGGCCTTATTAAGCCTGTTCCTTTAACAAGGCAAAACATACAAAAAGAAACAACATAACCAAACATCTACTCCTATTCAGGAGTCTGACTAAACATTTACTCCAGCCCTTTCTAACTGGGTGGGTAGCTAAGCTGGTTACCACCCCAAACATGGATTCATACAACAGTCCAACAAGAAAGTCTCTTATCTATTTCCGTAGGGGAAGGCCTCTCTGCTCTCCTGGGTGAGCACCCTGGTGTGCTATGGGGTGTCTCTCTGCTCAGTCCTCTCTCTCCTCTGTCAGCACCCGTGTGTGCAGGAAGAAATCTTCCTCTCTGTTTCTCACGTGAGGCTTTTTTTTTTAGAGTTCTAATTAGCCAGTTGGAGTTTGGTTAATTGCCTGGCTGCAACTAACCAGCTCCCTGCTGGATTTAGAGGCAGTTTTTCTTAAACAGGGATAAGTCCCTGTTACAGCTCCCAAAACTGTTAATGAATGGGACTGCACCTTTAGCCTTTATTGCTACCAGTTGAGCAAATGATTGTACCCTATTTAACACATCGCAGGGCTATCTGGCAGAGAGGGGGTTTAATAGAAGTTACTTATTATGCGTCGGATGCATAATGCCAGCAAGATTGCAAAGGACAAATGTATATTGTACACTGCATAATGTTACAGATTCAGAGAAAAGACGACTGGCATCTCGCTATCTACTGAACCATATGATGAGTCAAATGTTCCCAACCAGAGATTGCAGGTAAGCGAGAATTGCTCATTCCAGGCACAACCTTCTGAAATCTAATATTTTTTTTTTCCAATGAGGAACACTCTTCATAAAAAAGGAGGCCTGTCAAAATAAAGAACTCTAAATGACAGATAATGCACATATTATGCCCAAGTTAAATATAAGAACCCACTTCTAGTCTTTGATGTACTGCAATAATACAATGGATGCTGACACAGAAAGGCATTCATCCAATCCAAGGAGTAACGAATATGTGTCCCATGTGGTCTTAATGGACAATAAACCCGCCAACTGGAGGTGGTAACCATGCAGAATGTTTAATATTAAACTGCCCCAAGGTATTTTAATAAGGTTCCCCGTTTGGAAAAGGGAAAAGTTGGACGCTTAAAAAAAAAACATTCAAACTTTTTCTGGCGGTGCATAACAAGATGCAATTCCTGCTGCAGGTATCCTGCTGATTCTTCTCATATATTAGTACATAAAGCATAGGGTGATTCTTTTCAAGGTCACAAATGCTAAACGTTGATGCAAGTTCCAAAGCTCCAGCTCTTGCTTGAAATGTTGCTGTCATTTTACCAGAAGCGATTAACTGAAGGTTTTGTGGTCATTTTTTAGACCGTATTTTGTAGTATGCACCAGATGGTTTTTTTCATGCAAATCTGTAAAAACTTCCGGGTTGAACAGCTGGGGCGCGCTCCTCCCCGGCAGTCCTCCTGTGCCGCCCTGCTCCACTCACATGGTCCTCCGTCCTCTTCTTCCACCACCTGACGTCCTCCTCCGCTGCTGCCCTTCTCCACTCCTGCCGTCCTCCAGCTCTCCCACTGCTGCCAGCTGTCCTCCTCTTCCTCCACTGCCGCCGCCCTCCAGAAATGTGCCGCTCTAGGCTACCGCCAATGTCGCCTAGTGGTAGCACCGGACCTGCCTGGGACACCAACCTCAATCTCCCACCCGCCGTACCTACCTGATGACATTTAACACCCTCTATCTAACAAGGCGTACAGACCTATTAGCCAACCTTGGCTTACAGGCCTGCAGGACCAAATTCACTACAGACAAAAACATTGCCATATAAATGTATCCCCCCTGCTAGGGGTAGTTAAGAGGTTAAGGACCCTAGAGGGTTACCTGTTTGGGGTCACACACAGAGTTACTGTACTTGCCTCCTCATCATGTGATGATATCATTTATATTATCCACTGATCTAGCCCTGTGTACATGGTTAGATGTACAATCATGCTCATGCATTGTTGCCGCTCCATTGGTGATTATCAGTAATGTTTGTGTATATAAGTTAGGTTCTTATTTTCCTATCTTTGAATGATTACACTCACTGTTGATTTCCTCCATTTAGAGACTGTAAAAAGAGAGACTACAAGTCTGAAAGAGGAAGTTTCAGATTTGGCTGACCAGGTCAGTGAATGAGAAGCTTCACGAGCTAGAAAAAGTAAAGAAACTATTTGAACAAGAAAAGTCAAGGACGCAGTTAGCACTGGAAGAAGCAGAGGGCGTCTTGGAGCAGAAAAGAGTAAAGTCCCTATGTTTCCAGTTAGAACTTTCTCAGATCAGAACAGACTCTGAAAGAAAGAGGAGAAGTATTCTAACAATTCAGAAATACTACAGATTTATTATCCAGGGACGGAGGGAGAAATGTATCTGTGCAAACGCTTCGCAACTGTCTTCATACAGGCTGCCTACAGAGGGACGAAAGCTCGTCAGCTTTACCGCCGGAATAAAGCAGCCTGAGTTCTGCAGTCAGTTTGGAGGATGCAAAGACAAAGGAAGATGTATGGACATGTGAAGCAATGTGTGATTGCACTCCAGTCGGGCTACCGTGCCCACGTGATCCGAAACATCTTCCTTACTATGAAAGCAGCCACTATAAAGATTCAGCCTGTTACTAGAATGAGACAGAAACACACGCGCTATCTCATGCTGAGACGGGTGCCACTGTTTGTCCAGTGTGCTATCGTCTGAATAAATTAACGCATCGCAAAAGAGAGGCCCAAGACTACATGTCTGCCGAGTGCCAAGGAAGGATGGATGCCACGGGGCACAGTCAGAATTGTTGAGAACTCCGTCAATGTTGAGGTGCTGGAGATTAATGGTGCTGAGCTAAAGTTAGGGAGGGTACATTAAAAGGTGTTGAAGGGAAGTACCTTAGACCCACCTGGTCTTTGGGAACGGACAAGAAGAAGGGGTTTACCCTCCTAAACTTTGCCCCCCTTACTCCCCTTTTTTGCTTTTTCCCTTTTCCCCTCTCTCCCCTCTCATCGCACAGTATTTATTGACTTTACGGCTGTCCCTGTTTTACTTTTATTAGTGTATTTTGTATGTTGCGAACCCATTTCTTATACATAATAGATTTTGGGGCATATCCCATTTCTCCTTTTGTTTTCTTTGAGTGCCGGGAAACGCTTTTTTTTTTTGTCTTATTAATGTCTCCAGCCTGGTGGATATGTGCAGTAATGCATCCAGAATGCACTTCCATGAGGATAAGACCTCTCGATTACATATCTTAGCCAAGCGCCGACGAACCGGTCTGACACAAGTCATGTGGTGTGCCTATAAGGAAGAACACTGCGAGAACTCGCGAAGTGCTCAGAAGCACAGTGCACCGTGGCTACATGAAGGAATCCAACAGCCCAGTTTAACACAGAAACAGGACCCCTTCATGCAGTGAAACGGTCATCAAACCACATGCAAATGGATGGAATAACTCCCTACAGACACAAACCAACAGATGAACGGATATTTATTGTATTTTTTATTGCACTTTTTTTTATCGAATGTAAAAACCAACTAGGCCTCCGCTCAGCTAATATACATGTATGTACTTTTTTTTTTTATCTGCGAAGAAAATCAATATATACTGTATGTATACCTTCCTCTGCGCTCTCTGACTTTTTGGATATTTTGCATTTTGCACAGCTGCCTGTACTTTAGATGCGGGGAAAGAAAAAAAAAGCTCTTCCTTCAGGGATTTCATTTATGATGAGTCCTAAGATGACAGACTAAAAGTGTGACATTTCAATAACTGAGCAATGAGGCGTGACATTACTTTCCCGTCGGGTTTTCCCTTGGTGGTATCTTGAGCAATAAGAGGGGTCATTTAAATCTCTCCCCTCTAACCCTCTATTGCAAGCTGGGCCAACAACCCAGTGCCGGGCAGTGATCATCAGTCATTAAATAGTTTAACAATTGCCTTTACTTTGACAGCAAATACAAAATCTTACCTGCGAGCACAGGCGCATGTCTCAGACAGGTCGTCGCACAAGTAATATTTTGTACTCGCTGTAGGGTGGAGGGGTTTTTGTCACTTTGTCACTTTGTCATCCACCATAACTTAATGTGTCTTTCTTTTTAGAAATTAGCAATGGTTTCTCACCTTAAAAAGTTGTTTAACATTGAAGGGGCTCACAAGAAGCTTTAGTATGCTCTATTAAACACAAACCTGGTTTAAACTGATGTTCCCTGGAGTGAGATTCAGGCGTAAGAGTGAATTGCAAATTTTATGTGTTAATGTCTGTTTTTCGTTTATAGGGACAAGAGAGATCTAAGAGAACAATAAATCTCTGCCTTGGGAGTGTATATGTAATGCCTATAAGGAGGTATATGTATCAAAAAGGCTAAATGAGTACAATGCAGGTTGTCAGTAAAATATGATATCACTAAGTGGGCGATTCACTAAGCAGTGCTAACTGCTTTTAAGTGTGACAAATGCCCTTTAAGTGCGATAATGCCGGCGGCGCGATTCACAAAGCAGTGATAACAGTGCAGTGTCGCACTTAAAAGGCTTTTTTTCACCAAAAAAAAAGTCTGTGAAAAAAAGTCGTCTGATTAGACCAAAAATTGCAAACCCGCCGGTTTTTGCCGGTCAGCGCGATTCACAAAGCAGTGATAAGTGAATCGCGCTGTTAAAACCCAGCATTTCTTTTCACCAGCTAAAGGCTGGCGCAAAAGAGATGGAGCCATGAATAAAAGCATTGTATATGTTTTTTCAAGCACAGAATTCATACAAGAGGCTGGCGGGTGGTCCCCGCGGGTGTCTGGGGGACTTCAGGTGGTCCCCGCGGGTGTCTGGGGGCCCTCGGGTGGTCCCCGCTGGCTTGTGGTACCAATCCTGTGCCCAATAAAACACAACAGCCAATACTTTCAAATAAATACCTGCCTCTAGAAACCGTATGTCAAGGGCTGAAGTGTCAGCTCTTGGGTCTAGTTGTGCGCCATTTTACAGTCCCCTGCAGGAATGTAAGCTAGGGGTGCCGGGTGTAGTTAGGATCCCTGTTAGGAAATTGCTGCAAGACAGGGACTTTGGGAGCAGGAGATTTAGGGTGGATATTAGGGAGCAACTAAGGTTAAAAAGTGTATTAAGTGTTGCTGACCGGGGTAGCCGGTAGTACTGTTATGTTACCCGCAAATAGTGTATAATTTGCAGGTACCCGTCTGTACATAAGGATGGGGTGGGCTATGGAAGTCCAATGTAAGCCTATGGGGAATCTGCGCTCTGCGACCATGTTGTATTTTCAGCCAATGTTAAAGCAGAGTAAAAAAGTGACCTGTTTTGAGGCTTTTCGTGTTCCCAGTGTCCTAGAGACTTGAAACTTCGGGAGTGTAAGTTTTAGGTGGGATATTTGGGTCAAAATGTATTCCTTTTGTTTGCATGAGTTCGGGGGACAAAGTTACTGGAGGTCCAGGAATTCTCCCCGACGTGCAGGCATGATATGTGGGTACGCAAGGTGTCCCCCATAATCCTGGTTTTCGAGCCCAGATATCCCAGACCCATTTCCCTCACAGGTATAAGGTTCCCCAAGGTCTATACTTTATTAAAGTATGTTTTATAATGTTTTATTCTGTATGTATAAATGTCAAT
The DNA here is from genome assembly GCF_040206685.1 of Ascaphus truei. Classification (NCBI taxonomy): domain Eukaryota; kingdom Metazoa; phylum Chordata; class Amphibia; order Anura; family Ascaphidae; genus Ascaphus; species Ascaphus truei. The sequence continues at coordinate 31,648,829 of NC_134486.1, forward strand.
GCAGTCAGCCTGTGCATTTACATAGGTGCCTGGATGTCTGTGTAGCGGTGCTTCACCGCCCTCTGGGAGATTTTGCCATTACATGGTGTGGTGTGGTGTGGTGCATACCTGCTGGCTCACAGTAGGTCTGAGTCTCCTGTGTTGTTGTGGAGGAGAACAGGACAGGCTTCTGAGGTAGTATCTGATTCTTTCTCACAGTGTCAGGCCTCCATCTCTTGCAGGCCCTGGGGATGTGGGGACAATCCCTGCAGGAGAACTTACTTCCACTCCCCCTGATAGATTGCACACCAGGCAGAAGGATATATTGAACAGATTCAATTTATTCAGGCACACTCAGATTTAAAGCATACACAGCATAATACACTTCTTGGGGCTTCACCCACCGGATGTACCCTGGACCTCCATTCCAGGCCAAGGGGCCCTGAAGCAGTCCTTCCTCTTCCTTTACTCCCTGGTGGAGTAAAGGGTATAGTCTCCCCCTCCACTCCCCTAGGGGAGTGAGTACAAATTGGCAGCGCCCTGCACAATTGTTAGGGTAGACCAGCCTCTCTCAAGGAGGTAGAGGCGCTCACTAAATTTAGCAGTGTAGCTTCTTAAGTACAAGGGAAACAGGTACCCGGTCTGAATCCGTGACTGGACACACACAGGCCTAGTCCCAACGCCTCCCCTGTTACTCAAGAGAGCTCCTGTGAGTTGGGAAAACCCATGATAACTCCTGGCAGCCTGCTCTTACCAGGATTTACTGCCAGGGAGGGCAGACTGGTAGCCAGAAACCAGCCCTGGCGACATCTGCATAGACATAGAAGTTTAAAGGAGGAAGGAGGACCAGAGAACAGGGGGCACACCACTGGGCCCCTTTGTGACTGCCAGACCTGATGGAGCCTGCTCAGCGGGTGGGATATGAATTAGCTGGGGAAAGTTGCTGCTTGTGGGCGCATTTCCTATTGGCTAATTTATATTTCCCGCCCACCCTGTTTCCAACCCCAGACCCCACAGTAAGTGCGTATTCTGTCTGTATTTTGAATTTCATTGTGTGTACGTGGGTTTACCCGAATAACCCTCATTTTATTCCACCATCTTGTTTTGCCTTGTGAATGATCCCAGAAAAATATAAATGTGTTAAGAGTCCTGGTCTCCCGTGACAGGGCATTAACTCTGCCCCTCCTCTCCTGTCTGTCTGAACCACCTGGATTCCTATATACCACAAGGAGGAAGGATCTTGGTTGTGACACAATTTAAAATGTCGTGAGACACTATGTTTTGTCAAAAAACAATTTTGATGCTGCGAACATTCTCAAGGACCCTCCTTCTCAAATGCCTCTTGGTCCTCCCAACATATTGGAGGCCACAGGAGCGTTCGAGAAGGTAGACCACGAACATTGGTAGTACAAGAAATGCAGTCTTGGGTGGCAAAACCCTCCTGTGTTACAGAAGAAATCAGTTTTTCTGTCTGAATGAAGGAATTTACAGGCAAGACATTTGCCACAGGAAAGATTACCATGAGGTCTGGTGTTAGCCAGATTGAGCCTGTAGTCGTTTGGGGACCCCTCTCAATATCACTTGGTGCCAAATAATTTTAAGTCCCAAAATTGGGTCGTTTGCCAAAACACCCCAATGTTTTTTTAATTATTTGCTGAATGGCTGGATCGCTAGAATTTATATTTGGTAATAAATGGAATTTTTATTTTATCAGAAACTGTGCAATGATTTAATTGGTGGATTGGCTTTCAAACCAATGAAATCACTCCTGTCTAACTTGGACTGTTGCTATTTTACATCTGAGCCGGTATCCATCCGGGCAGCTGCCCGTCTACCCATTTAACTACGGTGACCATCTCCCTGTCTGGTGTTTGTGCCGAGCTTGGACCTACTACTGCTGTGAGAGCTGGCTCAGTTGTAATGTGGGACTTTCTGCGCCTGACTGCTCGCTGCACCTGCGGTGGTCTCGAGCCGGGCCTACCATCACACCTTACAAGGCTGGACGCTGAAGTGAAGACCCACTCCAATGTCCAGGCTTATGGTTTTTATACCTCAATGCTTTTAACTGCTGATTTTTTTGCACGTCTTCACTACACCCCCCCCCCCCCCTCATCCCCTCTCTTTTGTTATCACTAAATATTTTCAATACTGCATTATGAAGGTTTTGCACATTTCTTACGCAATCCTGGGTATGTTGGCTTGCGATGGTGCAGGCACACAGTGGGACCTTGTTGTGTTCTAACTGTTGCAGGCCGGTGCTTCGGCACCGCTGCCCTTTATAACAGTTGAGGGTCCCCTCTGACGGTGCTTGAACTCTCATCCACGTCTGGCACTGCATCTCTCTGCTCCTGCTGCCACTCTCTGCATAGCTTGACCGAACCTGATAGCACTCAGATCTGCGCAGATCTGATTCAACATGGCCGCCCCCCTTCTTTAAAGGCCCCTCTCCCTCATAGTCGATCCTCTTCCGAAGCTACTATTATTGGCTCTTCTCATGTCCATCACAGTCACATGTCCAGAGCACAGTGGAGAGCAACCTGCCAGGGGGCAGTGTGAGTGTGTGGCTTATCACACAAGGGGGTTGCAACTGCATAATGAGAGAGTAACACACCATGTGCCGGAAGATCATTTACAGATTTGCAGGTTAAAAAGAAGACTTTGTTTTTGTTATACATTGAATCTATAGTACCAATCTATCATGGGAGTTTCCATAGAGCCCCAATACGCACTATCACAGTTCTAACTCAGTGCTTATAATGTTATCTAAAGTAGTAATAGACATTATTTTCCCTGAGGTTAATGCACATCCTCAAAGCTAATTATATGCAAAAACATCCCGCCGTTGTGTATCTCATTAGCGTAGGCTTAACATCAGATTAACTTCCAGCAACGTGACGTTACGCATGTGTTGGCCATCTAGGCTCTGACATATAGGTTTTTCCTGGAGAGCCGAGAGAGGAGAGCGAGGCTTGTAGGCCTCTTGTTGCATATACAGTAATGATCACTAACAGCCGTTATTATTTAATGCAAGATGGCCGCCGGGCTACGTTTCTTGCCGGGACTGACCTGAGCCGGTGTCCTCCCGGTTTGGCCGGGTAAGAGGGGAGCGGAGGTTGGAAGAGATCAGAGGAGGATTTATTTATAAAATATTTTACCAGGAAGTAATACATTGAGAGTCACCTCTCATTTTCAAGTATGTCCTGGGATATCAGGTTCGGGATAGACTCATCACTGTTGGATGCCGTGGAGCCGATCAGATAAGAACAACTGTAGCCGGCAGGAGAGAGGAGGAGAGTCTAGCTGCTTAACCACTTCTGAGGTGCTTCTCTCTAGATCTCCCGTTGGTTGTGTGTGTGTGTCTGTGGGTGTGTGGGTAAGTGTGTGTGTGGGTAAGTGTGTATGTATGGGTGTGTGTAAGGGTGTGCATCTGTCGGTAAGTGTGTGTCGGTGGTGGGGGGTAAGTGTGTGTCTTTGGGTAAGTGCGTGTGTGTCTGTGTTGGTAAGTGTGTGTATCTGTGGGTAAGTGTGTGTGCCTGTGTTGGTAAATGTGTGTATGTGTGTGTGTGTATCTGTGTGTGTGTGGGGGGTAAGTGTGTGTGTGTGTGTGTGTGTGTGTGTGTGTGTGTGTGTGTGTGTGTGTGTGTGTGTGTGTGTGTGTGTGTGTGTGTGTGTGTGTGTGTGTGTGTGTGTGTGTGTGTAAGTGTGTGTGTGGGGGTAAAGGTGTGTGTATGTGTGTGTGTGTGTGTCTGTGTTGGTAAGTGTGTGTCTGTGTGTGTGTGTTGGTGTGGGAAAAAGAGCTAAAACAGTGATAAAATTGCCCCAGAAAAATATTTAAAAAGCACTTCTAGGCAAGGAGGAAGAGGGGAAAAAAGCCTTGATGTATTCCTGTACTGTATATCACCTTCAAAACGGTAGGGGTCGTATTATGTGCAAGGTCGCACTATATTCGGGCCAATACGGTATTTTAATAATTTAATAGGGTGACATCTATCGGAAAAGGTAACTATTACACGCAAGTAGAAATCTATTACGTTTTTATGACTGGTTTCATTTTAAGCTCAGGCATTTCACGTCAAGGCACTAAAATACGGGACAATTCTGCGTCCCGACCTTTCCAGGACAACGGGACAAATCAATGAAATAAGGGACGTCTGGCGTCCCTACACTTAGCGGGTGCTGTGTGAATCAGTGTGTGTATCTGGACCTCCGTGTTGGATTCCCCAGTAAAGGTGCAGCATCGCACACAGATTTTGTGGATCTGGCTCCCTCTAGTGTCTATGATATGAAATATTTCAAAATTAAATAGTTATTTACTTGTCCACGTGTAAAAAAAAAAATATATAATACAAATAAAAAATAAATAAATAAAGGAGTACTTAACCCTTGGAGTGCCACGGACCCCCTCCGGCAAAGCGCTGTCCTGTGACTGCGACGGTCCTTATCCCGGAAACATTAGAGGAGGGGAACGCAGGACGTGACCTAAGCTAGAAAAAAAACGCCGCTCCTTGGGCTTGGCATAGCCACTACGTAACGAGGCCCGCGGAGTGGAATGGGACATTTTGGTCGCGCCCGTTTCGCCGCGACCTGATGACCGGTGGCAGATGGACCCTCCGCTGCAGCCGATCTGCCGCTGGAACCTCCGCTGCCTGCCGCTTCTATAATAAGATAAGTTTTTACCACTTACGGGGTTAACATTAGAGGTTTTAGCGACTAGGGTAGGGGGGTTAACTTTAGGGGGTTTTTTTTAGGGTAAGGGTTAAGGTTAGTCACTTACCTAAGCGGCGTAGTGACTACGTCTTGGGGCACCCAAAGGGTTAAAGCAGCAATCCCAGCTGCCTATTCCACCCCTCCCCCACCCCTGAAATGTATTCCTTAACAGGATTGGAACCTAAGAGTCCTTCGGTCCACTCTATTTTCAGGTTTGTGAACCTTCCAGTTCCCCAAATACTTTGTGTTAGCTGCTGATCTTCTCCGCCTTTCCTGGGGAAAGAAAATGGCCGCCAAGGCCAATAGGAGAGCCACTACAGGATAACCATCGACATCATCTTAAAAGAACTAGGCTGTGTGCACCAGCAGCTAAAAATGTAAGTATTTGGGGTAATGGAGGTTTCCTCTGAGCTGAAAATAGACAGGTGCAGCCCACCCTGGACCCCCAGTTATAATCCTGTTAAAAATATCTATTTACGTTTTCCTGTCGGTTTGCTGCCTTTCATCGCAGTATTTGTACATATTCCTAAATGGGTGGTCTCCCAGTGATCAGAAACTGGGATATATGAACATAGATATCAAATAATCATTTTTTTTAGGACCTTTAAAAAAAAAAATACGTCAAGCAAGGTCAGTCCGGCAACACAAAGCAACACTGTGTACGGGAGCACAGAGAATGGAAATAGTAGCACGATGCACCGCTAGCCAGCTGGAAACCACTGGTAATTACAGCCAAATAAAGCCATAAATCAGGCACATTCCTGCATCATTGCTTTATTTAATCAAGTAACATCCACCCGTACGTTATATAACAGCCTATTTATTATCCGGCGTCCAATGCATTGTACTTTACACGTGTGTATTTATATGATACTCCCCAAATGTATCTTTCTTTTATTTATTTTTTAGGCTAACCCTACTCACATAATGAAAGCCAGAATGGTGATCTTATATGCAGTATAACCCATATATAGTGCATCAAACTGCGATGGTGCTAGGGGGTATGGAAACCACCATTTTTTTTATTTACAGTCCCAGAGTGCCACTTTATACACTTACAGTTCTACTGTAAAAATGGATCTGCTGCAGGAAGCTTCTCTCCCATTTATACAATATTTATGCTTACTTAAATGTACCTTTTTTCTATGTCCGTACATTCCAATTTGGTATTGGTTGTTCATATTTACATACCACCTTTTTTAACGAATAATTTGTATACATGCGTTTTTGGATAGTTATAAATGTATTTGTAATAACAGAATGTTGTTATTAGTTATTTTTTTTAATGTATTCCAATGGTATTTATAAAATTGCTGTATAGCCTCTTATATTGCCACATTCCTGTGCTTCCATTCCCTCTACCAAGATGGCCGACATATGTTGTCGCTTCACCTCACCCAAGATGGCCCAAATAGCCTCAAGCGCCCCGATCCAAGATGGAAACTGTAATTGGCTACACCTGTGTTAGGCCGTGTTTATAATGGTGGCTCGCTTGCGTGCGACGCCAGAACAAACATATGGAAAGTAATGAAAGTGCACGCATTACGCGCGACCGCACGCGAACGCCGCGTCCAGGCGTGCGATTTTTGCACAGATTTCCGAAATTGTTCTCCCTGCGCGACGGCCGCGTCACGTGACCAGTTCAGCCAATGGGGGCGAACCACTCACGTGACATCACGGACACGCCTCCACCACGCCTTCGGATGCCGCCAACCAGCAATGCAGGTTTCACGTGCGCCGCGCCAGTGACGTCATGCGATCACGCGTGCGCACAGCCTGCTCTACTATAAACGAGGCCTTTATAAGGAAGGCAGGTGCTCTCAGCCAGCGCGCGAGCCAGGGGATGTCTGTCCTGAGCCTTTACCTGTCTTGGATTCTATTTGCCTCTCTCCTGCCCTGATCTGAGAACACTGAGGATGATGACACAACTCAGGAATTAAATGATAGAAAACAGGGTTTCATTAGGGCAGATGCAAGCCATCCTGGGTAAACAGGAGAGCAGGCAAGGTAACAAACAGGACTGGGAAACACAGTTGGGGTAATGATAGGAAGAGCGTAGGGGAGCGCAAACCATAAGGAATGAAAGAATGAAATATGCAAATCAATATGAGCATAGGATGCTTCAGTTATACATTGTACAGCTGAAGGAGAGGAGTTCACGGATGTACAACGCAGTGGATGAAGCTGCATGTGTACAATAGGGTTCCCCGGACTCAATCAAACAGGAGAAGAGTAATGGCTGAGGTGTGAATAAATAATGATAATAATGACCCATGTGGTGTCGATACTTGCTCCTCTGGGCAGGCTCTCCCCTCCCTCGCGGTGGATGTATCCCCGTGGTATGGAGATATAGGTTCCCCGTGCGAACAACAATAGATACGGCCAGAGAACTGTATTATAAAACAGTTTTTATTTTAAAAATGTAAGCACAACAGTGAACTTACATATAAGGCTGGACTCCGTCGGTGGTGGCAGCTGCTCCGATCGCCGCGCAGCAGTGGCTTCACTGTTCACCGCGTCCGGTATACAGGGCTGAAACACGGCTGATACTAGGGAACTACGGCAGCCGCGAGGGTCAGGAAAGTACACGCTATTCGAACAACGCGTTTCGCATCAATGGATGTTTTGTCAGGTTGGAGTAAGCAGGAAGTGGGAGACTTCTAGGCTGCAATGCCTCAGGGAGTTGTTGTCTTTTTGGGCTTAAATTGCAGCACTGCAGCCAGAATAAAGTTAATGAGGGCAGGTTTTCCTAGCGCTGCCAATCCTGGCTAATCGCCAACGTACAGGTCTGACACCTGACCATGGGACTGTGACCCTGACTACGCGGCTTCACCCTGCCTGTGACCTGGATATTCTCTTTGATCAGGACCCAGTCCCAAAGCCTATGGTCAGTTCCCATATCATGCCTCAGCCCTGCGGGTTGGCGTCCTGGTTGGAGACGGGTATCGTCACAAGATTCTGAATGACCATTTGGAAAAGGAATGGTATAGAATCATGGATGAGCACTCGTTGGAACTAATGAGGATGATCATATATGAACGAAAGCAATTAATTAAAAATTAAGCCAAACAGGTTACCAAAATACAGGAAAATATGAAATATTTATCTACTCTAGAAGAATATGAGACATTGGATAATGTTCTCAATGAGAAAAATTAGAAATGGAACTAATGTTTAATAAACGTAAGAAACTCCAAAGAGATAAAACAAGATTATCATTGTGACGGTAAGGGGTAGCCAGTCTTCATAATAAAGGTGAAGCCCAACTGGTTACCCCTGAAAACCGTGGGTCCTTGGCAGCTACACTATATGTATATGGAAAACCTGTCTTGATGATGTGTTTTACCTTATGCAATTTCGGGAGTGTAAGTTTCAAGGGGGATATTTGGGTGAAAATGCATCCAGAACTTATGTAGGGGTTCGGGGTACAAAGTTACCGGTAGTCCCATAATTCTACCCGACGTGCAGGCAGGCTCTGTGGGTACGCGAGTGGAATTACACAGTGGCTGCATAGTGTCCCCCAGTTTATTATGTTTTATGAAACTGTATTAATGTCTGTGCAGTCAGCCCGGGCATCTACATAGGTGCCGGGATGTCTGCATGGACATCGTAGATCAAAGGGGAGAAGGGATGTTAAGAGGTGTGAAAAACGTTTGGTGAGCAGGGAAGGGCAGAGTACCAGTTCCGGATAACAAGGGCACCCCACTGGGGCACCTTTTGGACTGCCAGACCTGGTGGAGCGTGCCCAGTGGGTGGCAATGGGTTGGCTGGGGGAAGACGTTTGCCATTGGCCAATTCATATTTCCCACTTGTCCGGCTTTTCGAGCTGGCTTGGCACGCCCCCTCCTCTGTCGTCACCAGCCAGCCGATCCCCCATTCTGATTGGCTGGCTGAAGTACGATCCATTCACTGATTGGTCGCCAGTCTCCTTTCCATGTTAAACATAGAACAGCGTAAGGAGACTGCCCATCAGAAAACCAGACGATTTTGTGGCTTGAGTCGGTGAGGCACTGGCAGGCTTTTCAAAGTTGCTCTGTTACGAATAGCAGAGCAACCGGCTTCAATTTTGGAGCTGGGAAAGCCTGCCTAACTGAAACAAACTCAGACGCGAGGACCAAGTTCCCAGAATAGAACGAAGTGGTCGCGGTTGTGCGGTCTCCCCGAAAAGAGTACCGCATAGCCCAGGACGAGGTCCCGGTCAGGGTAAGCCTTCCGAAACAGGTGCCCTGCACCTATTTGGGGATAGTTTTCACCCCCAGTAAGTGTGTATTCTTTCTGTATTTTGTGTATTCATTGTGTGTCCGCGGGTTTCACCTGAATAAACCTAATTTTATTCCACTACCTTGTTTTGCCTAGTGCAGGGGTCTCCAAACCTGTCCTCAAGAGCCGCACACAGGCCAGCTTTTATGGATATCCCTGTTTCAGCACAGGTGGCTCAATCAGTGGCTCAGTGCTTGACTGGGCCACTGATTGAGCCACCTGTGCTGAAACAGGGATATCCATAAAAGCTGGCCTGTGTGCGGCTCTTGAGGACTGGTTTGGAGACTGCTGGCCTAGGGAATGATCCCATAAGGTAAAAAGTGTTAAAAGTGCTGGTCTCCCATGACAATCATCTCAAGAAGCAAAATAATTGGGATCAAGGAAAAAGGATGTTCCAATACCAGTGAGAACAACAGTTCAAATAAAAGTACACAGTAATAACAGACTATGATAACGCGAACACACTCTTTGACAAAGCCCTATGCGCGAAACGCGTTAGAGTTTTTCCTACCTGTACTCCACTTTGTCCACCACGGAATAAAGGTGATTTTATTATAGCTTTTTGGTGTCCTACTATAGCCCCAATTTGTGTTGCAGCTGTGCTCTGCTTTTTTCCATTTGGAATTCCTTCTACTACACAACGCTATGATAACTTTTCTCAAAATAATTATGATAGACAGACTAAGTTTTTAGACCATTCGAGAAATCATTTCAAAGACATCAAGATTTTAAAATATGTGATAAATCTTTGACATTGAAGAACGGAACCAAGAGAATAATGTTTTTAGGAGTAAAAGACCCAATAACGTAATTAGTCAGAATGTTGAATAGAAATCACCAGGTCAGAAATGTAATCAAGGAAATAATAGAAAAACATTGATGCTGGACGATGACAGAAAATCTTTTTTAGAGAAACCCCTCCCACTAGGCTGGTCACATACGGACAAAGTCTTCCCAGTTTGGAAAGAAGAGAATTTGATAGTTTCCCTGCTGGGAAGAAAAAGGAATTCCCCTATAGATGAGGAAAAAGGGGAAAGACAAAGAAATGTAAAAAGAAAGACAATAATATCATCCAGGTAAACTAAATATTCCCGAGGATTCATGTCTCCAATTGTTTTCTCCATTAGGCGTTGGAATGTTGCTGGAGCCCCGCAGATGCCTTGGGGCATGCGTGTAAACTGGTAGAAGCCCAGGGGGCAGACTAAGCCAGTCTTCTCCTGGTCTTCTTTACTCATCGGTACCTGGTAGTACCCAGATCGCAAGTCCAGAACACTGAACCACTGGCTCCCAGTTAGTGCGTTGAGAATCTCTTCGATGCGGGGAAGATTGTATTGATTGGGTACGGTACGGTTGTTCAATGTCCGGTAGTCGACACACAATCTTACCGATCCATTCTTCTTTCTCACCACCACGAGGCCTAGAGACTCCGAGATTCGTTCACAATCCCGGCTGTCTCCATCTAGTGCAAGACGTCTCTTACATCGTCCACATCCCGAGGGGCAATGTGACAAGAAAATTCTCGGAAGGGTGTAGTTTTACTCAGCCTGATGATGTGCTGAGTGCTGCAACTGCAACCCATATCCATTTCGCTCGTGGAGAACACAGCCCGGCGTTCTTACAAATTGGCTGTTAGCCGGTCTCTCCACTCGGCCGGTAGGGTTGAGTCTCCGAAGTTAAAGGTCAGCTCGGCTGGCTGCTCGGACACAGCAGCAGCATTCACCTGAGGCATTGTCTCCACTGGGGTGACGGGGTATATACGGCGCAATTTTCATCCTTGATCGAAAGCCATTGGGTACGGAGAGATATTTTGGACAAATACGTCAATTCGGTGAGGGATCTCGGAAGTCCATTCCCGTACTTCTGGTATTAACTTGTAGCCTCACTGGGCATCTTCCTCCGGCGTGCTTTCCAGGGAAAAGAGGTGATCGGTCTCATCTTGGTCAGGGTAGCAGCACCATGCTGACATGCGCTTCACTCCCCCTGGTGGAATCTCTGTTAGCCCTGCTCGCCGGTTGAAGAGATCTCCATGATGGTCTAAAGCAGATATCTTGCAACACTCTTCCAACAGGATGGGATGGAGGTTTAGGCTACACAGAGGCAGTTCACCGACTTCTTGTAGGTAGGCCCTGATTATTGTCCGTACTAAATCAGTGTTAGTTCCCAGGATAATCGGGTACTTGGGCTGCTCTTGGGGCTCGGGACACACTAGGGCCTCCACATCCATAGGGTGCGATTTGCCTGTGTTCAACTGAATTATCTCCAGACGAACATTCACAATCCCGTCAATGGGGTAGTCCTCATTGCTCAGCCCCCTCACTTTCATATGCTCCACCAACTGCAAGGGACGTGGGTAAGGTGTTGGTTATAGAAACCTCGGTACACGATGATCACTTGGGACCCAGTGTTCAACAACGCTGATGAGTATGCACCGTCCATAACGATACGTATGGTAGCGGCTGGTCCTACCCGACTGTAAGCATCCAATGGTGGGGTTCCATCGTTGGGGCTTTGCTCAGGAGGGTCATCATAGGGCGGGGAAGTGGTCTCGTCCAATGGGGCAGAGGCTTTGGCGGTGTAAACCCCGCAAATCATTATGTTAGGGTGGGAATTCTTAATTTGAGGTTTTTTTTGTTGTTCTTTCTCCTGGCATTCATAGGAGAAGTGTCCCTTCCAACCACAGCTGTAGAAGATGAGGTCCCTGGGAGCGGTGCGGCCTTTATAGGTAGGAGATACTCTCTCGGCCGGTTTGGACTTGGCAGCCAATGACTTTGATTGAGAGTCCTCCTCTATACTATAGGGTTCCTTAACCTTCGGACCGGATGCCCCCTTGAGTTCACCCTTCAGGGGTCCTTTGGTCTTCTTAGGGGCATGGAAGTGCATCTGAACTTCGTGGTTCCTGACATGCTGCATTAAGTCCATGTAGCTGGGAGGTACTGGGCTGGCCGCAGCGACTCGCATCACAAGGGCTAATTGGGTGGGAAGGTAGTGATCCCTTCAACAGTTGCTTGAACCGGTACCGATCTATTTCTGTAACCGAAATAATTCCCTTGGCAAGGAGTGTCCCCAAGTATAGCTGGAGCCTGCGGATGAAGGCGGACAATTCCTCCTCTTCCTTCTGGCGGAGAGCCTTGAACTGGGCCATGAGCTTATATCCTTGTCATCTTTGCTCATGTAGGACTGGGTCAGCAGTTCCACCAACTCGCGAGCAGAGACTTCTCCTTCTGTGTCCCGATGCGTTCGTACCAATTGGGCAGCCAGTGGTCGGAGACACTCAACCAGCCTCTGTCGCTTGACGGCTTCCAAACACGACCACTCATCTAGCACTTGGAGAGCGTGTTCCCTCCAATTCTCAAACCCTTCTTCTCCTAAGGGTGTTGGCACTATCCCGGAGAAGGCCTTGAGCTTTCGGTAATTCTGAGCCTGAGAGGACATTGTTAGAGCGTCAACTAGTTGGGGTAGCGTTACACCCAAGCCGGAACCACCCATTGATAGGCGATTGTGATAGTCCACCCTCGTGGTGGGAGTCAGCGTAGGACTACTCACATTCCTACTGGGGGTAGATGGTGGTTGTAGAGTTTCGGTTCTGCGGGGTATCTCTAGCGAGGCACTGGAAGTAAATGCCACCCGGGGTATGGGTGAACTTACAACCGAAGTAATGCTCCTCCACGGGGTGAAAGGGGTATGTAAGAGTTCAGCCCGATAGGGTACACCAGTGACGGGTCCGGGGTAGAGGGCAAGGGTAATGTGGCCAGAGTTGGGTATATCACTGGGCAGCCCGTGGTTGGAGCGTCTGGTAAATACAGGGCCTTTGGAGCCCCTTCTGCGCATAGGTCATGGTCGGTAGCCACTAGGAATATGGTCCACCGGTGCATAGTGTCATACTTGCTCCCTAAAACCCATGCTTTGGCTAAGTCAGGGAGTTGGCGGAGATACTGACAAAGTTCGTGCGCGGGGGTAGTGCTGGGAATATCTCCCACTGCGGGCACGTGGCGGGGACTCACGTGCAATCCCAATGCCCAGTCGCGGACCTCTTTTTTAGATGGTACAAACATGGTGTTGAAGTCTTATTAATGTAAGTGCTGAGTAGGGCACCCCAGGTCTGAGATCTCAGCAGCGTCTCCAAATGTAACACACTTTCCCCCACACCCTTGGGAGATGTAGCTACAGTGTATGTGTGGTGCAATACCTGTGGCTCACAAGAGTCCTGAAGCCGGTGGACTCCTGCGGCACCTCTCTGTAGGCAAACAGGAGGTGCAAATGAGCTTCCCTGTCCCCACCTTTGGCTTCCACAAATTGACGCAGCATTTGTTGCTTTAACCCCTCAAGTAGCCCAGAGGCATTGGAGCACTTCATACATGAACTGGGCTCCCTGGTCGGTTAGAATCTCGCTGGGAAGGCCTACACTAAAGAACACATTTATGAGTGCATACTGCCTCGGTGTACCTGGTGACAAAGTCCACTACAAACAGGATATACCTTTTACCCGACTGACTCAGGATCGTAAAGGGCCCCACTATATCCACTACTACCAACTGGAAGGGTTCTCTATTGACGGTTAGTGGACTCAGGAGTGCCTTCTCCCGTTCCCTGTTTGCCTACTCACTGGCAGGTGTCACAGGAGTGGTAGAACGTTGCCACCACCTGTGCCACCCCGGCCAGTAAAAACTCTGGATCAGACAGGCTTTTGTGTGGGTGTCCTGCTGATGGCCAGCTAGCGGGATCTAATTGCCTAAGTGTAAAAGCTGAGCCCAGTATGCCTCATGTAACACCAGCTGTCTCATCCTGCTCCATGGTTGGTCCGGAGCCTCAGAATTATTTTTTCCTGTACAAGAGCCCACGACGCTAAAGGAGATGCTCGGATCTAACCGCAAGACTTCCCGGAATGTGCAGAACACTCTGCTCCGTACCCTAGTCCCTTGTCACACAGTCTGGTGGGGGGGAAGGGGGGCAGGGTATAAGTCACTTCAGGTACTCCCAAGCTTACCTTCCTGGTCTCCACTGGGACATACTTGAAAACGAGAGGTAACTATCATTGTATTATTTCCTGGTAAAACATTTTATAAATAAAATAAATAAATCTACATGCATAGGCTCCAATTTTCTGGGAGCGATGGGTATGTGCTCATCTTCCCTAATGGCCGAAGCATCCTGGCTGGCAACAGCCTGACTCTGGCAGTGGATAACACGGCAGGTTCTCAATGTCAAAATAGTCAAAGTCGCAAACTAGCCGACCCAAGTCGCTACCCAGCAACATAGCCCTGTCGAGCCCTGGGAGCCCCCTCACATCTCGGTATCCCCAGCACGCACCCCAATTGAAGAACACACTGGCAATCGGGATAGACCAGGGGGCTCCATCAGCCATTTTTACTTGTATGCCCGGACCGGACAGAAGGTCATCTGGTTTGAACATAAGTTGGACCAGGGTCACAGTAGCCACAGTGTCCAACAAGCCAGCTGCCATCTTGGCACCGGTGATCACTGGGCACACATGCATCTGTCTCCAATTGTGGAGCTTGAGCATGATGGCGGCAACTTGGTGCCCCAGCACTAGTCACCAGCTGGACCACCTGATGCTACTCCATCGTTAGAGCCAGCCTCACATAGACGATCGGATGGGGGATGTGGCCCAAATTAGGGTTAGCTGTCTGGTCAGCATTTGGGCAATCAGTCCACATATGTCTGAACAACCACACAGAAAGCACTTACGCTCATGTGCAAACTCTGTATGTTGGGGACAGGAAACGTGGGGTGAAGGAGAGCTTCTTCAAGCTGAAGCATCCAACCCTGGGTGCCAAACTATCAACAAAGAGACTGTCTTTGCTGGCCAATAAGAGACTAAGGGCTGATGAACCAATCAGGGCCGTGGGAGGTGACAACGCTTTAGGACGGGCTTAAGGAGAGTGGAAAATTCAAACTGACCAATGGGAAATCCAGCCTGTAAGGCTAGGACCCAGACCTCGGTTCCCATTTTCAGCCCGATATCTGCCGCAGAGATAGGTGCCTCAGTGTTGCGAATGAACAATGGCTCAGCTTTTGAAATACATGCTCCCCTAACCTGAGTCCACAACCTCCCCCACTACCCCAGTGTTCCTAAGCACTTCACCTTCCCAGAACAATGTATTCTGGACGAGCTGAGTGAATTACCAGCCCCACATACAATAAAGCCTGACAAGATACACAAAGTAAAATACACATGGGGGAAATAAAACAGTCTTACATGGGGGAATCACAATTTGTATTTGGCAGCCATTTTGGCTACCTAAGATGGCCATATAATCAATAACATAGGCCGCCATCTTGAAGGTAGAGGCAACTAGTGGACTTATCCTTTAATATGCATGCCAGGCTGTCCCTACCGCCACATCCCTTCATGGGAATATTGAACCATAAAGTTGATTTATTGTTGTAGTTGCATTTATATTGATCTGTGTATCATGTATACACTCATATTCACTGTATTTATCATTTTTTAGGTTAAGGGTGTGATTTCATTACACCAATATACAATTCTACATGTGTTACACATATTACACACCAATAAGGCACACTATATATATTCCCTTTTGCTTTTATGTAAATTAAAAAAGTAAAATATACGAGAACACAATCATACTACAAGAAAGCATGGGGAACAGGGAGACTTTCTCCACGAGTTTACACTCTCAGCTGTTTGAAATATATACCTGCTAAAAGTACCCGGCGTGACTGGGGAAGTCTCAGAAAGCCAAAAAATAAAGACTGAGATTTATTAATGAATAATTACATTTTGAAATTTCTTAATTAAATTTTTTTTGTAGGTATTTTTATTGTAATGCTGTTCGGTAAACTATATTTTTGTTTTTTCCATCAGGAGCAAAACCATACCTTTGTTTTTTCATTTCCTATCCAATATAAAGTTGACCCTGGATTTTCTAAACTGAGTCCAGCTACTTTAAGTGACTGTCCTTGAGATGTATTAATTGACATTGCAAAGGCAAAGCTTCACTAGAAACGGAAGTTCCTTGAATTGGAAAGGGATATCGGTAGGGATGAGTGGGATTCCTGTGTAGCCATGTACCCCTTGGCTACTAAATTCCTCTGCCTAACATATAAGTCCTGGTGCCAGCGCAGGCAGTGTTAGGGTTAATCCTTGCCCTTGCTGCAGTAAACAACTCCCTAGTAGTTACAGGAGGGGTGTTTCCAAGGCCTGGTACTGCCCATTACTGGGGCTATGACCTGGGACCGTCCTCTGGTAACAAAAAGAGGTTGCAGCCTAAATTTTGTGTCTATGTTCTCCCTTCAGGGGGAAGAATGTGTGTTCTTCTTCTTGAGCCAGGATTGGTTATGTGCTATCCTCTCCCCTCAGGGGGAGAAGCATGTGTTTTGTGTGCGGAGCCAGGAAGCTGGTTCATGTCCCCTCCCTCAGGGGGAGAAGCCCGTGTTCTGTGTGCGGAGCCAGGGAGCTGGTTCATGTCCCCTCCCTCAGGGGGAGAAGCCCGTGTTCTGTGTGCGGAGCCAGGGAGCTGGTTCATGTCCCCTCCCTCAGGGGGAGAAGCCCGTGTTCTGTGTGCGGAGCCAGGGAGCTGGTTCATGTCCCCTCCCTCAGGGGGAGAAGCCTGTGTTCTGTGTGCGGAGCCAGGGAGCTGGTTCATGTCCCCTCCCTCAGGGGGAGAAGCCCGTGTTCTGTGTGCGGAGCCAGGGAGCTGGTTCATGTCCCCTCCCTCAGGGGGAGAAGCCTGTGTTCTGTGTGCGGAGCCAGGGAGCTGGTTCATGTCCCCTCCCTCAGGGGGAGAAGCCCGTGTTCTGTGTGCGGAGCCAGGGAGCTGGTTCATGTCCCCTCCCTCAGGGGGAGAAGCCTGTGTTCTGTGTGCGGAGCCAGGGAGCTGGTTCATGTCCCCTCCCTCAGGGGGAGAAGCCCGTGTTCTGTGTGCGGAGCCAGGGAGCTGGTTCATGTCCCCTCCCTCAGGGGGAGAAGCCTGTGTTCTGTGTGCGGAGCCAGGGAGCTGGTTCATGTCCCCTCCCTCAGGGGGAGAAGCCTGTGTTCTGCGTGCGGAGCCAGGGAGCTGGTTCATGTCCCCTCCCTCAGGGGGAGAAGCCTGTGTTCTGTGTGCGGAGCCAGGGAGCTGGTTCATGTCCCCTCCCTCAGGGGGAGAAGCCCGTGTTCTGTGTGCGGAGCCAGGGAGCTGGTTCATGTCCCCTCCCTCAGGGGGAGAAGCCTGTGTTCTGTGTGCGGAGCCAGGAAGCTGGTTCATGTCCCCTCCCTCAGGGGGAGAAGCCCGTGTTCTGTGTGTGGAGCCAGGAAGCTGGTTCATGTCCCCTCCCTCAGGGGGAGAAGCCTGTGTCCTGTGTGCGGAGCCAGGGAGCTGGTTCATGTCCCCTCCCTCAGGGGGAGAAGCCTGTGTCCTGTGTGCGGAGCCAGGGAGCTGGTTCATGTCCCCTCCCTCAGGGGGAGAAGCCTGTGTTCTGTGTGCGGAGCCAGGGAGCTGGTTCATGTCCCCTCCCTCAGGGGGAGAAGCCTGTGTTCTGTGTGAGGAGCCAGGAAGCTGGTTCATGTCCCCTCCCTCAGGGGGAGAAGCCTGTGTTCTGTGTGAGGAGCCAGGAAGCTGGTTCATGTCCCCTCCCTCAGGGGGAGAAGCCTGTGTCCTGTGTGCGGAGCCAGGGAGCTGGTTCATGTCCCCTCCCTCAGGGGGAGAAGCCTGTGTCCTGTGTGAGGAGCCAGGAAGCTGGTTCATGTCCCCTCCCTCAGGGGGAGAAGCCTGTGTCCTGTGTGCGGAGCCAGGGAGCTGGTTCATGTCCCCTCCCTCAGGGGGAGAAGCCTGTGTCCTGTGTGCGGAGCCAGGGAGCTGGTTCATGTCCCCTCCCTCAGGGGGAGAAGCCTGTGTTCTGCGTGCGGAGCCAGGGAGCTGGTTCATGTCCCCTCCCTCAGGGGGAGAAGCCCGTGTTCTGTGTGGGGAGCCAGGGAGCTGGTTCATGTCCCCTCCCTCAGGGGGAGAAGCCTGTGTCCTGTGTGCGGAGCCAGGGAGCTGGTTCATGTCCCCTCCCTCAGGGGGAGAAGCCTGTGTCCTGTGTGCGGAGCCAGGGAGCTGGTTCATGTCCCCTCCCTCAGGGGGAGAAGCCTGTGTTCTGCGTGCGGAGCCAGGGAGCTGGTTCATGTCCCCTCCCTCAGGGGGAGAAGCCTGTGTTCTGTGTGCGGAGCCAGGGAGCTGGTTCATGTCCCCTCCCTCAGGGGGAGAAGCCTGTGTTCTGCGTGCGGAGCCAGGGAGCTGGTTCATGTCCCCTCCCTCAGGGGGAGAAGCCTGTGTTCTGTGTGCGGAGCCAGGGAGCTGGTTCATGTCCCCTCCCTCAGGGGGAGAAGCCTGTGTTCTGCGTGCGGAGCCAGGGAGCTGGTTCATGTCCCCTCCCTCAGGGGGAGAAGCCCGTGTTCTGTGTGCGGAGCCAGGGAGCTGGTTCATGTCCCCTCCCTCAGGGGGAGAAGCCCGTGTTCTGTGTGCGGAGCCAGGGAGCTGGTTCATGTCCCCTCCCTCAGGGGGAGAAGCCTGTGTTCTGTGTGCGGAGCCAGGGAGCTGGTTCATGTCCCCTCCCTCAGGGGGAGAAGCCTGTGTCCTGTGTGCGGAGCCAGGGAGCTGGTTCATGTCCCCTCCCTCAGGGGGAGAAGCCCGTGTTCTGTGTGCGGAGCCAGGGAGCTGGTTCATGTCCCCTCCCTCAGGGGGAGAAGCCCGTGTTCTGTGTGCGGAGCCAGGGAGCTGGTTCATGTCCCCTCCCTCAGGGGGAGAAGCCTGTGTTCTGTGTGCGGAGCCAGGGAGCTGGTTCATGTCCCCTCCCTCAGGGGGAGAAGCCTGTGTTCTGCGTGCGGAGCCAGGGAGCTGGTTCATGTCCCCTCCCTCAGGGGGAGAAGCCTGTGTTCTGTGTGCGGAGCCAGGGAGCTGGTTCATGTCCCCTCCCTCAGGGGGAGAAGCCCGTGTTCTGTGTGCGGAGCCAGGGAGCTGGTTCATGTCCCCTCCCTCAGGGGGAGAAGCCTGTGTTCTGTGTGCGGAGCCAGGAAGCTGGTTCATGTCCCCTCCCTCAGGGGGAGAAGCCCGTGTTCTGTGTGTGGAGCCAGGAAGCTGGTTCATGTCCCCTCCCTCAGGGGGAGAAGCCTGTGTCCTGTGTGCGGAGCCAGGGAGCTGGTTCATGTCCCCTCCCTCAGGGGGAGAAGCCCGTGTTCTGTGTGCGGAGCCAGGGAGCTGGTTCATGTCCCCTCCCTCAGGGGGAGAAGCCTGTGTTCTGTGTGAGGAGCCAGGGAGCTGGTTCATGTCCCCTCCCTCAGGGGGAGAAGCCCGTGTTCTGTGTGAGGAGCCAGGAAGCTGGTTCATGTCCCCTCCCTCAGGGGGAGAAGCCTGTGTCCTGTGTGCGGAGCCAGGGAGCTGGTTCATGTCCCCTCCCTCAGGGGGAGAAGCCTGTGTCCTGTGTGCGGAGCCAGGGAGCTGGTTCATGTCCCCTCCCTCAGGGGGAGAAGCCTGTGTTCTGTGTGCGGAGCCAGGGAGCTGGTTCATGTCCCCTCCCTCAGGGGGAGAAGCCTGTGTTCTGCGTGCGGAGCCAGGGAGCTGGTTCATGTCCCCTCCCTCAGGGGGAGAAGCCCGTGTTCTGTGTGGGGAGCCAGGGAGCTGGTTCATGTCCCCTCCCTCAGGGGGAGAAGCCTGTGTCCTGTGTGCGGAGCCAGGGAGCTGGTTCATGTCCCCTCCCTCAGGGGGAGAAGCCTGTGTCCTGTGTGCGGAGCCAGGGAGCTGGTTCATGTCCCCTCCCTCAGGGGGAGAAGCCTGTGTTCTGCGTGCGGAGCCAGGGAGCTGGTTCATGTCCCCTCCCTCAGGGGGAGAAGCCTGTGTTCTGTGTGCGGAGCCAGGGAGCTGGTTCATGTCCCCTCCCTCAGGGGGAGAAGCCTGTGTTCTGCGTGCGGAGCCAGGGAGCTGGTTCATGTCCCCTCCCTCAGGGGGAGAAGCCCGTGTTCTGTGTGCGGAGCCAGGGAGCTGGTTCATGTCCCCTCCCTCAGGGGGAGAAGCCTGTGTTCTGCGTGCGGAGCCAGGGAGCTGGTTCATGTCCCCTCCCTCAGGGGGAGAAGCCCGTGTTCTGTGTGCGGAGCCAGGGAGCTGGTCCATGTCCCCTCCCTCAGGGGGAGAAGCCTGTGTTCTGTGTGCGGAGCCAGGAAGCTGGTTCATGTCCCCTCCCTCAGGGGGAGAAGCCCGTGTTCTGTGTGCGGAGCCAGGGAGCTGGTTCATGTCCCCTCCCTCAGGGGGAGAAGCCCGTGTTCTGTGTGGGGAGCCAGGGAGCTGGTTCATGTCCCCTCCCTCAGGGGGAGAAGCATGTGTTCTGTGTGGGGAGCCAGGGAGCTGGTTCATGTCCCCTCCCTCAGGGGGAGAAGCCTGTGTTCTGTGTGGGGAGCCAGGGAGCTGGTTCATGTCCCCTCCCTCAGGGGGAGAAGCCCGTGTTCTGTGTGCGGAGCCAGGGAGCTGGTTCATGTCCCCTCCCTCAGGGGGAAAAGCCTGTGTTCTGTGTGCGGAGCCAGGGAGCTGGTTCATGTCCCCTCCCTCAGGGGGAGAAGCCTGTGTTCTGTGTGCGGAGCCAGGGAGCTGGTTCATGTCCCCTCCCTCAGGGGGAGAAGCCTGTGTTCTGTGTGCGGAGCCAGGGAGCTGGTTCATGTCCCCTCCCTCAGGGGGAGAAGCCTGTGTTCTGTGTGCGGAGCCAGGGAGCTGGTTCATGTCCCCTCCCTCAGGGGGAGAAGCCCGTGTTCTGTGTGCGGAGCCAGGAAGCTGGTTCATGTCCCCTCCCTCAGGGGGAGAAGCCCGTGTTCTGTGTGCGGAGCCAGGGAGCTGGTTCATGTCCCCTCCCTCAGGGGGAGAAGCCCGTGTTCTGTGTGCGGAGCCAGGGAGCTGGTTCATGTCCCCTCCCTCAGGGGGAGAAGCCCGTGTTCTGTGTGCGGAGCCAGGGAGCTGGTTCATGTCCCCTCCCTCAGGGGGAGAAGCCTGTGTTCTGTGTGCGGAGCCAGGGAGCTGGTTCATGTCCCCTCCCTCAGGGGGAGAAGCCTGTGTTCTGTGTGCGGAGCCAGGGAGCTGGTTCATGTCCCCTCCCTCAGGGGGAGAAGCCCGTGTTCTGTGTGCGGAGCCAGGGAGCTGGTTCATGTCCCCTCCCTCAGGGGGAGAAGCCTGTGTTCTGTGTGCGGAGCCAGGGAGCTGGTTCATGTCCCCTCCCTCAGGGGGAGAAGCCCGTGTTCTGTGTGCGGAGCCAGGGAGCTGGTTCATGTCCCCTCCCTCAGGGGGAGAAGCCTGTGTTCTGTGTGCGGAGCCAGGGAGCTGGTTCATGTCCCCTCCCTCAGGGGGAGAAGCCTGTGTTCTGTGTGCGGAGCCAGGGAGCTGGTTCATGTCCCCTCCCTCAGGGGGAGAAGCCTGTGTTCTGTGTGAGGAGCCAGGGAGCTGGTTCATGTCCCCTCCCTCAGGGGGAGAAGCCTGTGTTCTGTGTGCGGAGCCAGGGAGCTGGTTCATGTCCCCTCCCTCAGGGGGAGAAGCCCGTGTTCTGTGTGCGGAGCCAGGGAGCTGGTTCATGTCCCCTCCCTCAGGGGGAGAAGCCTGTGTTCTGTGTGCGGAGCCAGGGAGCTGGTTCATGTCCCCTCCCTCAGGGGGAGAAGCCCGTGTTCTGTGTGCGGAGCCAGGGAGCTGGTTCATGTCCCCTCCCTCAGGGGAGTGGGAGCTGTTACCCCTTACTCCACCAGGGAGTAGGGGAGTTAAGGAGAGACTCCTGGGGCCTCTTGCTCCTTGGGTTGGCTCCAGGGACCCAGAAGATGTGCTGTATGTATGTATGTATGTCTTTATTTATATAGCGTCATTAATATACGTAGCGCTTCACAGCAGTAATACACGTGACAATCATATAAATAACAAATAATACAAATGACAGAACATGGGAATAATTGCTTGTGACAGTAGGGGGGTAACCAGGCTCTCAAATAAAAATTAAGCCAGTTTGGTTACCCCTAATCCGTAATAAGGGTTCAAGAAGAGTCAGCTCTTGAGCCCAGTACTGTGTAATGCATAAAATGTATTGTGCAACAATAAAGTATTTTAAGTGTTTTTACCTTTCCAGGAGTGCCGGCAAGCAGAGAATGCTGTGGTATGAGTTTCAAGGGGGGGGGGGGGGGTGCGGAGAAAGTGTTGTCAGAATGTGCCTAGCTAGTCAGGGACCAGATTTGCTGGTTCCACTAAAAATTTACCCAGGAATCAGGTCTGATTCCTGGATACATGTAGGCACATGTCCCGGCAATATCTCCCCTTGAAAACGCTGTTGTGACTCACAGGGTTCCCTGCTTCAGCACAGACCAGAAAGGTAAAAGGGGCATAGTGATGTGAGGTGTCCCTGAAACAGTCAAGTGGTCCCTAGGTTAATGGAGATACCCAGTAAATGCCCAGGTTTGTGGGTGCCCCAACCGAATATGAGGTACCCCAAAATGTATGCTGTAATAAAGTATGACTTATGGTGTTTTTTACAGTTACTGTAAGGCTCTATGCAGTCAGCCTGGGCATATGTTTAAGGTGCCAGCTAGTCTGCATAGAATCCGTAGGATGAAAGAGGAGACGGGATGTTGAGAGGTGTTGGGGTGCTAAGTGGACGGACCAGGGCGGAGTACTGCGTCCAGAGAACAGAGACCCCCTGTGGGGGGACCCTTTAGTCTGCTAGACTCAGTGGCGCCTGCCCAGCAGGGGCAATGGGCTGGCTAAGGAAAAGATGGCGATCGTAGGCACTTTTCCTATTGGCCAGAACATATGTCCCGCCCACAGGGCATCCTGAGCTGGCTCAACCCGCCCCCTGCCTCTGACATCATCACCCAGATGAGATGCTGCTACGATTGGCTGCTGAGAAAGTTCTCACGCTTCTGATAGGGCTGTAGGATTCTGTGAATGAAACTCAGCAGTATTATAAACCCCTGCGCCAATCAGATTTTCAGTTCTCTAAGATTCTAAGGTTTCAGTTTCAAGTCTCCAGTAAGAAAGAGGGCGGGCAGGTCTTCCAAAAGTGCTGCTTCAGCAAAATCTGCCTGGAATCTAGTCATCGGGGGAAAATCCTTATTTAGGATTCAATGCACCTAGGAGAAGCTATTTTTTTACCCTAGTTCCCAAGTAAGTGTGTCTTTTTGCCTGTAGTTTGTGTATCATTATGTGTACGCCTTTTCTTGTGAATAAATGTACAATTTATTTCATTAACTTGTTTTGCTCAATGCATGATCCTGGTAAAAAGGTGTAAATTTCCTGGTCTGCCGTGACAGTACTTCAGACATAAAAATTAACAGTTAGGAAGAGGAGTCCCTGCTCCGAAGAGCTTACAATCTAATTGGTAGGTAGGAAGAACGTACAGAGACAGTAGGAGGGAGTTCTGGTAAGTGGGCCAAGCTTTCTGTATCAGGTCTATAGTATTAGCCACGGAGCTACTCATATGCTTCGCTAAGCAGGTGTGTTTTAAGGTGGGTCTTAAAGGTGGATAGAGAGGGCGCTAAAACAAGAAACAAAGAAGTCCAGAGCAACATCCAATGTGACAAAAATACACAGTGAAATACTTATATATCTCTTGAAAAAGGGTAATTTAGTTAACCCTTTGGCCAAAGCATATAAGCCTGCGAGCCACTTTCAAGGCATGACCATAATATCGCAGGTCCTAACACTAACTGATTCAAATCCTTATTTACCTCTATAATTAGAGGAAAGATGGTCCGGGAAAGGAACCTGTCGCAACCAGCTGCATGAAAAGAAAACCTGCTTACCTGGACAGTGGGGAGGGGCGAGCTTTAAACCCTGGGTGGGAGGAGCCACTAACCTCCAAAACAGCGGAGACCAGCTGGACAAAGTTAACAAACACACAGATACCCAGCAAGCTCTCAGAAATGACCACAAAATAAATATATGTACAGTATATAAGTGTCAAAAGGAGTGCTACTGGGCGTGGCTAATTGTATAAAACAAGAAACAAAGAAGTCCAGAGTAACATCCAACGTGACAAAAATACATATCTTTCTTTTGATTTTGTGTGTATTTTGTTTTTAATATTTTGTTTGCCAGTATCTTTGGGGGGTTCTCTTCGCCTTGGCCCCGCCCACTGTCTTCACATCCACTTCGGTTGGATGGGGAGCTAGTGATGTCACACGGAGGCGGGCGCTGATGTCCCGGCCCATGGCTGCTATATCTGGTGTTTGATTTGCAGCATGGGTCATGTGGGAAGGGACACCAGAGCTCCTGATTACAGTCTCCACACACGTCCTCCATGGGGCCGGCGGTGATGATGTCATATGGGGGCGGACCTTTATGCTTCTACCTTTGACTCTCCTGACCCACTCCTGGTTGCCTGTCTAGTGGTGACGTCATGAGTAGGGTGGACCCTAGTGGTGATGGAGTCCCCTATTTATACTGGCATTATGTGAGAGGAACCATACTCTTTGACAAAGGGCAGGCCAGACCAAAACGCGTCAGAGGTTCCTCCCACAAGGTTTTTGTGAACGTTTGGTGTATGTCCTGACAATAAAAGACAACGTTTTTATCTACTTTTGGGTCCAGCCATCGTCATTTTTTTCATTTCCAACAAGCTGTGCACTGTTTACTTCCCCTCCTGGGCAACTATTCTCCCTTAGCATAGCCTGTTAAAATAGTGGCCTGATGACATTAGGCAAAAGACTTTTCACTATTAGTCGAGTTCCATTACATAGTCTTGGAGCATCTAAATTTCGCAAAAGCATGATACGTTTGCCAATTTTAAGCATTAAGTTATGTGACGGCATCTCAGATGGTTCGAGTGAATGACCAAGATTAAGTGGTAGCTTGGTTGTTGTGTGATGGGATCATATAATTTGTTATGTCTTTGCTGATGTCATCAGTGATGTCATTTGTGAATGGTGTCCAAACATAGCCAAAAACCTGCTCCTTGATCCCAGGAACCATCATCCTAAATTTGGTTACAACATCGTAAGAGGTGTCCAAATGCAGAGCGACCAGACAAACAAGCTATCAGCTTTCCAAAATATATACAGTAATGTAGTAGAGAAATGTCTAATTTCTTCAAATCAAGCACCGCATTGCTATTTTTTAAGGCACTTTGACCCTTGCTTTACACTGGGGTCAATAAGCTATTTCTTTGGGCTATCTTAAAAAGTAAAAGCATGAGATCCTGCAGCTAGGATTTTGTTAACCATCTGTTAGGGTTATTCACGGCTTGGCATTTACCATTTAACATTGGCCATTCCGTTGAATGATCTTGACTACCAGATCCCTAACAACCACATGGGTTATTTGCTAACCAACATTTGCTATACAGCTCCAGTCGATATTGTCGCATCCTCAGATAATTTTACGGCCTTAACCAGTGTCAGATTTCACCTTTTTCCGTCCATAGGCTCATGCTGATAGCGGAGGTGGCCCTCCTGCTGCAGCGTAGCCGCGTCATGGCGGCATGTGATGATGCATTGTCATGGCAACGCGTCATCAAGTGCCGTCAGGTTGCCATGACAACGCGACGGTGGAGGAGGAGGGCTGCCTGGAAAAGGTAAGACCCCCTCTCAACACACAAATTGCCGTTCCCAAAAAAAATTGCTGCTCTAGACTAAAGCCTAGTCAGCCTTGTGGGAAATCCGTCTCTGGTCGTAAGGCTTAGTATAGTTCAGTAAATATCTTTCCGCGTATTTTCATCTGCCACCAGATGTCCTTGATTTCTACATTTTATGCTCAAAATGCGGCTGGTTTTAATTTATTTTTATATCCTTGCAAACATGTATTTTATATCCAGGAGATGCAAAGCGACGTACAATGAGAAATGTGTACAACTTAAATGTATGAGTTAAAAGAGGTCAAATCAGGGTATCGCTGGGATTTGAACTAGAAGAGTTTTCTTAAACCTTTCACTTTGGCTGGAATTCTGAAGCAATCCCTTTGCCACAGATTTCAGATTTTTGGTGGAAAGGATACAGAATCTTAAATATTGCTGCTTACATTTTGCCATGTTTAGGAGGGCAATAAATACTAGATTTTTAAATTTTTTGAATTGCACCATTTTTGCGAAACACAATTTTAAGTTAGAATGAACCTTCCAGTGATATGGATATTTCCACTGAGTGGCCATAGCCACGTGTCATATGTTGAGCCTTTTCCCCATTATACCCAACGAAACAGCCTCCAACCCCAATTATAAAACTTGCGCTAACTTTTCATTTGGGATTGGCAGAAACCATCTGTTTACCGAATCCATACTTTTTGCCAATACCATTTAACAAATGCCGTGCTGTATTAAGCTGCAGTAAGGTGCACCTGGGGGCACGTAAATCTTCCTTAGCTGAACTATTTGACGCTAAGCTGTTGAGCAGAGGCATTTACACCACCTCTGATGTCAAAGGCTGTGGAATGTCTGCATACAAGCAATGGAGATCTGTGGGACATTTTCAATGTTTGTTGGAGACCTTATTGTAAAGTGCACATTAATAAATGTGAGCATGTAAACATTCTACTCTGTTGGTTATACCAAGCATTGGTTGTGAGGATTCCTGCTGCACCTCAGCTGTCACCTATATGTACTTCAGACTAAGGCCCTCATTTAGTATGCTGTGATTCCATTTTACCATCCATAGAGATATGAAATACAATTCCTTGATCCATTGATGTTAAGAACATGCGTGTATTTAATATAGCATGTGCCATAGGATCACTTCCTAAGTAAGACTTCAAACTGGACGTAAATGCAGGAGACCGACGGGTAAAAAAGTCTGCAAGACCCATATAAAGTCCAAAGAACAGATTGGTCCCCTAGAGCTAATAGCAGTCCACATATGGAAAAAGAAATACAAAATTGTAACCTACAAAACAGAAAAGCTCATAACAGCCAATGTCAATTCATGAAATAAAATTGCGCATGACAATGTCCCGACTCTGATAGACTCACCTGACTCTGAAGCACGAGTGGCCAACTCCAGTCCTCAAGGGCCACCATCAGGTCAGGTTTGAATGATATCCATGCGTCAGCACAGGTCGCACAATCAATCGACCAACTTTATCTTCGACTGAGCGTTACAAGGTAAGTGAAGGATGAAATCCCACACAATGTAGAAAAAAGTAGTGGATCGTTAAATAGTCTACAATCATAATGAGTAAGGACGTTCTGGAGCACCGTAGAGTGCTCTAAAAAATGATGAAGGAGATTCACAAAGTTCCGTTCGCTAACGAGAAAAAGACGGTGTAAAATCAGCGCTAAAAAATACAATATTAAATCCTAATAGAAATACCCCTTAAATAGTGAGCTAGGCTGCCTGGTAAAATACTGATTGTACAATCAAATAACAGATGCAAGAAAAAAAGGAAACCGGCGCCTTACAAGTCCAATATGGTGACTATAGAAGTCCAATGGATAAGAGATGGTGTCCCAATGTCAAATCATATGAAGTCAGGTGGTCTGATATGGCTCCCTCCGTGCGTAAGTACGTTATGTGGAAAAAGCACAAGGAAAATGATAGTGCAGTATGCCAATGAAGACTTACAGGCTAACATATGAGCCCATGACAAATAACAACACTCAGGACAAAACACTACAGACAAACAAGACTAACAATACAAACACTAGCAAGGCTTATTATGAATAAAAGCTAATTTAATATATAAAACAACATAAATGAAGAGTATAGGATGACTGAGAGATCACCAGGTCCGGATGTGGTAAAATCAGGACCCTAATCACAAGATTTCAATTGCAAGAAGGCAATAGAAGTCGATGCTGGAATGGAACAGAGTCTCCTGCTGAATTTCTACGGAGTGTTTCTGGTAAGCCCTCCTGTAGTTCCCCGCGTGTCTGGGGCGGATGCTCCGTCACTGGGGGGGGCGGATCTAGTAGATGAGTGCTCCTTCCGCTTCAGACCTGTACCGGCCGCGTCACCCACGTCTCTCCTTTACGAAAATGCTCTAAAAAGCACACAGACCTTAAGCTAATAGAGCTCCTGTCGGCGTCCTCGTGGTGTCTCTGGACTGCAGCCCGGAAGTCCGTCGTCACGGACGCCGCATCACTGCGTATGACGTCACCTACGCGTTTCATGTCAAATGACACTTCTTCACCATCTAGCCTTGGACTCTTTCCCTGTGAATACACTAAGGGATTGCTTAGGACTTTCTGACCGTGGGGTTCTGTTTAGCAGAACCTGACCCCCTGTGGGTGTCACGGACCATTAGATTTATGTGATCTTTACCTGTATGTGGTGTTATATGTTTTTGTTAATTTAACATATAAAGATTTTGTGTACTAATTTCGTTTTTTGTTTCTTTCCATGCGCTCCTATTTTTGTGTTTTATGTGACTGAGTATGCCCCGCTGATCACGGGAGATTAGGAACAGCAGGGAGGACCAGAAAATTAAGGGAGGACAATAAAGGGACAGCGCGCACAGTTCCTTCCTGGTGGAAGGACTGACCCTAAATAGCATGGACAGCCAATATGGGTAGAGCTGCACATAAAGCAGCATCAAGGCAGACTGCAGTGTAAGTCCAGAAACAGCTGTTCACAATCGCTCAGTTCAGGGAGAGATTTGCCTGGAACCTCTACAGACATATACATGTGAGTTCCAGCCAAACCCAGGACCGGAACCCTTACAGAAGAACAGTGGGAAATAATATTGGAGCACATTTTCAATATTGAGAAGGAGCGGGAAACCCACAGAGTTTCCAAACATTGCAAGGAAGTGCATAATCAAAAGGATTAAAATATGGATATTGACCATGTAAGACAAGACTAGAGAGGAGGAGACACATTCAACAAAATGTCTAAGAGATAAACATTCTGATCTACAAGTTGAAACCATGAATGTCCCGTAGACTCAATTTAAATAGAGATCTAGGGGCATTTCTGTAGTCTAGTCCTAGGGGGCGATGCACTAAAGTGTGTTAGTGTCAAACTCCTGTACCATTCAAGTCAATGGGAGCTTCCATGAGTTGGCGCCTAGTCATCACTAACGCCCTTTAATGCACCCTGGTGCTAATGTCTCAAGTAAAAATAGGGTGGGAACCATTGGGCACAACCCTATTTATTACCCTTTTTATATCGTCAGGATGTTAAGGATTCCATTTTATTTGTTGTTTTCACGGATTTACTATTAGCCTTTGCACTTTTATTGGGGTATATTAGTATGCTGTAGTAAATAGGTAAATAAAGGTCAGTTTTATGAGTGAACTGGAAAATCAATTTTATTCTCATTTCCATTTTCCACGTCTCTACCAAGTCTAATAACTATTTTATATCAGAAGCATTCTTTCTTTCGTCTTCGCTTCTTTCATCTTAATGGCATCATATGTTTTCTATTCAGCATTTTAAACACGTATAAAAAATAAAGGTAAGATTTAAATGACATATATATTTACATAGCATTGGGAAAACCATACTCGCGATGATCACCTCAATACAGTATTTGTTTACAACAATAAAACAATATATTGATTGTGACGGTAGGGGCAGCGTGGCATGGTACAATAAAGGTCAAATTTAGGCAGCTGAAATAGTTTGTTGTTTTGCTTCATTTCAAAATATATCCATGTGTTTTACAAGTGAAACTCTTCCCTCTGTCTTATACACACACTGAAGATTGAACTCAAGTTCCCTTCCTTTGTTCAGCTCGTTAAAGAAAGCGCTACATTTATTTAACTTAAATTTCACCTCTAATTAACTTTTTCTTGCTGGGCTAAATTATAATTGAGAACAGTGAGGCATTATTTCGCCGCTGCACTTTTTTTTTATTATCCCTTTATAATGAGGACTTATCTAACCATGGGGGTTTTTTTTTATTACTCTTTCCTTTAAACGATTTAAAATGCGCTGTCCATCCTTTCCCACTAAAGAGTGTCCCGTGAATTTACTGTCTAGGTGCTTTCAGAACAGACAAAACAAATGCATGTTTGTATATCTTCCTTTCCCCACCCCTCACACACACATATATTGACAGCATTGTCACTCTCTACATAGTTACATCGTTACATAGTTACATAGTAGATGAGGTTGAAAAAAGACATGCGTCCATCAAGTTCAGATACTTTATCCTATATCTATACTTACGTATTGATCCAGAGGAAGGCAAACAAAGAACCCCAGTGACATATCATCCAATGATATCTCATAAGGGAAAAAATACATTCCTTCCTTACTCCAAGAATTGGCAATCGGATTATTCCCTGGATCAACCTCCTTCCCATGTTTACTTATTTGGTATATCCCTGTATACGTTCCCTTTCTAAAAACATGTCCAACCTTTTTTTGAACAAATCTATTGTATCTGCCATCACAGTCTCCATGGGTAATGAATTCCACATTTTATCTGCCCTTACTGTAAAGAAACCTTTCCTTTATTGCTGGTGATGTCTCCTTTCCTCCAACCCTAAGGGATGATCCTGAGTCCTTAGTACTGCCCTTGGGATGAATAGTTCTTTTGAAAGCTCCTTGTACTGTCCCCGAATATATTTGTATGTAGTTATCATATCCCCTCTTAGATGCCTCTTTTCTAATGTAAATAAATCTAATTTAGCTAGCCTCTCCTCATAAGTCAAATTATCCATACTCTTTATTAATTTGGTGGCTCTTCTCTGCACTCTCTCTAGTTCCATAATGTCTTTTCTATGGAGTGGTGCCCAAAATGTTACTCCATATTCAAGGTGTGGTCTTACTAATGCTTTGTAAGGGGCATAATTATAATTACTTCCCTTCCATCCCGTTTAATGCAAGATAAGATCTTGTTTGCCTATGCAGCTACTGCATGACATTGGGCACTATTGCTAAGCCTGCTGTCTACAAGCACTCCTAAATCCTTCTCCATCAAGGATTTCCCCAATTTATCCCCATTTAATTTGTAAGTTGTCTGTTTATTCTTGCTTCCCAAATGCATAACCTTACATTTATCTGTATTAAACCTCATCTGCCATTTACCTGCCCACGTTTCCAGTCTCTCCAAGTCCTTCTGAAGAGAAATGACATCCTTCTCTGATTCTATTACCTTACACAATTTAGTATCATCAGCAAAGATGGAGACTTTGCTCTCGATCCCATCTGTATGTAACATGGCCTCTCGGCAGTTACTTCTGTTTCTGGGCCTTTCCTCTGTCAGTCCTGTTAGAGCAGGCAGTGGAAAGGTTAAATCCAGTTTTAGGCCTGTATGTGTATTTCAGCCTTGAATGTTGTAGCAATATTCGAGGACGGGCCTTGCAACTCTGAGGTTGTCAATCTAAGGGGTGGATATTGGTTGGAACGCCCCCTGCTGCGTGTGGGCCAATCTGTATCCGGCTCTGGCTTGTAATGAGTCAGAGTTAGAGACACTCCCGTAAGATGTTCAAATTGGGACATGCCTCCTAATTTATCAGTTATTGTTAGTTGAGAAAGAGTCAGAGAGGGGACAACATATGAAGAAACCTGTCTCTCCCTTCCCCCATGCTGAGGGGAAGAGGGGGGGAAGAATATCATGCTGTGCAGGCATAGGAGGAATGAGAGATATGCTACTTCTGATTCTCTGTGTTAGAGCTGCCACCAATAAATACTGAAAAGACATTGCTGCGTGGATTCCTGTCTCTGGGAATGAAGGAGTGTCAGTGGGGGTCCATCCCGTGAAGAGCCCAGAGGATCCTTACTGGCTGGAGGCACTGCACCATCAGAGATCACCATAATCTGTCCCCCTGTCCTGGTTTTCCCCACACCACCACGGAGCCCTCAGCCCTCCTGTTGCCAGCAGGGTGCAGCACCCAGACCGCTTGTAGTAACCCAGAAGGAGAGCACCCCCCATCTCACTTAAGGGGGGATGGGATAAATGGTTACATGTATTAAACCTCATCTGCCATTTACCTGCCCATGTTTCCAGCCTCTCCAAGTCCTTCTGGAGAGAAATAACATCCTGCTCTGATTCTATTACCTTACACAATTTAGTATCATCAGCAAAGCTGGAGACTTTGCTCTCGATGCCAACCTCAAGGTCATTAATAAACAAGTTAAAATGCAGGGGTCCCAGTACCAATCCCTGAGGTACTCCACTCACGACTTTAGCCCAACCTGAAAAAGTTCAATTTATGTTGTCTATCCTTCAACCAGTTTTCAATCCAGGTGCATATATTTTTACTGAGTCCAATTTGCTTTACTTTGTACACCAACCTCGTGTGGAACAGTATCAAAAGCCTTTGCAAAATCTAAGTAGACCACATCAACTGCATTACCCTGGTCTAAATTCCTACTTACCTCCTCAAAGAAACAAATAAGGTTAGTTTGGCATGATCTTTCCTTCATAAATCCATGCTGACTATTACTAATAATTTTGTTTTCCATTACGTATTCCTGAATATTATCCCGTATTAAACCTTCATGTAGTTTCCCCACTATTGAAGTCAGGCTTACAGGTCTGTAATTCCCCGGTTGTAATCTAGCTCCATTTTTAAATATAGGCACCACATCTGCTTTACGCCAATCTTGTAGTACTGAGCCTGTGGAAATGGAGTCCTTGAATATTAAATGTAATGGTTTGGCTATTACTGAACTTAACTCCTTGAGAACTCTTGGATGTATGCCACCGGGTCAGGTGTCTTATTTACTTTAATTTGTTCAAGCCGCCTATGAACTTCTTCCTCAGTTAACCAATTGTTCATTAATATGGAGGTTGTGGCTTCCTCCTGCGGCACTACAATTGAAATTGATTATTCCCTGGTAAACACAGAGGCAAAGAATTTGTTTAATACCTCTGCTTGTTCCTTATCTCCAAAAATCTGCCTGCCAATCTCACACTGAAAGGGTCTTATATTTTCTTTTCTCATTTTTTTGTGATTAAGGTACTTAAAGAACTTTTTAGGGTTGATCTTATTTTCTATTGCAATCCTTTTTTCATTATCCATTTTTGCCAATTTAATTGCCCTTTTGCAATTTTTGTTACATTCCTTATAATTCTGATACGATGTCTCTGTCCCTTCTGACTTCAAGTATCTAAACGCCTTCCTCTTCTTGTCCATTTCCTCCCCTACCTGTTTATTAAGCCACATTGGTTTTGACTTATTTCTTTTGTACTTATTACCCAAGGGTATACACTGATAAGTGTGCTTGGCTAACAATGTTTTAAAGACTGCCCATTTATCTTCTAGCTTTTTCCAAGCAAAAACATCATCCCAATGTATTACTTGTAGATTAGTCCTCAGTTTATTAAAATCTGCCTTTATAAAGTTAAAGGTCTTTGTTGAACCCAAGTAATCTGTTTTTTGATAATTTATTTCAAATGAGACCATGTTATGATCACTGTTACCATTTCAGACAGTCCAGGGGGAGCACATATGGGAAACAAAAGACAAAATATAGAACAATTTAAGTGCAGACGTTTAGGATATAGAGATCAATGATGTGTTGAAAATTTTGGCTCTAAAGGTGAATCTACAGTACTCACAAGATGGTTGTGGTTATAAATGCAGTTAGCAGATAGGGCTGCTGCCCATAAGGATAAAGTGGTGTGTGGGATTCCCTCCAGGCACGTCTCGTCAGTTAGGAGATGGTATATATAGAGAAAGACAGCAAAACATAGCGCGATCTGATAGAAACTTTATATAAAAATAAACATATAAAATGTGCACTTACAATGTGCTAGTTAAAAGTAAGCATTTATCACAATCAATGTGAATTCTGTGGGTACTGTGCAGCTCTCACCGCCTCCCCTCGCCGTCCCGGAGCTCCTTCGCCTGCACCTCAAGAGTCCAACTCCTCTCAGTGTGTCCTCCGGTGCGTGTGACGTCACGGCTCTGTGAGTGGTGAAGCTACGGGTCCCTCACTGATCCAAGAAACCACTCAACGCGTTTCGCCCAGCTCTTGGAAGCTGTGTATGGCTTGTGAATGTGGTTTGCTGCTGTCCTTTCCCCATAAACCACAGTCCAAAGATAGCTGGTAAGATGATAATCACGACTGCCTCACTGTTACCCAAATGTTCCAGGACTTGAATATTTGCTATTACTTCTACATTGTTTGATATTACCAAATCCAGTATTGCCCCTCTCCTGGTTGATTCCTCAATAATTTCGGTCAAATAATTGTCTTTAAGCATCCCCAAAAACCTGTTTCCTTTTGTTGTAACGCTAATCTCATTGCCCCAGTCTATGTCTGGATAATTAAAATCACCCATTATGCAAACATGACCTAGTTTTGATGCCTTCTCCATTTGCAAAAGTATTTTAGCTTCCTCAATCTTGGTGGTTTGTAGCATATTCCCACAAACATTTTCTTTATACTTTTACCTCCACTGCTAATTTCTATCCACAAGGTCTCTACATTTTCATCATTCTCTTCATAAACATCATCCCTTATAATAGGTTTTAGATCCGGTTTAACATATAAACATACTACACCTCCTCGTCTATTTGCTCGATCCTTCCAAAAAAGGGAATAACCCACTAAATTAACTGCCCAGTCATGAGTTTCATCCCACCATGTTTCAGTAATGCCTATGATATCATGCTGCTCCCTTGCAACTATTAATTCAAGCTCCCCCCTTTTATCTTCTTGCATTAGCAAGCATGCATTTAAGTTTTTTTTCAGCCTGTACTATTTTCTTATCTGCTCCTTCCTTTCTGCGCCCACTTAGTTTAGTCTTTAGAAGTTTTCTAGTATTATCTGTATTTACTATGGGTGTCTCACTGCTTGTCAAACTCGCACTTGCCCCCATTCTACCTCCATAACCCCTTGTATCCTCCTCTATTCTATTTAGTTCATTATCTGTTTCATTCCCCTCCCCCCTCCATCCTAGTGTAACCCCCTTTCCCTATGCCTAAGGGAAACTGTGGGCGATTACGCGTGCTGCTAGTACCTCTACGCTCACAGGAGGCCTGAGCCTCCGCTTCTGGGAGCCTAGGATAAGCTCTCTCTCTCTTAGTGCAGCGCCTCCAAATATGAGAGATCCCAGCATTGGCGGGATGACTCCTCATAGGACCCAATACAATCAGTAAAAACAATATCACACCAGATATATATAACTCGTGTAGCCCTGGTAAGAAATTGGGCTATAGTTCTTTCCTCCTTCTGGTATAAGTCCTGGTAAGGGCAGGCTGCCAGAAGTTATCATGGGTTTCCCCCACTTCAAGCACTGCTCTGAGTGGTGGAGGTAGGTCACCTGACCCTGTTTCTAAGGCAAGAGACATGGGGGCGGTGCCTGCTGATATCATAAAGAGCAGTGCACTTCCTATTTAGAGTTAGTTAAGGGAGAGTCTGTTCAGAGTGAGTTTAGAGGTGGCACTGGCTGGTCCAGTGTGACAGTTAGTAAGTGTACAGTTGGAGAAGGAGCAGCCTATGAGTAGGGCTGCTAGAACTACAGTGTAGTAAGGTGGACCAATGCCTCTCACCCTGTTTAGGGGGTGAGGGAAGAGCTAGCCATACCCTTGGTGCCCTTGGCCTGGGGTGGTGGCAGGGGACGATACAATCCTGAAGGGGAGCAGTCTGGGTGGAGTATACAACCTGTACCTGCCTGGTGATCTTCCTACTGTGTGAATAAAGAGCTGCTGCTGCTATTTAAAGAGACATTCGTGTGAGACTGGAATCTCTCATCCCTGTGTGGGAATACTCTCTGTAAGGATTCCACCCCGCATTCCTGGGGCTTACCAGAGATGGAGGCGCTGCACCACTAAGAAAGAACGAAGGCATTCACCCCAGAAACCTGTTCCTGTCATCCCCCATACCATTGCGGGTCCTCCAACACAACTCCCCTCACACCTTATCCAGGGTGCGGTCTGCGGTGAAGTCTCCAGCCGGAGGATTCCTCTTATCTGCTGCCACGTGCAGCTCTGGTCCCAGGTCACCGTGTGGATGTCCGTCCACCTGCACAGTAGTGCTGCTGCAGCTGTAATGGGAGAGTCACTATCTGGGGCCTTCCCTACAATACTCCGCTCACAGTGCGGGGGCTATTTGGGGCTAAGGGGCAAGGTCTGGCCTAGTCCAGGAAGCTGGCTGCTCCCTGGACACTACCTTCCTCTTTGCTGCCTCCTTTAGGACTGCCCATGCTGTGTCCAGTCCCGCAGAGGAGATCTGGATCTCAAAAATGGCTGCTCACTCCCAATTGGCTGAGATGGCCCATGTGACCAACCCCGAGGCTTCTGGGAGTTGTAGTTCCGCTCCTTACATGCAGAGACATTCCAAGATGGCCACCGCAACATCTCCCGATCCGACGGAGCAATGCAGGGGCGATGCCGAGGCAGCTCTCCCTCCTGTGAGCAGGTAAGGAGGGTCCTGCTACACTAGTTTAAAATCTCCTCCAACCTTTTTAGCATTCTCCCCCATAGCACAGAAGATCCCTCTTTATTGAGGTCCAATCCATCTCTAGCATAAAGATGGCACCTCTCAGAAAAGGAGTCCCAATGCTCTAAAAAACCCAAACCCTCCTTCCTACACCACTTTCTTAGCAATGCATTAACCTCCCTAATCTCTGACTGTCTCCCTGCGGTAGCATATTGCACTCGTAGTATTTCAGAAAATACTACCTTGGAGGTTGTTGCCTTAAGCTTTTGGCCTAGATCCCTGAAATCATTTTTTTAGGACCCCCCATCTTTCTCTAACTTTGTCATTGGTGCCAACATGTACCAAGACCGCTGGGTCAATCCCAGCCCCTCCCAAAAATCTGTCAACCCGATCCGCAATGTGCCGAACCCAAGCACCCGGGAAACAACAAACTGTTCGGTTCATGCGGTCGAGGCAACAGATTGCCCTATCTACCTTCCTAATAATGGAGTCCCCTACCACCACAATCTTTCTTGCTATCTAAGCATCTTGAGTCCCCTCTGTGCTGGAGGAACTATTCCCCTGGCTGCTAGAGGAATCAGTCTCCCCCAGCCTTGCCATTTCTGCCCTGACACTCCCAATATCTTCACTCAATGTGGCAAATCTATTGGGATGGGTCAGCTCAGAACTGGCCTGCCTCTTACTGTTGCCCCTGCTTCCCCTTCTAACAGTTACCCAGCTCCCTACCTGCCCCTCACTAACAGCGCCACCATCTGCACCACTAGTCGAAGCAAGGGTCTGCTCAGTGAGCTCTAAACCCCTTTCAAGATTGTCAATTTCCCTCAATATTGCAAGTTTCCTCTTCAGATCAGCAATCTCTCACTTTAAAGAGACCACCCACTCACACCTCTCACAGCGGTATGCTCCTTGTAACCGCTGCTCCAAGTGCACATACATGTGGCAAGATGTGCATTGAGTGGCATTCTCAATCCTGCTCATTATAGCAACTATGAAGTTATAAGTACCAACAATTAACTGTACTTCAATATACTATACCTTGTTTAACCCCTTCATTTTTCAAACTCCTCCTGGTTCTAACTGCACAATTAATACAACCAGCACTTGATTTTTTTTTTCTAAAAACACAGGGTATGTACAATGCTGCAAAGGAATATTGAGGTGGGATCCCCTCTATTAACTAGTGCTACAGAGCAATTAGTTCCACTTGTAGAAATGAATTACTGCATCCGGATCACATGTTGTAATAATAAAATGTTGTGAGGAGCTGTGTGGATTAACCCCTAGTTGGAACACGGTCTGGCAAGGATAAGACGGGTTGTCTGGGGGAAGTCCTGAGACCCACCCGGACCCCTTGCATAAATCCATCAACTATGTGAACCAGTGAACCTGAGGAAGCTCCCACTTGAGTAATAAAAATAAAGTACTCACATAAGTCCGTTTTCATCCGGGTGTGTGTGCTCCTCGCTGTATGCAGAGACAGGACAAAGTCACCCTTACCAAGGACGGAGGTGAATCAGCGGGCACGACTGCGCAGAAAGAAGTTGCACAAGGCTGGACTGGGCTAAAAAATCTTTATTAGAGCATGGATTAAAAAAACACACGAGGAGGGGTAACAGCCCCCCGCGCCTCTTAGAGGCTCTAATACAGATTTTTTTTAGCCCAGTCCAGCCTTTGCAACTTCTTTCTGCACCATCGTGCCCGCTGATTCACCTCCCTCCTTGGTAAGGGTGACTTGGTTCTATGTACAATGCTGTGTTCTTATTTTTTTTTATCAATCTTTAGAATTAACCCAATACACGTAAAATTACGATTAATTTCTTTCCTTTAATAGGAGGATAAGAAACGGTTTTATAGAGGCAATCCAAGCATGCGATTTTCTTGCCAATTTTTTTAACATAGGATTGGAGCATGGGGTCTCTGGAGCTGAACCCCACTAATTTCAGCTCTGTGGACACCCTGCTTCCGGAGATGCAGGCCTTGGTAGGGGTGCCGGTAGCTACTCCGCGGCAAATGTGTGAGCTTTAGTTTAGCAAGAACTTAGACTGGTGGTGGGTTTGAGAGTCTCGGGGAGGTTATTCCAGTTGTAGGGTGCACGGTAAGAGGAGCAGCCGGATACTTTGTTAAACCTTGGGACCATGAAAAGTCCCTTGGAGTCAGATCTCAGATGATAAGTGCTGCATGTGGTAGGGGCGTGGAGCTTGTTCAGGTGGATGTGTAGCTTGCACAAGAAGTATTTGAACGCAAGACAGGAGAGATGAACTTTGCGCCTAGACTCAAATGATGGCCAATCTAGTTCTTTGAGCATTTCGCAGTGATGTGTGTTTTAGTTACATTGGAAGACAAAGTGGCATATTGAAAAGTAGAGGGTGTCTAGTTTGCTAAGGTGAGTTTGGGGTGCTGTCCCCATAGTCTATAATTGACATTAGCATCTGCTGTGCGATGCGCTTTCTGTCCAGAGTGCTTAGGGAGGACTTGTTCCTATAAAGTACACCTAGTTTGGCATAGGTTTTGGATGTCAGGGTATCAATGTGCAACCCAAATGTTAAATGGGAGTCAAACCATATGCCCTGATATTTAAAACTAGTAACAGGGGCTAGGATGGTATTAGAGCTGGTTCTTATCTGATGGTATGTTATTGGAAGCTTTAGAAATGTAGCCTTGGTCCCAAATACCATTGTTACAGTCTTGTCAGTGTTTAAAAACAGTTTGTTTTGGTAAATCCAATTATTAAGTCTCAGAAAATCAGATTGAAGTATGTGTTCAAGGTCAGAGAGGCGAGGGCTGCGTGCATATAGGATTGTGTCATCCGCATACATGTGTATTGAAGTTGTAGGTAGATCATTGATGAAGACTGAGAAGAGTAGGGAGCCCAGAACAGAGCCTTGCGGGACACCGCAGGTGGAGTTAGAGCCCAAGATAGACACATATTGGTATCTACCTGATAGGTCGGAATGAAACCAGTTTAAAACATGTTCCCCTATTCCAGAGCACTGAAGTTTGTTTTGCAAGATAGCATGATCCACCATAACAAATGTCTTTGCAAAATCTAGAAATATTGCACCAGTAACTTGTCCAGTTCCATTCCACATTGGATCGCATTGCAAACATTTAGGAGGGTAGTTACTGTGGAGTATTTGGGGCAAAAGTCAGATTGGAATTGGCTAGGCAAATTGGTGTTGGTATAGTAATCGCTTAATTGTGAGTGAACACATTTTCCCATGACTTACGATAGTATTGGGAGAAGAGATTGGCCTGTAGTTTGAAACAGTTTTTTTGTCTCCATTTTGAAGATTGGGACAACTCTAGCCGTTTCACTCTTCCACTTACAAACTTACTCTCTCATAGTCCTCCCTCCGACTTTCATACTCTCACTTACTCACTTACAAACTTATTCTCTCACACACTTACTCTCCCCTCCGACTTTCACACACTCCAATCACTTAGAAACTCACTCTCTCACATACTGACTCCTCCCTCCGACTTTCACACACTCCAATCACTTAGAAACTCACTCCCTCACATACTGACTCCTCCCTCTGACTTTATACACTCCAATCACTTAGAAACTCATTCTCTCACATACTTACTCTCCCCTCCGACTTTCACACACTCCAATCACTTAGAAACTCACTCTCTCACATACTTACTCCTCCCTCCGACTTTCATACGCCAATCACTTACAAACATAC
Organism: Ascaphus truei; assembly: GCF_040206685.1. NCBI lineage: Eukaryota > Metazoa > Chordata > Amphibia > Anura > Ascaphidae > Ascaphus > Ascaphus truei. The sequence goes on from NC_134486.1 coordinate 31,688,690, forward strand.
TTTTCTATCACTCTCAAATTTGCTCTCCCCTACTTACACTCCTCTCAGATACATGCATTAAATGATATTGCACGCACTCACCTTTCCCTCTCACACAAACACTCCCCACTTACATACATGCACTCTTTCGCAATAAGTTACTCATCTGTTTATTATATAGGAGCATAGGTCTACTGTATGTACTATAAAATGTGTGGCTTTCACTCGCATTGTCACTCGCTCTCGTCTATCACTCACTGTCGCACACTCTCTCTTCTCAATCTCTCTCTTCTCCGTCGCACACTCTCATCACTTCCTCACTCTCCCCGCCTCCTGTTTCACTCCCTCAAATCTCTCACAGACACACTCACACACAGCCTTGTTTACATGTCCACTATAGCACCCATACTCCCACTCTGTCTTGTCTGTCACACTCTCTCTTTCATCTCTGCCTCTAATTTCCTCCTACTTTCTCAATCTCTACGCCTCCTGTTTAAGCTCCCTCAAATCTCTCACACACAGCGTTGTTTACATGTCCTCTATAGCATCCATATTCCCACTCTCTGTCGTCTGTCACACTCGCTTTCATCTGTCTCTAGTTTCCTCCTACTTCCTCACGCTCTCCACCTCCTGTTTCACTCCCTCAAATCTCTCACAGACACACTCAGCCTTGTTTACATGTCTCCTATAGCATCCATACTCCCACTTTCTGTTTTGTCTGTCACACTCTCTTTCATCTGTCTCTAGTTTCCTCCTACATCCTCACTCTCTCCGCCTCTTGTCTCACTCCCTCACATCCCTCTCAGACACACTCCCATATTTACATGTCCTCTATAGCATCCATACTCCCACTCTCTGTCTTGTCTGTCACTCTCTTTCGTCCCTGCATCTAGTTTCCTAAGTTTTATATACTTTTATATACTTCCTCACTCTCTCCGCCTCCTGTTTCACTCCCTCACATCCCTCTCAGACACACTCACACACAGCCTTGTTTACATGTCCCCTATAGCATCCATACCCCCACTCTCTGTCTTGTCTGTCACACTCTCTATCGTCTCTGCCTCTAGTTTCCTCCTACTTCCTCCCTCTCTCCGCCTCCTGTCTCACTCCCTCACATCCCTCTCTCAGACACACTCACACACACTGCCTTGTTTACATGTCCCCTATAGCCTCCATACATCGCCCTCCCCTCCCCCGGAAGTGAGCTCGGGCACCCCTCCAGCATAGGCATTTCCTGTGACGTCGCCGGCCGGACTCCATTAGCGCCGCAGCTGAGGGGGGAAAGCTCCAGCCTCTGACAGTCCGGAGAGGAGCCGTAGCCGGACTTCCCCCCCACCTCCCCATCCCCCCCTGACACCCCTCTCTCCCTCCCCTCGGGGGAGAACCCCCTCCCGTCCCCCCCTCCGACACACCACCCCCCCCCACACTCTCCCTCCCCCCCCCCACCGGCCACCAACCACGGCCGCTCTCGGCGAGGCAACTCTGGCCTCCGCTTCCTCCTCCTCTTCCTCCTCTTCCTCCTCCTCGGACACCGGCGGAGCGTCCCCTCCCCCGCGGAAGAAACTCCGAGCCTCGGCGGCCGAGGAGGAAGAGGAGGCGGCGGCAGCAGCAGCAGGAGAGCCCGGGGCCGCGGCAGCTCTCGCAGGCCTCTCCGCGGTCGCTCCCGTGTTGCTGAGCAGGAGCCCGGGTGTGAGCGGCGGCGGCGGGAGTGACATGCAGGCTAACGGGGCGGCGGCAGCGGCGGCGGGGGGACCGGGCGGACAGGCCCAGGATACGGCAGCGGCGGCGGCGGGGAGCGGGTGTCAGGCGGCACAGAACGGGGAGTCGGCGGCCGGGGGAGGGGAGATGTCTCACGCCAACGGGCTGCTGAGCTCCGCCGGCCTCGGTAACAGCAGCAACCTGGGGGTCAGTAATAACGGGTTAGTCCCCGGGGCCGCCGCGGCCTCCTCCGAACAGCCCGGGGGCGGCGGTGGCGGGGGCCTGAAGAAGAAGAAGCGGCTCTCCCAGGCCGACGAGGACGTGATCCGGCTCATAGGGCAGCACCTGCACGGCCTGGGCCTCCAGTGAGTCACTATGTGTGTATATATATATGTGTGTGTATAGGGAGATATATACGTATACTGTGTGTGTATAGGGGAATGTATACTGTACGGCCTGGGCCTCCAGTGAGTCACTATGTGTGTATATGTATGTGTGTGTGTATAGGGAGATATATACGTATACTGTGTGTGTGTGTGTATAGGGGAATGTATACTGTACGGCCTGGGCCTCCAGTGAGTCACGGGGTGTATACAGGGGGATATATCTATATACTGCCCGACTCCAGTGAGTCACTTGTCTATTTTATATATGTGTATACAGATCTACACACACACTGACAGTCTGATCCTAGAGTGTGACACTGGCAGTGTTTTTATATTTCTACGTGTAGAGAGAGATCAATACACTGCATATCTTGCCTTTATATGTGCAGTATATCCATATACTGCTAGGCCTCAACTGAGTCACTGTTTATGTACATAAGGATTTCTGTGTGTTCATGGGAAAAGATGTTGATCTGCTGCACAGCCTGGGGCTTAACCAGTTACTGTTTATGGCTAGAAAGGAGATTGTGTACTGGTTGTCAAGTATCTAAATGAGGTGTCAATATACGTGTGTGTGTGTGTGTGTGTGTGTGTGTGTGTGTACACACTTATCCCATTTTGATGTACTACACAGCCAGGGCCACAAGTGATTGTTTATAATTACACATTGTGGGACTTGTCTGGCATTATGTGAAAAATACTTGCCTGTGTCTATCAATATTGGCCTGACAGCTGTTGTCTCTCAATGTCAAAATATTGAGCAGCACCTTGTGCTGTGATTGTGGTTGGTATACTCTTGTCAGCAACTTGAGTTGTATCTATAGATGTTTACCTATGTCAGTATACCAACCAAGGTGTACTATCTATATACCTTTTCTGTTTGTCAAAACACTACACTATTGATGACTCTCCCGGTGCAAATGTATTCTGCTGCGGCGTGACACTGTGACAGCCAATAACAATCTGGTTACAGCTCTAACATAACACAAAGTGGCACTGCAGCAAGGAGGGCCCTTTTCCAAGGAGCTAACAGTCACAGGTTATCACGAATGTCACATTTTTGCCAACACAACATACAGTACAGCCTATGTCTGTATGCACATATTGTCTGTCATCCTGTGAGAGCAGTGTGGGTCTGAGAGCAGAATTTGCATGTCTTTCTGTGTCCCTATTTTGGGTAATCTTGGATAGCAATGTGTTTCAGATCCTTCAAGCTCCAAAGAGGTTAATATCTGCCAGCCCCCTGCGGGTGGTTAAGGGAGGGTGATGTTTACATCCAGCACTGGGATGAGGAAGAGGAGGCCTTACAGGGCTCTGGTGACAGTCAGAGGAGGGGGAGCTAGTTGTTTCTGTTGGATGTGGGGGAGGTGCAGGATTAGAGAAATCCTTGAGCCCCAGGGGCTATCTCTGTCTGAGGGAGAGAATCCTGTTATTACGTATCCAGGCTCCACTGCAGTATTATTTATTTAAAAAGCGCCATCATAAATACGGTCTGGTGGGAATGCAAGGTTTATTTCACACTAGTGGTGATGGTAACTGCCATGTGAGGCCCACTGTCAAGAAGTGTATATCTTTCCATTTTTAAATGTAAAAAGATTTCTGTGTATACATTTGCATGGTGACCTTTGTAGCTGCTTGGCAAATATCCATGGGCCACTGATTGTTACCTGCCCACTTGACTAGCATCAGGAAGGCTGGCTTTAAATAAAGTAAATATCTTTGTTTGGATGTATCTAAATGTAATACAATATATATGTAATCCTAAGGACTGACCAAAAACTTCCTTTGCAATTTGTATGTTAGGATACATTGTACCCTTTTTGGTGCCTTGTTAAACATTTAATTTCTGCTACAGCTTCATGTATTGGGCAAATGCTGTAATCCACGCACTGCAAAAAATGACCAGATCATGGTAAGATGAACAGTATTTGACACTGTCTCTCTCTTACAGTCAGACAGTTGATCTCCTCATGCAAGAATCAGGATGTCGTTTAGAGCATCCTTCTGCTACCAAATTCCGCAATCATGTCATGGAAGGGGACTGGGATAAGGTAAAGCTGGTATTATGACACTGCATCAACACTTTGCTTTATTGTCCTCCTACACTACAGTATAGGTTAGTCCAACAGCAAGCAAAGAAGTTGCATCACTTTTCGACGGGCAGATTGTTGCAGGTGCTTTCTTGGCTCAGTGTTAAAATATATAAACAAATAATGTAAATGCAATTTCTATCTTCAGATGTAATTAATTTAGTTATAGCACTAAAGTAATGTTCCACTTTGTTTGATTTTTCCAGGCAGAGAACGATCTTAATGAACTAAAGTCTTTAGTGCACTCTCCTCACGCTGTCATGGTAAGAAATGCAGTAGATATTGTCTTGTCTCAGAAGTTACATCTAACACGTGGCAGAAATCTAAACCAATGATTTTTGACTTAAAAGCACAACTATACCAAACTTCTTCTGATACAAATACAAGTAATGTTTGTGACTGTTGCTTATTTTATGATTTTTAAGCATGATCAAACTCGGTGCACAGTATTTGTTATTTAAAGAACTGGGACTTAAAAAAAAAAAAAAAAACCTGTGGAACACTGTGCAGCATAACGTTCTTCTGTGCTTGGTTTCTTGTCCTGTGTGTCAGGTTTTATTATTTTCTCCATGTAGTAAGATCACGGTTTTTGAACAATGTCTGGGCAATCTTAATGTTATATGTAGGTGGTATGACAAATTATGTCAGATTTGGATTATAACCGAATGGTAATGAAAGACTTGCTTGCAGCATTCATGTTGGACATTTCACCCTTTCACTAAAGGTTCTGTGGAGGAATGTGTGGCTTCTGATGGCTTCCTATAGAGAGTTCTAAAGACCTTGAGGATTTAGAGCCTGGAAAGTAGAAAGTGCCTGATTGGCACTAACGCAGACACTCGCCTTCGAATCGATGGGAGTTTCTGTGCGTTGGCGCTTGATCGGCACTAACACACTTTAGAGCTTAACCCCTCAAGTGTTCCATGTACTGTCCTGATGCTTAATCCACTTTAACATAAGAGGCCTAGTAAGTAGCGCTACTTTTGGCATTATTAACATCAGCAACCAAAGCCCCTGTACTCATTCCTGCAGTAATCTCACCTGTCCTTGGCCTGAGTGAAAGGAGGAAATGCTGGTCAGTGTGTAAGTATCGGAGAGACTTGCATACACTGTCAGGTCCTCTAGTGCAGGGGTGCGCAAACGTTTGAAGCTGCGCCCCCCTGCCTGCTCCCTGCACTGCTCGCACCCCTCCCCCATACCTCTTTGGTCGGCGTCATGTCGTTTGACGTCGGGCAACGCGTCGCACCAACCATCTGAATCACGGTAAGTTGAGTTGCAAAGGCCTCAAGCGATTCCCCCGGCATTTCATTTTAATGGCGTGGGGACGAGCATGGGGCCTCTGCAACCGCCCTCGCATCCCTGCTCTACTGTGAAGGAGCAGCTGAGCGGTAATGTCACGTTTTATTTTTTTTAAGTTGGTGACCCTTGTTTAGGTCCCAGTATTGGCTCTCCTTGTCACCTTATCGCCATGTGCCTCCTATAACAAAATTAGATTGTAAACTCTACTGGGCAAGGGACTCCAGGTGCCTGCAAAACTCTGTGTTCAGCTCTGCAAACACTCGGGACTATATAATACGCAAACATTATTATTATTATTATTATTATTATTAGAGCCAACCCCTTCCAAAAACGTTATACACTTCAAATTTGTCGCTGCACTACTTTCAGGTTGCCTGGTCTTTTTCCCCTTGTCTTCCCCCCCCTCTCTACCCCTGCCTATCAACAAAAAGGTGGCCCCTAAGTTTCTAAACTGACACCCCCCCCCCTGTTATGGCATAAAGTAATATCCCTGTATATAGAATAACATTTGTGAAATGTGATTAGGAAGAAAGATTAAACATTAAAGGTTACAAGTGTGGGTCTTTTTCCTCCCTCTTCTGTAAACCTTTAGAAACTTCAGATCACTTTGTCATTCAGCACAGTTATAGCTACATTGGTATTGACTCTCCCCCCCTCATTCTGCATTAACAAGCTTTTTGATAGATCATATTAAGTTTATAAAGGCAGTGAATCATACCTCCTTGTTTAGCGTGATGAGCCCTTTCATTCTTCACAATGGGAATGTTTATGGACAATTCTATCTAGAATTTTAACAAAAAAGACTAAACTTCCAGATTCCCCCTCCCCCCTCCCTAAAGCGCACATGCTTTTGTCATTGTTTGGCAGGGGGGGGGGGGGTTGAATGAAATGTTGGTAATGATTGTTAGGTTTTCTTTCAGTGTAGGTGTTGAATATAAATGTCTGTGTTGGAGATGTTTCTGGGATTCTTCTGGTCTCATTTTTTTTCCCTTGTGGCTGTCTGCCTCTGTAAGATCTGTTTATAAATGACAAAAGTGGAGCCTAATTTGCACCCACAGCAGTCATTTGAAATTGGTCTTATTCTGCAGTCAGCAGCTGCTCAGAACTGCAAATATCCTCTCACCGCTGACAGCTGTAGAAAATTGCTATTCTTAATAAGCTGGGCCATACCTGAGCAGCTGCTTTTTAATGCTGAAAGTCCCCAGAAGTGGGGGGGGGGGGGGGGGGTCAGATGATGCCAAGACAGTGGTGTTCTTGCCCCCCAGGAGACCCCCATTTTATTGTGTGTGTGTGTGTGTGTGTACACACACACACACACACCTATTAACTCTAGCAATGTAATATTTTTTTCCCTTCCGTACTTTGAGCTATGACTGCTCATACTACATTCCTCCATAATTCTCTTTATAAACGGACAACTCTACTTGTTACTGAGCACACACAATGTACCTGTATTTGGCAGACCTGGCAAGGGACTTCTGAAAGTAACATTTCCATTGCAAGTGGAGGATACCAGCAATACTATTTTTAAAGCTGCTCTTTCATTATCATTTCACATGCTAAACTTCTACTACACTAGATGTATGCATTCTGGCTCCTTTTCTAACTAAAGTGGCTAAATGGGAGGACAGAGAGCATGAATGCTGTGGTCCCAGTAGGAGTGTATATCAGTGCGGCCTGTAACTTTAAGATAATCATTGTTCTGTAAACAGAACATTTGATATACTGTACTCATAAATATAAAGCCCACTATAAGATACAGGCGCCAAATGGACCGGGAGACTTGCAGCAAATGGCACCAAGAGAAAGTATGTCCAGATAATCTCTCAAACAAATACTCATTATTGTCCCAAAATAGCCAACGTTACGGTATTGTATCATTTGGAGTTCCCGGATTTACTTTATTTTACAAACCTAAGTGGTGCGTTTCTTGTAACAAAGCTCATTTGTTTGGGGTGGTGGTTTAAAAAAATGGACACGAATCGCTACTTCATTTAGTAATCTCTCTGCAATCCTTAAGTAGATTTGTGTGGGGAAAAATAAAATAACTTTTTGTGAAGCGACTTTACTTGCAAAAACTGTTTTTATTGTAGCTTTTTTTTTTTTAGATCTGAGCTCCTATTGAGTTTATTATGGAAACCATACGTGCAGACGTGTCCTTTACGCTGTTGTGTTGTATACCGCCCACTTAAACACACACAGAGCGCAGCAAGGTTAATACAGGACCTTTTAACTTCTAGCTGCAGGCTTCTTCAAAACTTATATGGACTTTAGTCCAAGTTCCTACAACTTTGCCAGCTGTACAAAGACTCTAATTTTCCTGTCTGTACAGGCTTAAGTCCTAGGCAAAACGGCTTCTTTCTCTTACCTCCCCCTTCTCCCAATTTCCTGGCCAAAAAGAAAATCAGAACCATATATTGTATGTTCCTTTTTCTGTCCTGTGTATGCCAGGCTCTTCTACTCAAAGGTAGTAGTCACTCTGACACTATATATGGCAAGTGGGGCTGCACTGTTTAAAGGCCTAGTATTGTAAACAAGAGAATCAGCTGACGGCTGCCTTAGCTTTGACTTCCAGCTGATTCGTTTGTTGATAAACGGGCCTCTTCCTGCCTTGTGGGGGAGGGGAGAGAGGCGGCACAGGCAGTGATGTAAGCAGAACAGATGTTTTTCCCAAGCACAGGACATAAGACTGTTTTTGTGTGTGAGAGGGGGTCAAAGTCTATTGTAACACACTTTTTATATGTAGTTCTTCAAAAGCTACTTTTTCTAGAAAAGTATGAATGCATTTATTAAAACCTATATTCGCTGCATAATTTTGACATAAATGGTGAACGCTGCCAAACCTTGTAGCTTAATTTATTTGTAATTACTGCAATTTCTTTGCTGCCACATGAGCCTGCTAGGAGACTCCTATTTCTTTTTAATAAAGTATTCTTTACTTGAACCAGTAGCAGCTGTGATTTGTTGGAGAATAAAGTGGTTTCCTAAAACATCCTTGACTTCAAGCCAAATAAGGGAAGTGTCCACAAGAATCCATAATTAATCTTTCCGTTGCCGGCTAGAATTGATGCAAATATCAGTTGTGTGTGTTTTTAAACATAGCTATATCTGTATCTCACAAATTACAATGTCTTACAATGTTGCTGCTTTTTCCATCCATGATCTGCGTACAATAATCCACCCTCAACTTTAAAGATCTCACGCTGGTGAAGGAAAACATGGAATCTTTATAGAGGTTGTCCTTGTAATTGTCAGAACCACTTCAACACTAAACCTGTTCAGCTATTTGGTGCTGTTGTGTTTGTAGAACCTAGCACCCCCCACCCTGCCCTTCTTTTTTTTTTTTTTTTTTTCTTTCTTCAAAAATTTAGGGGGTAAAATAATAGCATGTTCTTGTATAGCGCTGCTAGTTTTACGTAGCGCTTTAGAGACATTTTGCCTGCACAGGTCCCTGCCCCGTGAAGCTTACAATCTGTTTTTGGTGCCTGAGGCACAGGGAGATAAAGTGACTTTCACAAGATTACAAGGTTCCCCTGCTTCACACTCAGTGCCAGTCAGTGTCTTTACTCACCGAGTCAAAATAACAGCTTTTTTTTTTTTTTTTTTGAAGGGGTAGGAGGGGGTGGCGGCTTTGTCAACACACTGCTTTTGCATGTCATTACCCAGAGTTCTTGCAGTGAAAGTGCTGTATGCCGAGTGACTGTGGGTGGGAAAATCAGGTTTGTGGACCTGTCGGAGATGTGAATGTCTTTATTATTATTATTATTATTATTATAATATTTTTTGATGAGCCTAAGGAATCCTTGTCTTTTCATTCACTGCACCCTACAGGAATGTCAGAGAAATGTATGCTGTATAAACTAGCTGTGCATACATGTACAGCTTTAAAAGCGCAGTCCTTTAGACTGTAGGAGGGTTCCCAGTAGTCCTGGAAAGAACACAATAATTGTATAATAATACTGAGTGTCTTTATATTACTATAGCCTTCCACAGCTGCTCGTGTGTACAATGCTGTTACCAGCCCACATTGGTCACACCAGTGTTATTTGATATCGAAGAGTTGTACTCCTGTTTGGAGGGAGATAGAGCAGTAGGGATGTGAGGAGGGTCAAATCTTACCCAAGGTAGTAGTGTGTTTTTTTATTTTTTTATTTTATTTTTAAATAAAGAGGGCAATATTTAGTTAATTTTAAACCTAGAGTTTTTATTTTGATCCCACTTGCAAAATAATTACATGTTTGTTCTTCCCCACCCCCTTCCACCATCCTCTACTTCTGATCTGACTCCCATAAGGTTAATGGCAAAATAATCTCCATTTATTTCACTTTTTGCTCTTTAAGTTGATTTTAAAAATTGTCCTGCTCAAGCCAATCCTGAAGTGTTTTCAATGCTCTCATTGCCAGGCATGTCGCCCACCTGTCGGAGTGTCAGGGAGTGAGCATTCCTCTGTGTCCTGCAGCACTGCAGATGTCATACGGGTGAGCAAACCTCCCTACGTGGTACTCGGGGGACTTCCACTGCGTTGCTTTACAAAGACTGCGAATAGTGAAAGTGGTAGTCCCCAACCCCCTGCCCGCCCTTCTTTTTTTGTTTTGGTGTGCGTATATCTATCTCTTAACCGGGGGGGTCCTCAGGAGCTGAGCTGTTCCCCCCCAACATCCGGGGGAATTGCCGGTTCAGAGTATGTTTTTTTTCTCCCCTGTGTGCGTCACACACACACCTCAAATATGGCTATGGGGGTCACCAATAGAAAGTTGCAACATCCTCTCCAGATAAGAATATCGAAATGAAGTGTTACCTTGTATGCAATTGAATGTGTTTTGGTTAGAACAAATGTTTTTTTCTATGAAGCGTACAAAAATATAGTAGGCAGATGACTAATTGATTTTGCAGTTGTACGTACATATAAATGAATAGAAGATGCATAGAACAATGAAGACCAGTTGATTCGAGAAATTTTAAATGTTAAAAAAAAAAATGAAGGCTGTTTTAAAACGGGGTGGCCAAGCCAACTGCTGTCCTCAAGGGCCTCCAAGATGTCGGGTTTTCAGAATATCCCTGCTTCAGCACAGGTGATGCAGGTGGAGCCACTGATTGAGCCACATGTTAGTTTATTTATATATAAAATGTGTTACCAGGGAGTAATACATTGAGTTACCTTTCGATTTCAAGTAAGTCCTGGGCACAGAGTTATAATGACAAATACATGGTTACATTAAGTGAACAGGGTTATATATATATATATATATATATATATATATATATATATATATATATATATATCTCAAACCGTTGTATGCGTGTCTGTTTGTCCTGTGTCTCCCTGTCCCACATTGGACCTTTGGCCCGTCACTCCGCCTCAGGCCTATGAGATGGCTCCCTTGGCCTGCCCGCCCCCGCACACCTCTCATTGGCCTGAGGCGGAGTGACGGGCCAAAGGTCCAACACACACACACTCCCTCTGTGTCCCGTCTCTCCCCCCACCCCCCCCCTATCACGTGCGCCGCCCTGCACCGGCTCCCGGACGGAGGGGAAGCGCGGCCCTACTGCCCCTGCCGCCAACTTCAGGCTCCTCCCCCCTCGCTCTTAACCGGCTCCCGGATGGAGGGGAAGCGCGGCACGGCCCTCCTGCCCCAGCCGCCAACGCTCACTTACCTCCCCGGCGCTCCCTTACCTCCCCGGCGCTACCTCCCCGGCGCTACCTCCCCGGCCGCTGGGGGGCCAAGCAGCCTCCTCGGATCTGCGCCAGTCCCACTCTCCACCACCTCTCATTCCCGTCGTGTGTGTGGAGAGGGACATTTTACTCCTGCCAACAATTTGTGCCTCACTTTCACCCCTACCCCTGCCCTTCACCCCCCCTACCCCTGCCCTTCAACCCCCCCCTACCCCTGCCCTTCACCCCCCCCACCTACCCCTGCTCTTCACCCCCCTACCCCTGCCCTTCACCCCCCCTACCCTTGCCCTTCACCCCCCTACCCCTGCCCTCCATGCCTGCCCTTCACCTACCCCTGCCCCCCTACCCCTGCCCTTCACCCCCCCACCCCTGCCCTTCACCCCCCCTACCCCTGCCCTTCACCCCCCCTGCCCTTCACCCCCCCTACCCCTGCCCTTCACCCCCCGCCCCTGCCCTTCGCCCCCTGCCCTTCGCCCCCGCCCTTCGCCCCCCCTGCCCTTCGCCCCCCACGCCCCTGCCCTTCACCCCCCACGCCCTACCCCTGCCCTTCACCCCCCACCCCCTGCCCTTCACCCCCTACTCCTGCCCCCCACCCCCTGTCCTTCGCACCCCGCCCCCTGCCCTTCGCCCCCCACCCCCTACCCCTGCTTTTCACCCCCCACGCCCTACCCCTGCCCTTCACCCCCCACTCCCTACCCCTGCCCTTCACCCCCCCACGCCCTGCCCTTCACCCCCCACCCCCTACTCCTGCCCCCCACACCCTGCCCTTCGCCCCCCCTCCCCGCCCTTCGCTCCCCGCCCTTCGCCCCCCCTCCCCGCCTTTAGCCCCCCCTCCCCACCCTTCGCTCCCCGCCCTTCGCCCCCCCTCCCCGCCCTTCGCCCCCCCCTCCCCGCCCTTCGTGTCCCCCCCTTCGCCCCGCCCCCCGCCCTTCACCACCCTCCCCTGCCCCCTCCCCGCCCTTCGCCCCCCCCGCCCCCTCCCCGCCCTTCACGCACCCCGCCCCCTCCCCGCCCTTCACGCACCCCGCCCCCTCCACCCCCTTCACGCACCCCTCCCCTGCAATCCCGGGCAGCGCCGGGTATATCAGCTAGTACATTATATACAAGACATTGCATGCACAGTTAAAGATAATGTTATAGGTGTATGTAACAGTTACAGACCAGATTCAAATGTGAGACAGCTTTAGTTTTGAAAGAACTTTAGACTGGTGGCAGCAGTGAGTCTCCGGTAGACTGTTCCAGTTGTGAGGTGCTGAAGCTGGGATATCCTTAACCTGACCTGTTGGTGGCCCCTGAGGACTGGAGTTGGCCACTTCTGTTTTTAAAGAGATCAATGTGTCCAATAATGTCAGACTGACTGATAATTGATTCCACAATCTAGCATCCCAGAAAGCCTGATGCACGGACAGAGGTTTGAGCAAGAAGATGCCTATTGCCACTTCGGTAATTCATCAATAGATGAGAGCTAAAAATACTATGGGCGGTAACTTAAAATTAACACAAGGGAGTTTGTCGTGCGCTTCAGTGTATTACACAGGTCTGGAGGAATCAGACACTGGAGTAGGTATGAGGGAGCTATGCAGGGCCACAGAAATAACCGGTGCAGGAGGATAATATTGTTACATCACCTGCTCCTCCGGTTTGGGACCCACTCTCCTCGCCTACTCCTGCGTGGCACCGTCAGAAACGATTCAGGGAAATGGAGGAAGTTCGGCGCAACTGCGCATGTCTGAAAGAAGGCTCCCGGATGTCTCTTCAAAAAACTTTATTGTTCACACACCATGGCTACTCCAGCGTCTCCCCCTCAACGCGTTTCACCCTTACACAGAGGGCTTCGTTGAGGGGGAGACGCTGGTGTAGCCCTGGTGTGTTATTGGTAGATACATTCCTAAAATTTAAATGAATCATTAAATTGACCCAATGAGGAATGACAATCAAAACAAGTTCTCATCAATTGCACAACTGGAAAACCGGCTAAACCAATTCTTTGAATGAGCCCAATGGCCAAGGGAGACGATACATCGCACCGTTGATGACTTGCATCAGGGCTATTAGTAATAATAATAATAAAAGTAACATGTAAGAGCTTAAAAATGCAAAAAAAAAAGCAAACGACACCAATAAAGGCTTTCATTTGTGAGGAGGGGTTGTCAAGCTGTTAAATTTTCTACAGTTATAGTGGGGATAATGCTTAATTTACAAGCGACCTTATAGTCAAGGTTGCGACGGTAGCTGTACTTGTTTGTGATAATCTCCATGTTTTTGCTAGAGCCAATAACAATGTGTCCCTTTTAAAAATGTAATCTTAAAGAAGTTTCCATGCAGAATGGCGACTTTATAGACCATATTGTAATCGTTTGTCATTGTTTTACAACTATCAGTATGAACTGAATTGGGATAATAATCCATAGTCGTCTACCTCATTTTAAAGATGTATTTATAGTTGAGAATTTCGCCCACATCTAAAATGCTTACTTGCACATTCCCAATGGAGCAAGATAAGGATGGACGAAAGCAGCCAAGCTATCTCAGCCAGGGCAGAAATAATCACTTAAACCGCATTCGAATGAAATGTCCTGTCAAACTTACAATGCAGAATAGAATATGCAACTCCTCTGACAAAGGCCTTTGTTGGCTCTCTGGCACGTTGGCGTAGCTCCCAAGTCTAGTAGGGCCGCTGTGCCCGTTTTTATAGGCTGCCACTTAAGGGAGTGGATTCCAGATCCCCAGTGGATTGCCCAGTGCCGGTGGATATGATGGTAGGCATGCAGAATGGTCTTATTGGGGTGTCTGAGAGGCATCGGGAAATGCTGTAATGTGTATGAGAGCGGTTTGCATTTTGAATCCATTATCTAGCAATGTTTACTGTTCATACTTTGTTTTAAAGCAGAGCTCCTTTGTCCCCGAGAGAAAAACACCTGGCAGTTGCTAACACCTAACTAACCAGTTATCCTAGCTTTAATTATCACCAAGACACCTTAATTGGGGATGTAATTAACAGAGAACCTGGTCTGCTGGTTGCTAAACTTGAGCAGCCCATTTCTACAGCATAACGCTTTTGTTTTTTTTTCTCTCCCAGTACAATGTATCCTGTTTGCATGTCTGGATTGTTATAGTTCTTAAATATTGCTGCTTGTGCATTTTTTTATTTTTATTATTGTTTTGGAAGTTGTGCTTTCAGGCCTGAGATGTAACGCTATTAAGCGTATCTTAAAGCGGCAACCCCCTACTCGTTTTTGTATCAACACAAAATTCAATCCTGCACTGTTTGTAGCTCCAGTATCCTCGAGATAATTATCGGTTTAGTTGCCAGTGTTTCAGCTCAGCTGCAGGAAATCAAAATGGCCACCAAATCCAGATGGTCTCAACGGCCAATAGAATGAGTGCAACATAGGGTTGGGGGGGCGGCAGATGGGAGGGAGTGACATTGGTCTTCCAATAGGAAGCCACACAGGCACCATGTTTGAACATCCAAGAAGTAGCACACTGGTTTAGTTGCTGATCTTTAGCGCTCTGGTGCCCCCGGTTCATGGGATTGCTCAGTTCAGCTTTAGAGGGGGACCCCGTTGGCATTCAATGGGAAAAAATTGGTAACTGACGGTATTGCTGCTTTTTAGGTGCTTTCACTTTCTTTGTAACTCCAAAATATGTGAACTGAGGATGGGCATACAGCAGAATCTGTATTACATGCGATAGTTTAAGTGATGCTGGGGATTGGGGCTATTTTCTATGAGGAACTTTTGACCACTGGATGTATGAAAATATTTCCATATACTGTCCACGTGTTAATGTTTAATTCTAAAAATGGCCTTGATAAATATGCAGTGCAACTTTTTTACGTTCATCGGGGCAGACTAGGTCGATTCTTTTCTTTGTTATAAAAATGGAAGCAAAAGTAGACTGACCGTGGTTATACGCGATGCGCAGGTACTTAAACCACATTGCCGTTACCTGGCAAGATGAAAAATATCAGGCGACCTCATTTTACTGGGTGATGAAACTTGTGTTGCAATTTCACTTACACATTTTAATTATCTAGGACATTGACAAGTTTTTCCTATTTATAATTTGTATTTATCCTTAAGTTCAGACTGCGTAACACAGATTGATTTTACGGTGTCAACCTGATGACGGCAGAAAAGTCTGGAGTTCATAATCCAACAGCAGCCTGATTTTATGAAAGCGGCATTGTCTTGCCTTTTTATTGTTTTTTTAATAAATGCAGCAGTTTTACACTTTTTTAAAAAAAAAAAATTTTATTGGGGTTAGGGCGATTTGTAATGATGTAATCTGCCGATTTGATCACTTCTCCCGTGATCGGCAGAGATCCTGCTTCCCCGGGTTCACACGATGACCGCCTATTTCAAAAGATGAAGTGCTGTGCATTTTTAAATAGTTGCTATAGCAACCCAAGGAAGCTTCATATATTAAAACTCATTTAAAAAGGACATGAAGAGTAGTGGGGGGAAAAAATGCAGCCAGTATTATCCAATACTTCACAACTGATTTATTTTATAAACCTGTAGGATTTTGGAAATCGTGCTGCTTTTATTAAGACCTGTGGAACTATTCGTGCGCGCTCCAGTGTAAAATGTAGTATCATTTTTGAATTACTAAATTAAAATGACAAAATAAAATTATTGGGTCCTGAAGAAGGAGATATCCGTTATTACCAAATGTCGTGTCTGGGCTTTCCTGGTTAGCTGACAGAGCCACCGTTTGGGAAACCACTGGATTAAGGAAAGGGAATCTATTGGATACAAGAACGTTTCCCCACTGACCATTCGATAAAAAGGAGTACAGCTATTTCAGAGGGGCACCCCTGAGCTGGGCGACTTGTTTCTTACATGGAGGACCTTGTTTCACAAGATATTTAGTGCATGCAAAAGACAAGGCAGTAATTGCACGGGGGATTGTGTCGGACAGCTCTCCTTATTACTTGCTGTAACCCCAGCAGCAGTTTTCCTGTTGGATTTTTTTTTTTTGCATGGCAACATCAGTAGTGAATTTGTTTTTTGTTTTTTTTCCCCATCCATGAAGTAGTGAAGCGGAGTACAGGAAAGATGTGTAGTTGTGGGCCTCTAGCACCTGATTTTTGTGTATGGATTTCTGCTACTTATGCCATGTTTAACTCTTGGCATTCAATTTTTATATATTTTGTTTTTTGCTCATTCTATAATTGTATGTATTCTGCAAATTATACCATTTCAAATTGTTTATTAAAAAAAAAAAAAATCTGTGGGAATGCCAGAAATTGGTTTTATTGGTGTTCAATTAAAAATAAACTGAAAGGTACATTATAGTGCAAATTCGGAAACTGGGTTGAGACGAGTAACAAAGTACTTAATTGGTACTAGCCACATATCTTGGTCTTTTCCTCCAGTGGTCTCTCTTTAATTTGGTTCTGACATTTTGGAGACTAGTTTGCACAAATTTTTGCTTTGGTTCCCACTTTGAGATATTTAATGAGATATTTTCATGTATTTCATATCTGTACATTTCTGGTACTGCAAAAGTACTATCCACTCTTCTAAAATCTTCCAGATGGACTTCTCAATCATTCACTTCAAAATAAAAATATATGTTGGTGTGAACATTTTTAGTTGGGTGACTTTCTCTAGCTACTTTGGGTTCTTAACATAGTTTTTTGAGTAGAAAACCATTTACGCTAATGGTGACCATGTTTCACCCCCCACCCCCCTTTTTTGTCATAGATGTGCTTGTAAAGTAGACAGATGCGGACATGTATATTTAAACACTACCTTTTTTTTGTAAATATGAAATGTTTCAATATATTTATTATGAGATGTATGCAACTTATTCGTGTGAGAGGCAGCGTTGCTTTAAACAGGCTTTCTGTCATGGACCATTTATGCAACGTTCCAATAAAAAAAACTAACCGCATGGCAAGGGGTGCACTTTCTGCCATGGCACCGAACGGCAGGCTACACGTATAGCCTTTTAGTACTCCAATAAAATAATGGCAGAATACTATAAAGGTTACCCCCGCATCTGCTAATGGATAATGTGATGATGGTGCTTCCTAGGTAGGTATATGAACATGAACTAAACAAGAAAAGGTAGCCCAGTACGGGCACTCGTCCACCTCCTGGATGGTTAGTGAATGATTTAAAACATAGACATTGATAAGGATCCAAATTAAAATGAGTGTTAAAACGATAATTAAACGTAGAGGTGTTCCTAGAGTATGAACATTATGATAAATGTTCTGGACCTTACAAAAGCTACTAGAATAGTATACCGTGAATGTATAAGTTTATTGGTAGCAAACACGTGGATCTAAATATCCACTGCCCTTAATTAAGAGCACAAACTGTAGAATAGCTAAATAATCACTGCTGCTGAGGTGATGCCTTGTGTAAACAACCCCCTAAATCCTAAATCAGTGTATATGTTGGTAATAGCTTAGAACCCTTGCCTGGTCTGAATATATATTTATTTATTTATTTATTGCTGAAGCCTGATGCCTCAATGGTGTAGCAAAAGGAGCACTACTGTGGAACAATACAACCAGTAGCTCAAATGTCTAAATATAGTGATATTAACAGGTCAAGGTAGCGAAGCATAGTGTAAGTTCACACTGCTGGATGATGTAGGGATATTTTGCATCAATAAAATGTAAGCAGGCAAGCGAGCGGACTCGAGTATTCGCGACCCTACAAACTCTGGTGGCTATCAAGGAAGCCGAGGGGCTGGTGGTAAACAACCTGTTGTGCCCCGTATGATGGAGGCTTAGATAGCTAGTGTAGTAATACCGGCACTGATATAATGGAGTTGGCAAGCGAGCGGACTCTATATGAGCCTATTCGCATCCCTACAGAGTCTGGAAGCTATCCAAGAAGCCGTGGGGCTGGTTCTGAAGCAAACCTATTGTACCCGGACAATACAGGCTAAGATAGCTAGAGCACACTAAGACATAATGTATACAATATAGGGATCCGTACCCTCTACGTCTTAGGAGATGATTATATATATATATATATATATATTTTATATAAACTAATAGCCAACTGTAACCAGACTGAGGATAATTGAGTCTATAAATATATGCCCATTGATGTCAGCGGAAGCAGTGATGTATTCGCTAGACTGATACACGCCCCTTCAGACCATCGGGTCTTGTGTACAGGAGCAACAAATAAGCACACGTGCAGTTGCCGGCAACTGTGTTGCAAGCCGGTTCCTTTCGGGAAGCGTGGGAACCCCGCGCGCGCACCCGAGATGCCGATGTGCACCTTGATAAAGTGCTTAGGCACGAAACGCGTAGGTGCGTTTCATCTAGCCGTGCCATCTTACCTGAGCTTATAATAAATTGATCTCAGAATAAGAGTTGCCCTGGATTTTTTATTCATCTGAATTTTTGGCCTCTCTTTGCTGTGCTCTGCATTTCTCTACAGCTTATTGTTTACTTGCCTTAAATACAATCCTGTGATCAGTTTTGAGTGTTAATGATCTTGGTTAATTATAGTGCAACAAAGATCCCACACAAAGTACTACCACACGGCATGATATTTTTGTATAAATGGGTAAGGACACACTTATTGAACATACTTAGACCACTATGTGGATATGAATGTACCCTTAGTCTATACACTCGTGTGCAGCTACACGCTACATGCTGCAATAAGCACAGGGGGTACTTCAAGGGTTAATAGGATGCAATTACATACAATTTTAATGTGGGGCTATAAATAAATGCACGTATCCAATGGGACCCTGCCCCATATTTGCCTTGAGAATGCCTGTTTCCGCGAAGCGGCATCTCGGGTGCGCGCGCGGGGTTCCCACGCTCACCGCAAGGAACCGGCTTGCAACACTGTTGCCGGCAACTGCACGTGTGTTTATTTGTTGCTCCTGTACACAAGACCCGATGGTCTGAAGGGGCGTGTATCAGTCTAGCGAATACATCACTGCTTCCGCTAACATCAGTGGGCATATATTTATAGAATCAATTATCCTCAGTCTGGTTACAGTTGGCTATTAGTTACATATAGCCACTTAAGATATAGATCATCTCCTAAGACGTAGAGGGTACGGATCCCTATATTGTATACATTATGTCTTAGCTAGAGCACACTATCTTAGCCTGTATTGTCCGGGTACAATAGGTTTGCTTCAGAACCAGCCCCACGGCTTCTTGGATAGCTTCCAGACTCTGTAGGGATGCGAATAGGCTCATATAGAGTCCACTCGCTTGCCTACTTCCATTATATTAGTGCCGGTATTACTACACTAGCTATCTTAGCCTGTATTGTCCGGGTACAATAGGTTTGCTTGGGGACCAGCCCCACGGCTTCTTGGATAGCTTCCAGACTCTGTAGGGATGCGAATAGGCTCATATAGAGTCCGCTCGCTTGCCTACTTCCATTATATTAGTGCCGGTATTACTACACTAGCTATCTAAGCCTCCATCATACGGGGCACAACAGGTTGTTTACCACCAGCCCCTCAGCTTCCTTGATAGCCACCAGAGTTTGTAGGGTCGCGAATACTCGAGTCCGCTCGCTTGCCTGCTTACATTTTATTTATGCAAAATAACCCTACATCATCCAGCAGTGTGAGCTTACACTATGCTTCGCTACATTGACCGGTTGATAGCACTATATTTACACATTTGAGCTACTGGTTCTATTGTTCCGCAGCAGTGTTCCTTTTGCTACACAATTGAGGCATCAGGCTTCAGCATTATTAAATCAATATGGCAGACCAGGCAAGGGTTCTAAGCCATTACTAACACATACACTTACTTAGGATTTAGGGGGTTGTTTACACAAGGCATCACCCCAGCAGCAGTGATTATTTAGCTAGACTCTACAGTTCGTGCTCTTAATTAAGGGCATTGGATATTTGGATCCACAATGTTCATACTCTAGGATCACCTCTGCGTTAAATTATCGTTTTAACACTCATTTTAATTTGGATACTTATTAAAGCCTATGTATTTTAAATCATTCACTAACCACCCAGGTGGTGGATGAGTGCCCGTACTAGGCTACCTTTTCTTGCATAGCTCAGGAAAATAATGGCCGCCTGCTCGCTCCCATTGGCAGGTTTAAGAATGGTAACTTGCCTCTTCGCAGTTAAATGCAGCCAGTGAATCTGTCCGGAAATCGAGCTGTTTCGGTGACCACTGTGTTGCTTCTCCGCACCCCAGAAAGTATTGGCCATGAGCCACCTGGCATGCGTTGGCCCCCATGATGTTCAGTCATTGCATCTCTTCTCATTTCGGTATCTTGCCTGCATTTTCACGAAGAACTTCTTGTTCCTGTGGATGGGTGATCCCTTAATGTACATAGGAAAAATGGTTGCATAGGTTACGTGTTTTAGTTTACCTTTAATATAAAATATCTAAAAATGGTTCAAACAAATATAGAGGGTTAAATAATGTTTTTATCTCCTAAAAAGAAAAGGCTAATTGTAAATGGCCAACTGGTAGCCCATCTACACTGGTGAGATGTCCCTGCTAAACAAGCAAGGCTTTCATACTTGTACTTCCTCCTGTATTAAATTGTTCCTCACAACACAGGAAAGGGACCGTTAGACAGCAGAGATCTGCCAAACATGGCAGTGCACAGAACGAAAGTATAAAGTCCTTTTTTTGTTTATGGTTTAAGATCATGATGTTTAGTGATTTCTTGATATTTTAAACAGTCATGAACACTTTCGGGTTACTTTCTTGTATTTTGGATGCACCCGGAGTGCTCATTTGCATGTCATTGCCCATAATCCTTCGCTGCAATGGAAGCCACTATTGTGAAACTCAGAACCAGTGATAACCAAATAACTCATGAGAATCAGTGATTGAGACCCATGTCTGCTGCTGCTTCTACTTCCCATTACAAATAACGGGGGGTGTACTTGTAATTTTGTAAGACTAGAATTGTGCACTGTAGTCATTTTCTATACATTAATGCTTATTATGGTTAAATGAACACTGCTTTTGACATTTCTCAATAACATAGCCCCTTCCTTTTTTTATATCCTGTTAAAATAAAACTAACTGCTTTTTCTATGAACAATAAGGAAGTGAACGTACTGTGAATCGCAACTAGAACTGATCACACTCATCCTGTAACCTTAAACCAGCATATGTGCCCCATTCTCTTAAAGATTAAAAGCAGCGCATGAGTCACAAAGTACATATTGGACAAAATAATAACTGTGTGTGTGTGTGTGTGTGTGTGTGTGTGTGTGTGTGTGTGTGTGTGTGTGTGTGTGTGTTTTTTATATTACGCCAGACAGTTCAGAGCAATGGACGTAGAATCCCCCTGGGAAATGATTAAGACGTTTGTTCAGATAAATGTGATTTTATACAGAAATATAAATGAATTGGGAGCATTGCCTCTAAGCTAGTTTTTGTTTTTCATTTGTTACATGGATGTGAGAGGGTACATGTATTGCTATATAACATGAATGTGTGTATTCTGTAATGTGTATAACGTTCTGAAATATATATACTTTCATATTGTCCACAACTCGTGGTGTTTCTCTCGGTTCTGCTAAAGTGTCAGTCTGACGCACTGCTGGCTGTTCTTCTTCAGTCTCTGTCACCATCTAATAATAATGACACTGCGTTCTCAGCAGGGACGGTGCCCGTGTGTCCTATTGCTGAAAAAAAAATTAAAACCTTTTTGGGGAGTTTCACTTGCTGACATTTGGGCTTTAACTTGTTTCTGCTGGAGACTCCATGCAGAAATATTGGGGGCGGGATACTCCAAGCTCTGTTGGGTGTTTAGAGCTCGATCTGCATATTCAAGTCAGTGGCTGTTTAATGCCAATCGAACCCCTGATACCGGAGCTTCTTGAAACCCACTTGGTCTTCTGTAGTTATAATACAAGCCATGAGTCAGTTATTTATTGGCAATCGCTTGTGATGTTCGGGCTTATTGATCATTTTGCCTCACTGGTCTCGAGGCGTTTTGGTTCCTCTGAATATTTAATGGACTATTTTCAACACTTTTTGTTTTGTATTTTTTTCTCCCTACATCCTTCTTTTTTTTTTCTTTTTTTTTTTTTTAATAAGGGCTTAAATTGAAATAAATCGCCTGACTACTGAAGTTAACTGGTAGCTCAGTGTTTCTCTTCTGCAACCTGTGCTATCACATGCTTTAGAAATGCCTGATGCATATATAACATGCAAGTACCTGTACTTGGCTTGTGACTGGGATATGCACCCAGGACAGGTGGCACAGCTGGATAAACCAGCTGTTCCTGTGAGGCCAAAAGATACAGGAGCTAAAACATACGGGGAACCAAAGGAGTGTGCACATGTATAAGAAGTAATTGCCATATATTGTTTAAGCATATTGTAAAATACATTTTTCAGTGTCTGATTGGTCTTGTGACCTATTTGGACAGGTCGCCCACTCATCAACTAATCTTTGTGTATACATAGCAGCAGAGTTTGACTTGTTTAGTGGCTATTCCATTGGTTTGTCTGTTAATCAGCGATGCTGGTTTTAGTTCTCCCCTTGAAAATGTTACTGGTCTATTTCCTGTTTTATGTAGGTGTTTCTGTTGGATTTTGTGATAATTGTTGGTTGTAGAACATCCAACTCATTAAACCGGCATTATCGAAGTTTCTTTATTATTGACATTACTTTACAAAGTAAGCAACTGAAGCAAAGACATTTTATATCAAATATAATAATGAAACACAATTTTTTTTTTTTTTTCTTTTAAAGATTGTATTTAATGTCCATTTTCCACTGCGGTTTCCACTTGTTGGCAGTGGACATGTGTGTTTTACAGCGATGAGAATAAGCAATTTCCTAAGGAAGCACTTTAATCAACCTGCTTGTTTGCCATTTTATACTTTATGCAAATTCCTCAAATATGGAATAGTGCTTTTATATAAACCCCGAGGAAGGTCCCAGAGGACCGAAACTTTTATTTCTGTACCTTGGACGATAAAGATCACATTTTGATACTCGTGTGTGTCACCGAGCGCAGTAATTTCACTCTACAGATAAGCAGCATGTTTGACTCCAGTACTGTAACAATTAAACAAAATCGTTGTGACTTAGTTTTATTGTCCGGTTTAGCTGACTAAGAGCCATTTGTTTTAGCAATCTCTACTTATTAGACTGTACTACATCTTTTTGTACTTCTGGAAGTCGTAAATAATTTTTTTCTAAAAGCATGTGAGCTGCTATGTCAACAGTTTAATTATGACAAATAGATCTGATGCTACCAGCTGAAGCCTTTTGAGATTATACTGGAAAGGGCATTGTGGTTGTGTTTTTATTTTTTTCTAAGAGAGCCTGCAAATATATGATGACTTTGTTCCTATAGCTAGGTGACTAGAGTAGTTCAGCAGGGAGGTGAAAATGTTGTTCTGGGGTTTCTTTGGTCTCTTAGCTGTTTACTTGCCTCACGGAGCCTGTGAATTAGGAATTTAGCTCGGTCACGTGGTAAATTTCACTGACACTGACGCGCTATACATATCCGTTTTGTGCAGCAAATTTCTGCACCTTGCATTTGTATGTATATCTATCGATCTATCTCATCTCTATATAGACACTAAAATGTGTGTATTTTGCAAGAATTGCAAGCAGCCATCTTGAGCAACTGCTTCACATTACTGTACATACAGCAGTTTTCAGTGAAGCAAACTGTGGGTAGGACCTAAATAAGCTCTCCTCCTTTTTCTTTTTGCATCCACGTTCACCTACCCCATGCCTACAGAGTAAGTAAATGTGTCACTTGCAATTATATTACAAAGCTGCCCTCTGCTATAAGACCCTTTCTGGGGCTAGAAGACTCCTTGCAGCCTATTGATTTGAGTAAGTGTAACGTTTCTTCTATCACTAGATGGGGTCTTATGTCTTGAGATGAGCAATTGTTTTGCAGAAATTTGAATCTGCTGCAGATCTGTCTCAAAAAGTTAGAATTTTTTTAATATATAGTTTTTATCTCCAATGAAAATCCGCAAACTGATTCGGATTTAGAAACATCCGACTTCGTTTGCAGATTCAGAATCCCTATTTGGTATGTTTCTGTGAGATAAATTCTCCTAACAATTGCAACAGCATTTAAAATCTAACTACGTTGTATGTTTCTGTGAGTTGATTAGGCAAAAACCCCTTCCTTAATTGTTTGTTAAATGCATGTGATCAGAACATTTAAGACAGTCTATCCTGGCTGTGTGTAACATCTTAAGTTTTCACTCTTTCTCTCTTTCTCATTCTCTCCCGCTCTCTCTTTTTTTTTTTTTCTCGCTCTTTTTTTTTGGCCTATTTGGTTTATTTTTATTTTTTGTTTGTTTTTTCGCTCTCGCACATGCGCAAACTTTTCAGTATTGTCAAGGTGTGAATTATAGGGGGTAGGGTATAATGATTTGCACAGTATATGGGTAACCGTTAAACACAGGGATGTGGGGGTTAGTGGGCGTCTCTCAGCCTGTGGCAGGTGCTGATATAGTGTGCAGCCAGTTCTGTTGGGGTTTCATCTTCTCCTGAGAGGATCGCTATTTTTTTGGTTCTCTTCTATATTATTAAAGTTCTGGATAAGAGCTGTGAGTTTCTCCAGGTGGGCGCTCCTCACTTCAGAGTATTGTGTACAACGCATCAGAAAGTGTTTCATCTTCTACCTCTCCTAGCTCACATCGCTGGCACAGTCTCATCTCCCTGGGCTTCGAGTTCTGTCTGTGTCTGCCTGTTTCTATTTCCAGGCTGTGGACACTCATTCTGTACTGCCCATGGTCTGTCTCTGCTTTGGATCTTTACATTCAGTAGGTAGGATACCAGAGTGTATTCTCACTGCAGGCCAGTGCCGTCTTAACGCACGGCACGCTTGGCAGTTGCCCGGCGGCCCCATCAGCATAGGGGCCCCATGCTAATCTATGCACAGACCAGAATTTAACACTAATTTTCCGATCACCCGCCTCAACATTCAAATCTCCCGCTAACTCGGTAGAAGGAGAAATTACGACTTGTAGCGGAGAGTTGGCATGTCTGCATTCGCGAGATAAATTTTGCCGTTTTTATTGCTTGCAATGTTATGGAAGCTGAATATTGTAACGGATTTGCGGGAGGCAATTAATGGCTGGGGACAACAATGGCTGTGTAGGCAGGGCCCAGTGCACTGCTTTGCCCGGGGCCTATAATGCTGTTAAGACGGCCCTGCTCTAGGCTTTGGTAGGTCTCCAGCTCTTTAAGCGCTGGATATAATTTTCCCAAAGACATACTGCTTCATTTCGCTGGCGATTGAGTTGATTTTGTTTTTTTGGCAGGTGGTTGTTCTGTGTGGGGTTTTGTTCTTGGAGTGAGAGGACAAGTTGTTTGATGGCACAGGGTTTAGTGAGGAGGTCCTGGTTTTTCATTGCTCTGCAGCAGTAAGGTAGGTGGAAGGACTATGAGCACTGCAAAAAATGTATCAGGCTGGCGGCAGCGTGCAGAAGAAAAACTTTATTGTGGCATATAAACCCTGATTAAAACGACATACAAAACAATTCTCTGACGCGTTTCGTCTTTACTACTTTATCACAGAGGGTAAGACGGAGGATGGCTGTTGTTTAGGTGGGCCCAGAATGTCAGTGCTCTCTTCTGTACAGTGAGCAGTAGAGGAAAACAGCCCAGCTCAGCCCTGCATGCATTGTTTGATGTACCCCTGTGTACTTGGAGAAGGTGTTTGCAGAATTCCAGATGCGTATTTTGGTTGGGCCATACAGAAGGATGGGTTTGATGATGCTGTTGAATATTTTCATCCAGATTCTTATTGATGTTTTGAGGTGGTACATCTGTTTCCTTATTGCATTGGATGTTCTGTGGGCCTTCTCCTTCAGTGTATTTGTGGCCAGGTTGAATTTTCCTGATGAGCTGATTGTTAGACCAAGGTATGTGTAGCTCGCTGTCTGTTCCAGTGCATTGTCATTCAGTGTGAATTGCGATATGGTTGGATGGTTTTTAGATTTTGTCTGGAATACCATGATTCTGGTTTTGTCTAGGTTTTGTTTTTTCTTTCTTAGGGTGTGCCTGTAGTGCTTCAGGTGTTGGTGGTACCTTGTTCGTAGCTCTGTATTGTTAGGGTCTCTCTGTTGTTGGTCTGATATTGTTCACAGGCTTTTTCCAAGGTTGTTGCATTCCTGTTATTCTGTTTTGTATCAAGATGTTTCCAGGTTTGCCAAAAAGTTTTCTCGCTCTGGGGAAAGGGGGGGGGAGGGATTAATTAGGGGGGGCCCTGCTCCTTTAATTTGACCTGGGCCCCAAGCTTTCTTTTTGCGAATATGTGTACTTGGGGGGTCTGTGTGTGTGTGTATTTGGGGGGTTGGGGGTGTGTATGTGTTTTTTGGGGAGGGTATTGTTTATATGAGAAAAGAAATAAAGGGATTTATTATTGTGAGATGCATTTTATTCCCCCACATATTTTGGTGTATGTTAATTCTTATACAGTATATACCTATTGGTGTGTACAGTATATGTGTGTGTTTGTGGGGGTGTAATATTCATTAATGTGTTGCGGTTCTCTGAATATTTTGGAGGAATAATTTTTTTAATAAAATGGCTCTTCAATGAGAGGTTGCAGGCCCCTGGTTTAGTGCTTAATCTTCCAACTGTTCAGTCCCATGAACCACCTTGACAAAGGTCCTTTATGGGACTGAAATGTTGGAAGATTGAGCCATTAACAAACCTTTTGATGGCAACCCTGGCGTGCATACTCTCTTTGGACATTCCTTTAAAAGCAGACGACTTCTACTTCTGGTTGTCGGTTCAATGTGCGTTGTAAACAATAAGGAGCACCCCTGAGATACCTGTGAGATGCCAATAGCCGGATTAGCAAGACCTCAAAAGACTGCTGTAACAGTGGCATTACCCAGTAGCTGGTTTGGCTCACACTACTAGAGCTGCTTTCCAGAATGGCGAAGGGTGTGGATTCTGATCCTGTTGGGCCTGATACCAGTACCCCCTTCCTCACAAGGTGCCTTAGTCTTGTCAGTATAGTTCTTATAGAAATCCTTTTAGGAAGTGTGGGATGTAATTTAAATATACTTTGCATATCCTGTTACTGTATTATCTGTAGGCTCTTTTTGAGCACAGGTGACTCCTTATGTTTTGGAGGGAGGTTTTAGCATGTGCTTGGGACTCTCCTTGATTTATATATTTATTTATTTTAAATGTTCTTCGAAATTCGCAAGTGAATTTAATATAACATTTAGATGGCTGACTTCACAAAATCCGGGGTGAAACGGATCCGATGGCGGATTAAGCTGTATCCACACACAATATGTTGGACCCAATCTGTCCTCTGGCTTTCTGTGTGCGGTTTGGATGTTGGTAACAAAAAGAAAATCAGTTGATCAGATTTTGACATGTTCGCCCGTGTCTTCTTGTGGCAGAAGACTGCTTGGTGAATATGGGTCCCTAATCTCCTGCTGTTTTAGTGTATTTGTGTCTTTTATGACTATGGATGGGTTATGTTCTGTCATGTATGTAAATGTTTCCTGGGAATGGAAGGCCCCTCTGATTGTGATATATCGTGCTGCAGAACGATGCAGCGTAATACGTTGAAAGAACAAAGCAAGTGTGTGTGAATTAGCTGCAGTATCGGCTCATAGGAAATAATGTTTGCCAAATAATTACTGTAAATAAATCGTTTCTAAGGACAAAAGTAAATGGACTAACAAATATTTAGTATTTTTGTCGTTTGAAGGATTGCACTTTCTAATGTTACTATGTAGGGTGTAATATTTAATATTATTTCCTTGTTGCTTTATTTTCTTCCCTTCTGCTCTTTCAGAGGATGAAGTTTTTGCTACTGCAGCAGAAGTACCTCGAATACCTGGAGGATGCCAAGGTTCTGGAAGCACTCCAAGTCTTACGCTGTGAATTGACACCCTTGAAATACAATACAGAAAGGATTCATGTCCTCAGTGGGTAAGAGATTGCCTGTCTGCCATTCTGGCTACACAAAGCCCCCGGTCTCCCCCTTCTGTGCCAGCAGCAGTGCATTCATAGCATATTGCATCACTTGTTCTAGAACGGAAAGGGTATCACCACATTTACTACTCGTATTCCCTCCCCTTTGAACATGAACACCCTGTGATACAATGCAGTGTATGTCTTCTGCACACTTCCAACTGCGACAGCGTCTTCCTTTCCGTGGGATTTCATGTTTGCATATCGAGCAAAATTACAAAGTGTTAGCACTTTTTTTTATTATTATATAGTGTTTTCTCTTATACCACATACAGTGTATGTGTGTGTGTGTGTGTGTAATATATATATATATATATATATATATATATATATATATATATATATATATATTAATAATATTTGCTTTTGATATTGAGGATCTGTTTTTAAACTTGCTATATATGGAAATACATTCCCGTGTGCATTTAACTTGCCAGATCACTGCCCTCGTGCCTTGTAAAGGGGCAGTCCCCTCTAGGATCTAAGCCGGGGTTGGGCAACTTCAGTCCTCAAGTGCCACCGCCAGGTTTTCAGGGTACCCTTTCTTCAGCACAGATGGCTCAGTCTTTAACTGAGCCACTGATTGAGCCACCTGTGCTGAAGCAGGAATATCCTGAAAACCTGACCTGTTGGTGACCCTTGAGGACTGGAGTTGCCCACCCCTGATCTAAGTGAACTAATGTCTGTGGCTTGTCTAATGGGTTAATTCTAGATGACTGACACCCAATCCTATGGATGTTTTCATGATCTTTGCCTAATTTTTGTTATTTTATTTTTCGTGTGATTTGTTCTTTTGTAAACTGTTTGTGTACACAGGTAAATTTGTTGATCCACGCTTTTTTCCTTTTGTTGTTTTGTTTAAAACTAATTATGCTGCCACCATTAGCCAAAAGAGATAAAGGGGAAGAACAATTTCCAGGTAAGATTAGAATTGCATAGGCCTGAAGATAACATGCTAATTTTTACACTGGAAGCAAATATGTGAACATTTTACAGGTGATTGACGCGATTTAAGGAAGCCAATTACATAGATACATTGTTTAAAATCATGTTGTCCCTGCTAAGTGGGGGCTGTCCCTTTTCAAGTTATTGCATATGAGAAGTCTCTGTGCTCCAAGTGGTTATTATGCTCTGTTTATTGCTGGATCATGTTTCCAAGTAACTGGAATTGCATTGGCTGTGTTTCTTTTTGGGTCCCATTGCATGGTTTAGGCTTTCCGTAGATTGCATGTTGTCAAACAATCAGTATTTATCTGTGTTTCACCAGGTACTTGATGTGTAGTCATGCAGAAGACCTACGCGCGAAGGCGGAATGGGAAGGCAAAGGGACGGCTTCACGCTCCAAACTTTTGGATAAACTCCAGAGTAAGACTTGTGTTATTGATGCATCACAAACATCCCATGATTTTTCACCCTTGACTTATTGAGCAGGCAGAACCGTCTCGGGATCGTTTAGAGCTGCACAATATTCCGTTCCATTGTGACGCAGGTCTATTATCTCATTGTGTGGTAGGGGTCACTCTGTATAGTGAAGAAATATATAATTAGAAGATAAAGTATCTTTCGATTCACACCAAGGAGCAGGAAAATACAAATGGAACAGGAGATTGCCCACAACCTGCCGATATTGAGTAAAAATCAGCAAACCTTTATTCTGTTCATCGAAATACCAAAACTACTAAAAATGGGTGGTGGTTCGGTCAAAATCGGTCCTTTTTCCAAGCTCCTCCTGTAGTCTCCGAACGGCCTTAAATAGTGTGATAGGCGGGGCAGGCTGCGCTGGTATTGCCGCTTCCCAAGTATTGAAGAACCAAGAGTGTTCCCAGCACTCAATGGAAAATATGAAAACACCACTGACTGAAATGCAAAAAAATAATTTTACTAGCACGAAATCAGTGCAGATCTAGCAAACAATATGCAATAGACAATGACGTTATTCTGATCTATATAGCATAACCTCAAATGGTATCCAGATCGTGCACTGTGTAATTGGCAAAAAGGAAGAAAGGGTAAGGGAAAACAAGGAAGGGAGGGGGATAAAAACGGGAATAAGGGGAGCAACGTTTCGGGGCTCCTAGCCCCTTCTGGCCCATTCCCAAAGACCAAAAGGATCTTGGTACTTCCCTTACCCCTATAGAGCAAAAACTCCCTTGAAAAGGCAAATTAAATAACCCTGCAATGTATGCAACAATCTATCTACTAGTAATGTTATAGCCACATGGTAGCCAATTAAATCAAATGGCAGAGCTGGAAAAAACCTGCAATATGTGCAACAATATCCATCAGTAATATTCCAGCCACAAGTTAGCTAACCTAACACACAGCAAATTAAGACAGAATTTAAGACGTCCTGCACTTCTAGAAGTCTTGCCTACTCTCAGTAACACGTTGGTCTCACATTGTGTGCTAATCTGACTCTTGGTGTTTGTCAGGGCTGTTCTCTGCTTGTATACCTATGGTATTATTTAACCTTGTACATGTAGACAGTTGTGTGTTAATTTGCTATCTGTTGGGTTAGCTAACTCGTGGCTGGAATATTACTGATGGATATCGTTGCACGTATTGCAGGGTTTTTTCCAGCTCTGCCATTTGATTTAATTGGCTACCTTGTGGCTATAACATTACTAGTAGATAGATTGTTGCATACATTGCAGGGTTATTTAATTTGCCTTTTCAAGGGAGTTTTTACCTTCTGCTTTAGTTGCTGGTGTTTCTGAATAATATTGGTGTTTTGATGGAGTAAAGTTGTGAATCAGAGCAGATTAGCGGTTTCCATAGTAGATACGTTTTATCTTAAAAGTTTGACTTTCTTTGAAGCATACTTACCACCGTCGGTCATGCTGCCCCCAAGACGTTTGCAAACTCTTCTACGTCAAGCTGTGGAGTTACAGCGGGACCGGTGCCTCTACCACAACACCAAACTTGACAACAGCCTGGATTCTGTGTCCCTGCTTATAGATCACGTTTGCAGCAGGTAAGTCGAGACCGGTATTAATCAAATAACTATTGACCAAAGCTTCTGGGGCACAGACGATCATATCTTCATTCTGGGTTAAAGTGATATTGGAGAAGGGGGCGGGGGGGGGGGTAGTAAAGACAGGATCTCCCCCCCAACCCCTCTTTTTATTTTTTTATTTTTTTTGTCATTAGGCCGTGTAAGGGATTTACAGTTTTTCCCTTTTTATTTTTATTTGTTCTCTTTTCTTAAAGGAAACAGTTTCCGTGTTTCACACAGCAGATCCTTACAGAGCATTGTAACGAAGTTTGGTTCTGTAAATTCTCCAACGATGGCACTAAACTAGCAACAGGGTCAAAAGACACAACAGTTATTATATGGCAGGTTGACCCAGTAAGTATGACCGGTTTTATTCTATATGAATCTGTGCTGGAGGGACTTGCATCACATTGTGCTTTTATTACAAGCTGTCCGAGTAGAAAAATCTGCGAATGGCTACATATTGCCACTTATTAGTTGGGCTAAGCTTGTTGGGATCTGTGACTGTTGTGCACTTCTAAGTTTGGGATATTGTGCTTTGTTTATAGCGGGTCACTACAAATGCAAACTTGTGAGGAGTTTTACATTTTACAAAACGTCAGAATTTCTTCATAAATCCTGGCTTATTGTTGTTTGTGCTGCAGACTAGATTGATATCCTCTTTATAATGCTTGCGTAGTCTACAGCTGCATGCCACACAATTGGGGGGAAGCATAGGCAGGACCTTGCATTGTTGATCCCTTAGTCTTAGTCTGTGATTTTAAAGCCGAAAACCATTGTGCAATATTTGTTCCTGACATATGGAAGTGTGTGTTCAGCTTTAGGCAGCTTCCGGTTTTACTTTGAGCTCCCGGGATAAGGGGACGAAAAGCCCAAATCTAATTGTAATAGACAATCGCAAAATGAAAGCAGTAATCCCAGATTGTTGACTTGCTTTGTTGTAGCATTCACAGTCCTGGTCACAAGTGCTTCTTATACCTTGTAGTTGGAGAGAAGTTTATTTCCTTCCGACATTGCATTCTCCTCGCATAGTGGTGTGAACCCGTAGCACTGTATGCAGAGGTACGTGTAAGGAAACGGTCAGTTATAGCCTTCCAAAAATGGTTTCACTGGCTCCATTACCTCCATGTAGTATTGCAGCTGTTCTTGTTTGTTTTTTGTCTGGTGGTGATCTTGTGTGGATGCTGGGTAGATAAGAATCTGAATGTAATTAAGTCCTATGTGTTAATTTTAGGTGTGCTTAACTAGTCCTCAGACGCCCCCTGCCCCAACACATCAGGTTTTCAGAATATCTCTGCTTCAGCACAGGTGGCTCTACCAGAGGCGCAGTCTTCGACTGATCCTGTAATTGAGCCACCTATGCTGATGCTGGGACTGATTGAGCCTCCTCTGCAGGGATATCCTGAAAACCTGACTTGTTGGGGGGTTTGGAAATCCTGAGGACGTTGGTTGAGCACCTCTGTGTTAACTAGTTCTCATTTTGCAGCATCTGATATTTAGGTTTGTTTACTTGTTGTTTGATGCCGGTAAACTGTACTTGGCACACTTCGACACACAACTTGCTGTTGGGAAACTTTGTGTTTGTCATCAAAGGGGATTAATCGCAATATTTTGAAAGATGTCGGAATGTTCTCTGTCTTTGTGTCCACATTTTAATAAGAGCTGTAAGTGGATAGGAATGTTAATTGTACGTTGGAATCTATCTGTTCAAGAGGTGTTATTAAATGTAAGCTGTGTCGTAGGAGGTGCCCAGATACGGAAACAAACCTTCACATCCTGATCGCCTTTCTCTTGGAGAACAAGTCAATCTACTTGGCTTTGTGTTACTCCCTTTCAGGTTTGTCTGCTGCCCATTTCCCGAGGCTTGCTCAGCAAGGCCGGTCATTTGACGCTTGGAGAAATGTTTGCATTCACACACCTATCAAAAGCTTTAAGTAATTCATCTTTTTGGTCCTAAAATGGGGCAGTGATGCTTTAAATTCAGATCTAATGGGAACAAGAAACGCAGAACAAAACGCATCGCTTCCCCCCACTTTATCCTTCTCCTTCTCTCCTTTTTGCTGAGCAGGAATGGGTTTGTGAAGAGGACTTTGGACATGCTGGCATAGTTCTAGGTCTACTCCTGTTTGTTTTGTTTTTTGTTTGCTTGATACATCTCTTGGCTCCAGATTACAATTCAAGGTCTAAACATTTGACTGAAGCTTTTCTGGTGAGACTTGTAAATAAAAAGTCAAACTTCTTTTAGTTTGAGAGCGAAGCACGAGTGTCGCGAGATTTTCTGTAGTAAAATAAATAAATACTAGGCTACTCTTGACACCTCCCACAAATGTTTGGCCTTCTCTCTTTCATTGGTTGGTCGAGTTGTGACCTAATAATTGGCATTGAGTCAATTGGGCCAGGCACAGCGCCTCCCTCCCTCCACACTGATCGGCCATGCAAGAACTGGCACGTGAGGAATCACATTGGGTGGGAAAGTTGGGATGTCAAAGAGGTTGATTAGTGTGAAGAACAAAATGATTGAGGGTGCACTTGTTTTTTTTTAATGGCTCAATGTGGTGAACCTGAAAGCTGATGAGTAACCTCATCTTTTATTTATGTTTATTTTATTGTGAATGTAATTTTTTTTTTAAAGGGCCCAAGATTGACAAACGCAAATACAGAAAAAAAAATAGAGGTGAAAACAGTACAGTATGTTGGTGACCTTTTTTAAAACAAGGAAATGGGCAGTGCCAATGCAATTTTTTTTTTAACTGGTTGAGTTGTGCCATATACCCATAATGTTTTGTATCTTGCCTGCAGCACTTTTCATGATCCTATTCTGGGCCTGTGTAATAGACATGGGGTGCTCAACTCCAGTCCTCAACCCCCCCCCCCCCCCCCACCTGTGCTGAAGCTGAGACTGATTAAGCCACCTGTGCTAAAGCAGGGATACCCTGAAAACCTGACCTGTTGAGGGGGGTCTTGAAGGCTGGAGTTGAGCGCCCCTGTAATAGACCTTTGAGAGATGCTAAACCGCAGAACCCTGTCTCTGCGCCTCTACTTAAGTGTTCAGCTTTTCTCCAACCTCATTAAAATGACTGTTCATGAAAAATACTATGTGGTGAGGTTCCTGTTTAAAGCATAGCCGAGCCTTTTGCATTCAATCCTAAAGACCTATTGTCCTGTTTATTTTTTGTGTCAATTGTTACTTTTATCAATTCTTCTGTACAATAGAGGACTGCTTTCGAAACTCTGTGAAGTTGTATTTTTTTTTTTTTTTTCTAACTTTAAAAATGTTTCTCCCCAAAATCTTAGCAAAATAGTTTGTCTGCCCCTCAACTGGACTGGATTTCTCTCTCCAGAAGTCCTATATATTTAATGCTCCGTCGCCGGTGTCCGCAGCGGCGAGCCACACACAGGGTACAGCTCTCCAAGATGCAGGCCCCAGTCTGCGTGTGCGTGCGCACAAGGTGTGATGAGTGATCGCCTTTGCCAAAAGACAAGATTTTTGTCTTTTGGCGCATTGGCCACAGTGGCGGTTCAGCCAACGAGGGCGAACCACAGCCGTGTGATGTCAGGGCCGTGCCCCCGCTACACTCTCTTCTCCGCCCCCCCCCCCCCCCCACATCGGATCTCCTGCTCTTCAGTGGAAGCGCAGTCGCAGACCACAGGTCGCAGCTGAAATTGCCGCACGTGCCGCCAGAGGCTCCGGTGCACACAGTGACTGGGGCCTAACGCTTACGAAAGTACCTTAACATGGTAATGAAGTAATAATCCCTGATGTACAGGGCATTACCTGCATTGGCGCCTCAATGAATCGGCCCAGACCCGGCGCTTTGGCTGCTGTGGCAAAGCATTGTGGCAGATCCTGAGTTAGTGGAACATTACTACTGTGCAGCGCTATGTACATCAATGGCGCTATACAAATAAAGACATACAATACATGGCAGCTCTGTCCACTGATTTGCTATAATTTAACATTTTTGGTAAAGCACTAGTATATCCAGGCATTGCTGGAAGAATGACTGGAAATCAGCCAATTGGCTCTTAAAAGGTGATGGTATGAGGAGTGGTTTGGGAATAAACAAAAGTAATGCAGGCCAGTGAGCTTTAGATAAGCGGGGAATTTTTTTTCTTTTTATTATTATTTCAAAGGCTCGACGCTTCGGTCCTCACGTGCACCTTTTTGTCAAGATGTACTGACCGCCAGAAGCTATGTATGTATGTGCACACGCTCCGTTATTCTGATCAGTGACGCAAAACTGGTCACAGGACCGCAAATATAGTTGGCGCCAAACTAAGAAACGGGCCAAGTGTAAGTGCTGTGGCTTTAGTGTGTGAAAGTGGAGTGCAAATGTTGTGAACCGGTATGTGGAAGTCTGTGGGAGAACCGGACACAGACTGTGTAATATTGTTATTCGGTTACATTATTAGCCTGTCCAGTTACGCACGGACTTGCACACATCACCGGTGCGCAACATTTCCACTCCACTTTCACACTCCGGAGCCGTGGCACTTACACGTGGCCCGTTTTTTCGTAACCACGTATACATGTGTTTGACGCCAACTTTAACCCGGCACAGGTCCGTGTTGGGACCAAAACGTCGATCCGTTGAAAAAAATATATATTTATTATTATTATTATTTTCCCCATTTTTAAAATCGCATTGGAGGAGGGGTCAGTCTTACTTTTGTTTGTTCCTGATACATACCACACCAGTGGTTTACAGTGCACCCGTGGCAGATATTTGTGAGTGCACTTATTTCTATTCCTATGATCAGTGGTTTAGCCAGTTATCACTATTTAAATTCTGTTTATCCCAAATTCGTATCACTTGTGCTTCAGTACATTACGTGTCTGCGGTATATGTATGTATACTGTATTAATATTATAAGAGGCTGGGGACTATACTTTAAAAGGGCTGTTCTTCGTTATACTCCATATGATTAACTCTAGATTGATGAATTACCTATTGTCATTTTAATTCTCTGTGGCAAAAAAAACAATTGATCCAACCCAGGCTTTGCGGGCATCAGGTGGCATACCTGTATAAGAATGCAGTGGGATCTTGATGGGCTTTCTGTTTTGTCCAAAATTACTGTGCAAGACTAAAGGGTTGTGTGTGTTCTTGTTTTTTTTTGTTTTCAAGGATACACACCAGCTTAAACTGCTTAAGACATTAGAGGGTCACGCATATGGGGTTTCTTACCTTGCCTGGAGTCCAGATGACACTTACCTTGTTGCATGTGGTCCAGATGACTGCTCAGAGCTCTGGCTTTGGAATGTACAGGTAAGCATCATTCTAAATAACACACTTAATGGCAGCTAGTTGCAGACGATTGCTGTAAGAACATAAGCAAGGAACCACTAGATGGTTAAAAAAAAAATTGTTACAAAATGTGCCCTCTTCTAGCTGTAATGTGCCAGCTGGCACTGCCTGACCGGGATATATTGAATTATTCATGTTGAAACCATCTTGTTTCTATATGTTGAACTTTTGTACATTAACTGTAAAAGGTCTATTTATAATTAGGTTATTAAAGTAATTTTTCCTTCAAGATCTTGGCTTTTCTACAGCTTTGTCAATGTATTATTTCTTGCCGTGGCCAACCTTTGTAGATGTGTTTTATGAGACAGATGACTTCCTCCTCATAGGTTAGACAGTTCATCCTTTTCAATATAACATTACATTTTGAAGACCTGAGTTAAGATGGGACCAATGTAGCTTGTGGACATTTTCATTAATTGAGTCTTGCTCTCTTTCAGACCGGTGAACTAAGGACAAAAATGAGCCAGTCTCATGAAGACAGTTTAACAAGTGTGGCTTGGAATCCAGATGGGAAACGCTTTGTAACAGGAGGGCAACGCGGGCAGTTCTACCAGTGTGTAAGTCTGTTTCTGCGTCATGTTGGCACAATTCCTTTCCTATCTGCCCACCTGGTACTTCTCACCCGCTCAATACTTCTGTCCCCCATCATTTCTGCCTTGGAACAAGGAGTTCATAGTGCATTGAATACAAAGGCCATGTCCTCACTGCTATAGTGGTAATACCGATTTGTCCACACAATCCGTCTAGATCCTGCTCGCTTATACAGGTGAAGGTGTTGCACAGCTTGTTGTATTGTATCTTACACAGCTCCCTGCAATCTGATGCACTATGACGGAAACAGCTCTGTGGGCTGCCACCTGAAGCATTTATTTTGCACTAAAAGCCTTTACTATCAATGTGGATGATGAACATTATCTATAATGGCAAACTATAGAAATGCAGAAATGTGTAGTAATGACCCTTACACAGACTTCAGCTGATTTCATGTGTGGAGCACATTGGGCCCTGCTTTGTCTGACTCCGTCCCTATTTTGAACTTCTATGTCAATTGTTAGTTTGCCATCAGAACTGCATTAGTCAACATGGGGTGCTGTCTGGGTCAATTTTAAGAATGATTAAAAAGAAACCAGTGCTTCGGAGGATTGGCCAAAATTGACCATTTGCCACAATGTTGGCATACACAGGTGCCAACCCCCTATTTGTACAAATACATATTGGCACATTATAAATATTGGCACATTTCCGAATTTTGTTACTGGCTCATCTGGAAAAATGTTATGCCCTGCTTTGAAAAGGTCCTTAAATCTGCTTGAAGCCTGGTGGATCTCCTGGTGATGGCGAATGCCTGATGGGGTATCTCAAAGCAGCAATGTTGATTTTTTTTTTCTTAAAGCCGCCCTTGACACTGTACCCCACCCCTCTGACTGTTTTAAAAAGCAGAAGAGCATGTGTTTGTGTGCGTTTCATATTATTAAAAAAAAGGAAAGATTCACAGTGTAAAAGATTAAAAACCAGAAACCTGCTGACAAAATGGCCCATTCTCCGTTATCTACTCCTAGGGCCGCTGTCATTGTTTTCTCTCTCCAATGCAGGATTTAGATGGTAATCTGCTGGACTCCTGGGAAGGTGTAAGAGTGCAATGTTTGTGGTGCTTAAGTGATGGCAAGACCGTTCTTGCTTCAGACACGCACCAGCGAATCCGGGGCTATAACTTCGAGGACCTAACGGACAGAAACATGTGAGTAATGTCGCTGGTTTTTGCGTTAAACAAATGACGGTGATCCTAACGCAGGGTTGGGCAGCTCCAGTCCTGTGGCCACCAACAGGTCAGGTTTTAAGGATATCTCTACTTACGCACAGGTGGCACACTCAGTCTTTGATTGAGCCACCTGTGCTGAAGCAGGGATATCCTTACAACCTGACCTGTTGGTGGCTATCGAGGACTGGAGTGGCCCCCCCCTTCCCTGTCCTAAGTCCTATACAGGCGGCATGGTCGTTAACATGGGGAAGCGGCTTCACACCATTTTCAATAAGGGCCTACGGCCGTGCTCATGGTGACAGCGCGGGCGCACGCTGCCGTGCGCACACGCCTGCTGACCAAGCGATGTGTGCACTAGGCTGCAGGAGATTGGGGGGGGGCGTGGTGAACGCGTCACTGAGCTGGTTCGCCCACACGCTGAACCAGCTCACATGATGCTGATGTCACGCGGCTGCAGCCCGAAATCACAGATTTACTTGTCGGGCCAAAATGTAGCAGCGTCGACGCGCTACAGCGCCGTCAGGGGCACTTGCACTACAATAGGAAATCAGGTCAGCGGCCCGGAAGTGCGCGCAGCGACGCCGCCACCATGAGTTCGGCCTAAGACTGCAAAATATGAAAGCGGGTGCAGTCAGTTATAGTGGGATAGGGCAGGCCACCAATGTCCTGAGCAAAGCAGAATCTGATTTATTTGTTTTCTTCTTGACAAACTTGCCCAATAATTTTGCCCTCGCAGTATTACGGTTTGCTGTCAGACAGGCCTGCAGTAATCTTTCTCTGGTGTCGTCAGCTTAGGGATTGACATGGGGTGTGCTGGAGTATCCCTATACGTGCAGAACACAACACACATCCACATCGGCGCGTCAATGCTGGCTGACTACATAAACTACTTATTAAACATGTTTAAAACAAAACCTGCTTCTTTATTACCCAAGAATGGAGATTTAATTTTATATTTTGGCCTCCATGTCAAGGTAAACACCTGGTCTTCAATAGAGCTTCATTTTTATTATGGATGTGATGTGTTTTTTTCTGCGCTATATTAAGGCATTAATATTATTTCTTGTTGGTCACCAATCATTTATATTTGGCATTATGTGAACATTTTGTTCTACTATACATTTTTTAATCCAGAACTATTGTTATTTTATTAGAAACTTGCTTGTACATTCTGTAATATGCTATTGTCCTTAGGCCTATATAGGATATTTCACATTGTGCTTTTTGTTGTTGTTTTGCTAAAGTGGAATGATTTATTCAAACCTCTATTTCCCGAGGATCCTCACGGGTTGCATGGTGTAGACCTGATGAGTATATTCTGTTTCTTTTTCAGAGTGCAAGAAGATCATCCTATTATGTCATTCACAATATCAAGAAACGGAAGATTAGCTTTGTTAAATGTAGCAACTCAGGTAAAATCTTGGTGTGTGTTCATGGGAGCCCATAGGGTTCATAGTTTCTACTGTGGCCATAAGCCCCGGGTTAGTATGCTAATGGGCCTGAACTCTCCCCAGCACACATTCACCCCATATTGAATAAAGGGCATAGATGGGGCTATGTAGGTGGAAGACCTACAAATGTTTGGCATGAAGATACTACAGTATATTTAACCTATTCATTGTCAGGGCAGCCTGCAATGCATTGCTTTGTAGTGTGTTGCTGGCATTTAAGGAGTTAAGCTCTTTCAATGTTGGAATTCCCTGCAATGCAGTGTGAAACCGTGTTACAATCATTCAGGGCTCCCTGACCCTAAAAATGAGCGGGCTGCAGTATAGCACAGCACTGGCTTTGGGGGTTGTATGTGTCTCGTCATTCCGTCCTCAGAAGTACAGATGCAAGACACTGAGTGGTTGAGCCCATTAAATGCTATAGAAATATAATTATTGGAAGAATGTGCCCCACAATCAATAATACAAAACAAAATAGACTCCATTGATTGTAGATATGGCAAACTTTGCAGGTGTGTCTAGTAAGACTGCTTGAGACAGCAATTATTTTTATTTTTTTAACCACCAGGCTAATCATTATGAAGTTATATCTAAAGTTGAATCCCCTTGATCTTCAGCCCTCCGATGTCAAGTGACGACACAAAAGTCTGCCGACTTCCAACCAATCCTTCTTTCCTTTTGAAGTGTCCTCCATCCATCTGGAGAATGACCATTATAACCTCTTCATCTTGTAGTTTCCCTTTAAGTTCCATTTTCTACCCCTGAGTGGGGGCAGGGGGCTTTAATAGGCGTCCCTCCTCCTCCCCCCCCCCTGCTCTGCTTGAACTGCAGCTTTGCCAACGAAGTTCCCACTTCTCGCTGCGTGTCCGTGTTGATTAGACACTTGATAGAGGTTCAATAGTGCACACGTGACAGGCAATGAAACGATCGTGGATATGTAGTGGCAATTCCAATTCATTTCAGTCACTGCAAGACACTTTAAAACTATTAGTAGCAAATGTAATATTGCTGTTATCTATTCGACATCATTACATGCCATTGTGTTCATTTTTTTTTTCAGGGTGTTCATTTATGGGACTTGCAAGATAGGGTTTTAGTGAGAAAGTACCAAGGCGTGACGCAAGGGTTTTACACAATTCACTCGTGCTTTGGAGGTCATAATGAAGACTTCATCGCTAGTGGCAGTGAAGGTAATACCTTGTTGTATTATATTTATTTTATTGTGTGTGGTCACAGCTGTGATCCAAAATAACTGCACTGTAGTAGAAAAAAATAAAGCATTTAAGTCCAACAAACAAACATTTAGCCTTGTAAAAGTGATTTTTTTTTTTATTATTGCTGCTCATCCACAGGGAAGCACAAACAATGAAAAATAAAAAAAAATGTTACAAAATGCAGTGTAGTCATTTTTTTAAAATAATTTGTGTTGAAACAGTGTCACTTTGGCTGTGATAATCAAGCCTTGAAATCTCCCATCGACAATATCATGGAGAGAGGTCATAAAAATTCAGTGTGATATTGCCTTTATAAAATGTTTACTTGTATAAATGCACTTGCAAACATTTAAAAATTGTATAGAGCCTCTAGTCATTGTTGATGACACTGTCCGTCTGAGCTCTATGTGCCCCACTTTTTGTCTCGTGGCTGCAAACATGCCCCCATTTCCTGTCTCGTGGCTGCAAACATGCCCCCACTTCCTGCCTCGCGGCTGCAAACATGCCCCCACTTCCTGCCTCGCGGCTGCAAACATGCCCCCACTTCCTGCCTCGCGGCTGCAAACATGCCCCCACTTCCTGCCTCGCGGCTGCAAACATGCCCCCACTTCCGGTGGTGGCTACCAATTGATGAAACGCGTTTCGGCCAAATTTGGTTTTCTCAAGGATCCATAGAAAGTTCAGTCACTGTTGTGGGTGTGTATATATACCTTCCACCTTAGTGACGTCAAGACACACGTATAATAAATTCTCTCAGATGGAATGGCATTCTGTCAAAATATATAATCTCATTAGTACAAAAAATACACAACTTATCTCAAGGTATACAAAGAATAACAATAAAAGGTAACGTTTCTATAAAAAGGTTGTATTAATTTCCATGTAGACTTTTGACTAATGTGCATACACAAGCTGCACATTAAATATTAAATGTTTAAACAAATAATTGTATTTCTCGTAAGCTATAATAAAAATTTGTATATTTACAAAATGTATGTATGTCACATGAATTTATAAAAAAAAATATTTCATTTAAAACAATATTTGATTCAATATGAAGGACAAAAGTTGGACCCTATTGACTATAGCTACATCCAGCAACTGTTTTGGATAGAGATTAATAATAAAATTAAAACATCCAATGCGCTGCTTTATATAAAAAAAAAAAACAAAGCAAAAAAAAAAACTGGCTATTTTTCCAGACCCCAATTTTCAATAATAGAAGTGTTCTACAAAATAGAAACCAATTAAAACTACCATCAGACATGTCTGAAACGGCACCGTGAACTTTCACATGTAATGTAC
The DNA here is from genome assembly GCF_040206685.1 of Ascaphus truei. NCBI lineage: Eukaryota > Metazoa > Chordata > Amphibia > Anura > Ascaphidae > Ascaphus > Ascaphus truei. Next base: position 31,730,780 of record NC_134486.1, read on the forward strand.
GAAGGGAATAAGATCTCATCTAAATTGAGACCTGATGGTGTAGTTCTTTTTTAACTTATGAATCCAGACGGTGTCTAATTTAGGAAGTACTGCTGCTCAATCACCCCCTCTTTAATTATGTTTTACTTTATACCCATGTATTTCAGACCCATGGGACCACACCCATGTGTTTTTGTTTTATTTTGGGTTTTTTTTTTTAAAGAAACCGGCGGGACACTGAATGTGTCAGATCTCCGATTCTAATATTTGTACCGTCCGCAGGACCCTGAATTACATCATTAAACATAGATTGGCAGGACACATGATAATTTGAGTCTAAACAGGCTTTCCAGCTCATTGTGTTATTATATATTTTATTTCTATAATATCATTATGGGCAAACTGCAGCCATTTTAAGTGTAATCAGAAGCCTAGGAATCTATAAGGTTAACGTGTACATTTACAGAAGGCAAATTAAAGACTCGCTGCAGGCACAGATTGTTTTAGCTTTTGTTGTTTTTTAACATTATTGGAGGGAGTAACTTATTTTGCCACCAGTAAGGACTTCAGAAAACCAAGGGACTTTGCTTTGACCTAGGTCAGGGGGTGGGCCACCAACCGGTCAGGTCTTCAGGATATCCCTGCTTCAGCAGAGGTGGCTCAATATTTGCTGTGCTGAAGCAGGGATATCCTGAAAACCCGACCGGTTGGTGGCCCTTGAGGACTGGAGATGCTCACCCCCTGACCTAGATAGTTTGACTTCCATGTGATTATTGTATATATGGAGAGTAAAGTATTTTGTATTATTAACCCCTTCCCCCCCACCCCCCATCTTCTAACTATCCCTTGATGTTTTTGATGCAGACCATAAAGTGTATGTTTGGCACAAGCGAAGCGAGTTGCCCATTGCAGAGCTGACTGGGCACACACGCACGGTAAACTGTGTGAGTTGGAACCCACAGATTCCTTCCCTGATGGCCAGTGCTTCTGACGACGGTACTGTTAGAATATGGGGACCAGCACCTTACGTAGACAACCAGGAGTTTGAAGGTAATGGCACACGCTGTGGCATTTGGCTTTCCCTTCTTTACGTAGGTATATGTAACTGCTGGCTAAGCTTTGTATATTTAAACCAAATGTGTTCCTCTTCAGCCATTTTTAACGTTTTTGGGACTGGTCACTTTTTTACAAGTCTGTATTGGGGTTTTACTAAACCCTTTTACTTCCAGGACTGCATCTGGCAGCGAAGGGGTAAAGTGAGTGGATGGACACCGTCTCTGAAGACTTACCATGTCATATATGTGACAGCTGGTGTCAAGATAGGTGGAGCTGAGCCATTGATGTCTAGGAGTCCTGTCGGAGAGAGCGATTGTTTTTTTACACAAGTTGGATTTGCCAACATATAACGGGAAAATTAGTGTTTTGAGTAGAAACTGTATAATGAACTGTGAGTTCATATGGCCGCCGTTTTAAAAGTTAGAAAGAGGTAGGATCAGTTTCAATATATCAATTTCATACTCTGAACTGAGCTACTATCAGAAAACACTGGTCAGGGAGGCAACGGGTTTGTTAAGCCAGCAGTGCGCAAACCGGGGGGCGCGGCTGCGTGCGGGGAAACCTGGGGGCGGGCAGAGCTGTGCACGGGCGGCCAGAAGCTCCGTGCTGAGGCTGCTGGTTCTCTGCTCTGTCTTGCAGAGGGGGCGGGGCTTTCCTTCCCTGCACACAGACCTCCCCTCCTCCTCCTGTGTTATCCGTCCCAGTTTTCAGCAGCATGGGGGACAGGAGCAGACTTTTACAGTAGTACTTCCTCCCCCCCTACCCTCCCCCCCCCCCCCCCCCCCAGGTGAAAATCTGTGACTTATGACTTTGTATTGTCTGTCTGTGTGGTGTGATTGAGTGTGTGTGTTGTGATTGCATGTATGTGGGTTTTTTTGCGCAGCACACACTGCCCCCTACCACCCGGTGTCAGCTGCTGGGGCAACGTGGGGCTGGGGGGGGGATGATTGGTGCGGGGCTGGGGGGATCGGTGCCGGGCTGCTGGCTGGGGGGGGGGAGGATTGGTGCCGGGGAGGGGGGGCGGATCGGTGTCGGGCTGCTGGCTGGGGGGGGGGGGAGGGTGGATTGGTGCCGGGCTGGGGTGTGGAGCTGCTGACTGGGGGGGATTGGTGCCGGGCTGGTGTAAAGGGCTGTTGGTGGGGGGGGGGAGGGGGGATTATCAGTGCCGGGCTGTGGTGCGGGGATCAGGGGGGGGGGATGGGGAGAGGAATCGGTGCTGGTAGAAGTGAGGCTGCTGGGGGAAGTGCAAGGGGAATGCTGGGGGAAGTAAGGTGGCTGCCGGCGCCTCACTCCATCTCTTCCCCCCTCCTCCCGATCAGGCGCGCGGCGGACATTTTGTTTAAAATTGGCGCGACCCCGGTTATAGCGCGGTCGGATCGGGTGGCCCCCGAGGACCGATCTATAACGGGGCTGGGCTGTATTTGTATTTACATTGTATACCGTTTAATAAAGGTTTTTTTTTTTTTTTTCATGTGATTGATTACATCAGGCAGGGGGGGCCCAAGAAATTTCATGGATGAAAAGGGGGGCTCAGCATAAAAAGTTTGCTCACCCCTGTAAATAAACAATAGGTTCTGTAAGTTTCCCTGAATGGAGCGTTCCTGGGCAGTGTCCTATCCCCAGATTTAGGAAACTTTCAGACCGGTTTTGTAAAGTTTTTTTTGTCCTCCTTTGAGTGGGCTGCCCCATTTAAGAACTTGTATAGCCCAGGTGGGCTTGCCAGAGGATTATGTGCATTAACTAATGTTCCTGTCATTTGAGGCTGTAGTGTTTTTTCCAATTAAAATGGGGTTTAATAGATTTTATTTTTTTCTGACCCATGCTCTTTGATTGGAACGGCTGTGTAAAATCTGTTTTTTTTTTTTTTTTTGTTTTTTTTTTTTACCTAACGTTAATAAATTGGTCCTCAGTCTAGTTCAGGGGTTTCCAACCTTTTAAGACCTGCAGAACTCTTGAGAAAGTGTGTGTGTGTGTGTGTGTGTGTGTGTGTGTGTGTGTGTGTGTGTGTGTGTGTGTGTGTGTCTCCACTGTTCTAGTTAACATTTCAGTTGTTGATGATCATAAACCTTTTCTCTCTTCTTCCCCCTGTTTGGCACTTCTAATTCCAGAGGAATGCAGTAGCATGGATAGTTGATGGCGAACGTGGAGCAGACGACTTCTCTAACTTGAAATTAGTCGTATTTTTAAATGGCTTGGGATTGGTGCAAACAAAACAAGATTGATAGCTGGACAGACGCTTGTCATGAAGAAGAAAAGGAAAAAAATATATATATACAAGTCTGACGCCCTCTCCGGGCCAAACATTTACCACCCTGCTTCATAGTACCCAGCTCAGATGAAGCACGTCGTTAGAATGTTGTTGGACACCGTGTTGAATTCCCTCCTCCCTCCCTCCCATCGGTTGTGAAGAACTGTGCTATATTCAGGCTATCCATTGAACTCAGTATATTTTTCCCTTCTGCCTTTTTGTCTGGCAGGCTACCATCCTTGTAGCTCTTCTGTGTAATGAAGTTTAAATGCTTGTTTGGAAAAGAAAAAAAAAAGAAAAAAAATTATTTAACAGTTTAGAAGGCTTGATAGAGTGCTTTTAGTCTGAGTATCCATTTAATAGGAAAGTATTTCCTTCTCTTGTTTCACGAAATCTCTCCGCCTTATTTAGCTTGAGATCTTTCCAGCTTGGTTCATGGATAGTAGCCTTACCCTATTTTTTTTTTTTGTTTTTGTTTTTTTTTTCCGCAGAGATGACCGCAGATCCGAGTTCTAAACCAGTAAACTATGTTAAAAGTCAATCAAAATATCACATTTGACAAAAAAAAAAAAAAAAAATAAGTTTTGTACTTTTCAAAAGAAAAAAAAACACAAAAAAAAACATAAGTGTGTTATCCCCCTGTAATGGGTTAACAGCACAATTTTTTTTTTAAATAAATTAAGTATTTATAGGACTATATTGACTTCATTTGTATACGTTTGAAATTTAAACCAGCTATCGTATCTACTATTTAGACACACCATGAGGCAGTTTGTCTTCTGGACAACCCTCATTGCACAGGCAATAGATGCAAGCGGGGAATAGGGGGATTTTTTTTTTTTTTTTGGTTTTATTGGTTCGCTACAGTAGAAGTCCAATTTTTGTTCAGCAGCGGATGTCTCGAGCGCCCCAAACTGAGGCGTGAACTCGGAAGACCAGCAGTGTTTCCCCTTTGCGCCATGTAACACATCTGGTCTGATTCAACATGCAAGGTTCCATGTATGCTTTTTGCTAAATAGAAGCCTGATCACAGGAGTGGGTTACGCAGCCTGTCCTGAGCAGGAATTTATTTGTTATTTTATTTTTTTAATCACCTGACCCCTTTTTTTTTTTATTTTATTTTTACTTGGTACAATTTGCCCCATCACACACCTCATACCATACAGTATCAATAAGCAGCATACTTTAATTGTATCAAACGCCTGGGGGAGAATATTAGGGTCAGTGTTTTTTGTGTAGAGCAGGGGTAGCCGCCAACTCCAGTCCTCAGGAGCTACCGACAGGTCTGGTCTAGAGCTGTTGCCATAATTCTGATCTTCATAAACGGATCTTGTATATGCTAGAACATTTTAAGTTGCAGCTGCTAACACTAGGCATTTATATTCAGGTTTGGTTTTACACCTTACATTTTAGGAACGCCGAAGGGGCCCCTATCATGTACACAGAACATTTGTTATATTGCTGATGTATTCATTTATGCCAGTGGTTCCTTTACACAGTCTTTAATTCATTTCCCTCTGCAGAACTGGCACAAAATATTTTATGAACAGAGCACTTGATAAAAAAAAATCAGTTTTAAAAGGTGAACCTTTTTTTTTTTCAAGCTAGTGGAATTATTTTTGTTTTTAATAAAGAATCTCTTGGTTAAAGTATATATTTTTCATTCATGTTCTTATAGTAGATTTGCTGGCCATACATACCATGTGTAATTGGGATTCTTCTGAACTTCAAGGCATGTTTAATAGATGAAGAACATTAGCTCACATTAAAGAGTCGTCTTCTCCCCTCTGAAAATGTTTAGTTCAATATTTAACACTACTTTGTTAGAGGAGTTTGTGTAGTGTTCTTAGACTGTGCAGAAGTATGACCATTTCCTCAAAATACTACTTACTATATCTCTGAAAGAAGAGCCTTTTGGGTTTAGACTGGGGAAGAAGTCTTCTAATTGATTAGAAATATTAATTGGTGTATATTGAAGCAAATGACACTTGGACACAGATTAATAGATGGCACCATGCTGGATAGGATTTCAGGCATTTTAAATAGTTTTTGTTTTTTGCCATTCCGATCATCTCCATCACCACGTTTTTTGACGAGGTTGCAAGCGCTCCTGGTATTTTAGGGCTTCAATACAGTAACCGGAAGCCATCTTAAATAGTTTTATATTTTAGCAATGTTAAGGTGGCACAGGATGGGCTTTGATATCACTATGGGCATTCAAAGAGAACAAGATTTGCTGGTCTAAAAATTAAGATTTAATCCCTTCGTTGCCGGAGTCCTATGTAGCCAATTGAGCGGTTAAGCAAAGCCTGCTGTTGCCTTTGTGATGGCTTCTAGGGACATAAAAGCACTGTGAGTGGCTGTATTGAATTTCACATCGAATCTATGCAATACCAAAGGCAGCTTTATGTACCCACACTGTCCTCTTCTTGCACAACTCTTGCGTGCGAGACCCTTCCCAAAGCTATGAGAAGCGGCAGATACTGCACAGCATTATCGTGCTAGTAATGGCATGTAATACGTTCCGGGAGCTTGCACTAAGCAAAGTACAACATGGCCCTAAATAACAAGTTGGCTGGATAAACAAATAAGATCAACTCTTAATCCCATGCTGGATAGAAGTCGGACTCAGTTTATTTTGTCTGAGAATTTGAGCTGCAATAGTGTCCCATTCTATTTAAATGCCGTGATATACCTTCTGTAATACACAGGGCAGTTTTTCTGCGCCCAGACAAGCAATCTGCTTTCTGAAAGTTACTATTCAGGTAAGTAGTTTCGTCTAAAAGCCAACATCTAGAGTTTTTTGGGGTTCTTTTTTTTCTAACAGGCACGAGACCTTGACATCCACACTTTAATTTAATTCATTCATAATTTCCCTTTAACATTGAGCTTTCAACTTGGTGCATGCCCTCTTTAGGAATTATAATTTCCAAACCAATCAATTCATACTTCAATACCCAAATTAACCGGACACCATTTTGTATTCGAGGTCTAGAAATGAAGCCTTAATACAATATTCTTCCCATCATAGGGGCATTAATAAACCTTCCCCCCCCCCCCCCCAAGGTTGACTTCTGTCATTCCGACCATTTGTACGGCCCTGCTGTACCACATTTGGCATTCCTAGACAGAAGACGTGAGTACGATCGTGCAACCTTTCCAGAAAGGAGGGGAGTTATTTCATGTTAATACCATCCTCTCGAGTGTACCAAGGTCCTCTTCATTGCAAAGGGATTCAAATTGTACAATAAAAGCATTTGTAAGTTATTTAAAGATGTTGCCCTACTTACCCAGTCCAAAAAAGTACATATTCTGCCTTTTTTATTATTATTATTACTTGGTGCTGATCACTGCGACTTTGCAAGTCCTTCTGCATTCTTTCCTCTGCTCGGTACAGTAAATGTATCTTTGCACAAAAGCAGCGCGTATTGTATATTCTGTCTGTTTTTGTTCTTGTTGCTATGTCCGTTTAAATATGTCAAAGAAAATATGCAGTGACCTCATTTGCTAAGCTAGTCAACATCCCTACATTCTGAAATGGCCATTTAAAAAAAACAAAAAAATAAATGGAAAAGGACTTTTTTTTTTACAGCATCAATGTCGCAGGTCAGATACAAAAACTGCAGCACGTTCATCACTGAAGGCGTGCTATTCAGGGCAAGGGGCTTTTTTTTTTTCTTTTGAAAAATAGCCTGCCATTTTCTGCTCCCGTTCTAAGTAAATGACCTCCAGTGTGAGTTGCCAAGTTGGACTAAAACAGTAGAGCAGCGGCTGTCTTCAAGGGCCACCAACAGGTCAGGTTTGAAGCATATCCCTACTTCAGCACAGGTGACTATCGTTGATTGAGTCACCTGTGCTGAGGCAGGGATAGCCTTCAAACCTGACCCGTTGGTGACCCTTGAGGGCTGGAGTTGCCCACCCCTGCAGTAGATTGTTGTATTTATCTTGGTAGCGAATTGGATTCCCATCAGTGCTTTTAGAGTTGAAATGGCTCAATATTAAGTAGTCCGCCTTAATTTATTAAATAGATAACCGGTCTCGCCTGTCTTTTTGTCGGGCAACAAGCTGCCATATTGCCAAAAAGCAAGCCCTATTTTTTTTTTGTTGGTTACCCTCCTTTGTAACCCAGATAATGTGGATCCGGTGACATGAGCAGTGGGTTATACTTCCACGTGCAGCAGCAAACGTGGCGCCAGCTGCTTCGTGCATGTCACGTTTCTGAGCCACGCCATGTCTCAAGTGTCCACGGTGACTCCAGTATATATTTTTATAAGCTTAGATTTACAAGTGACACCATCTCTTATCTGTTAATTTTACTTTTTATTTTATTTTTTCCCCCTAATGTTGGGAATAAATATTCTAAATTTAAATGTTAAGTATTGAGGAACGGGTGCAAAAAAAAAAAAAAAAGTTATTGGCTTCATAAATAAAGAGGGTGGGGGGGGGTTAAAAAAAAAAAAAACCCACAATGGATCATAAAGCATGTACGTACTTAACGAACCAAGCTGTAGGGATCAAGAAAAGAACTTTATTGATCTCAATATTTTAAACTTGTCAAGATTTGTATGGAGTTGTGGTGGAACTAGTTAACACTTAGAGCTTTTGGTATGTAATGACTATTTGCTATGGACTGATATTAAATGTTTCAAAAGATTGCGTTAAGTTTTTTTTGGGGGGAGGCTGTATTACGCAGTTTCAATTTCTTTGTAATCTTATCGCATTAAAACAAACTTTGCGTCTCCAATATTTATTTTCACTGTTTTACTAATTATTTAGGAAACACTTTTTTTTTTTTTTTTTTTATAAATGTGTAGTATTTTAAACATTATATATATATTTTTTTTTTTAATTAAGACTACATACATTTTTTTTTTTTTAAACTACACTTTTCCATGTCGGTGCACCGCACTAAACAAAAATCGTTTGTATTCCCTTTCTTTCAATTCAATAAACAGAATGAATAACTGGACTGAAACAGTCTCCATACCCTCTCGTCCTGTGTTTTACATGTGTTCAATGTGCTGGTTTTCCTATTTTGCAGCCATCATTTTATAGTTTTCTTTATTTACCCGTTCGGAGAAAGAACTGTTCCAAACGAATGTTATACATACATCTTCATGTCATTGTGGTCATTCTGTTTCTGTGGCTTTTATGCGTTCTAGAAACGTACACTGAAAGGGGATGCGGCAGCCTCCCAAATTGGGTAATCCCATTGGGATTAGAGAGCATACATTGAAGCTGGAGGTTGGTAGATTCTACATAAATGTGAGGATCTCTTCTATACTAAAATAATAGTTGGTGATGGGGTCAGCCTTCCAAGAGAGTGTTTTAAGAACTGGAACACTAAACGGGTCTTTCACGACTCTGGAATCCGAGCTTGCCTTTGCCAGATGGTTTCACCAACCTGCCAGCTGATTACAACTTTGCTTTCTATCAGGTGCATCTAGACAGTTTTTTTTTTTCCAACAGGTTTTAAAAAAAATAATAATATGGAGTGTACACAACTGGTGCCAGCACAACTTTTTCTAATAGGCAGTTGTCCTTGAATGTGGGTGTAATTGGAAATTAATTCTTCCCACCGCCAAAGGTTTCACCTGTTCTTCCTTCAGAAATGCACATACCAGCAGAAGTCCAATTGTGTGTGTAGTCTTCTGGTGTCAAAACCGATAACAGTGCACACACCTGGGGCAATTGCTCCTTTAGGCAGACATAGATAAAAACCAATACACTTATTTTTAATTTAGAAACACAACACGCACGTTACACTGGTTTTGCTTCTGCGACTTGGCCATCTTGTTTACCTAAATCCTTATGAGAGCGATGTTCCTAAATCAAAGTATCATTATTTATAACGATTATTGGGGTCCTAAAGATTTATGGAACCTTGAATAGCAAAGTATCCCATCTTGACCATTTATTTTGGTGGAAGAAGTGTAGATGTGTTGTAGGTTGCTACCGTTTAACGGCCGAGCATGAAAATGTACTGTACTGTATGTCCTTTTTTTTTTTTTTTATATATCTGCATATATAAAATCCTCATACTAATCTTAAACTTTTGTATATGACCCCTTTATTTTGATTCACGATACAACATGCAAATACTTTGAAAAGTACCAACATGGCCGTTTAATATATTACAACACTACTCCCATGTCCTGTAGCTTTAGCACGTTGATGCTACATTACTATTCCCTCGGCGCCTAACATTTGTATCTGCTGTAATAGTGTCGCTTTTCTAACTATTCTATTAGTCTGCTAAAAAATGGAGAACTTTAAAGTGGCACCACTTTGTATTCTCCCAGTTGTGTGGTATTACATCAGCGGTAGGCAACTCCAGTCCTCCAAGACCACCAACAGGTCAGGTTTACAGGATATCCCTGCTTCAGTACAGCTGGCTCAGTCTGTGACTGAGCCACCTGTGCTGGAGTGAGGATATCCCTAATGCCTGGTCTGTTATTGGCCCTTGAGGCCTAGCGTTGCCCACCCCTGTATTAGATCATTCTTACTGCATTTTATGTTTGACTTGTGATGCCCTTTAAGTATTAAGCTTCCTAGGGTTGCTATAAGAAGCCACAGCACTTTTGCTTTTAAAATAGGTGGCCATATTGCCCTAGGAAGCAGGATCTTTGCCAGAAGAAGGGAGAATTGATCGATAGATAATTGCATTGCTGTAAATATAAGGAACTGCTGCATTTATTAAAACCAAACAAAGCCCCTTTTAATAAGTGATTTTTTTTTATTTGCATTTGCTGAATATATTTGAAAGCAGCAGTCCACGCTGCTGTTTAAAAAAAAAAAGATCCCTTTAATATGTGCATTAATACAATCCACACAATGATAAGTAATTGCTAAGTTGCTGATCGATCCGTTCTCGTGTGACCGACCGTCGAAGATTCGGCCCAGGCGTTCACTAAATAGCTATCAGTGCAGCAGAAGAGAAACAAAGATGCAAAGTTCTGTGGGGAAGATCATGTGACCAGGCAGTTACTAGATACAATTGGTGCACTGCTAGAGAGAGGGCAGGGCTCAAAAAGGGGTGTGCCAGAGCCTGTTTCAGAAGAGGAAGGGGATGTGACTTATTAAATGGTTGCTATAGAAACAAAAAATGCTTGTTACATTATAATACATTAAAAATCTAATTCAGAGTTGTTTAAAAAAAATGCTACAAGTATTTTCTCATAGTCCAAACTGATTTATAAATAAAAACAAAAAACACAGGATATTGCTTGGTCTGCAGCTTTAAATAACAGAAAATTGCTGCACTTAGATACTCATCCACCGCTGGGTTACAGGGGGAGGGGAGGAGCAAAATGGTTCGCTGCCCTAGTCCTGGGTCGCCTACTGGCTCCCCAGACACAACCGTCTTCTCCAAAGGTCCCACCAGATCTGACGCGCAGGTCCCACCAGATCTGACGCGCAGATCCCAGTCTCCAGAGGATATCCTGTCCCTCTAGCCCTGTGGGAGTAAAAGTCAGCGGAGCTGCATCAGCTCCCCCTAGAGGTGCAGAGGACTACCCTGCTACACACATACACACGGAACACATACACTAATACAGTGGCTTTCAACCTGTGTTCCAGGAATCCTGGGGCTCACAATAGGTTACTAAGGTTTACCAAATATGTCCAGTGTTAACATTTTGTACCCAATCATTTTATTTTGCCATAAAAGGGTATTCAATGTTATCCTGCATAGGATACAAGAGTTGGGGTACTAAAAACAAAACACAGATTTTTAAGGGGTTCCACTGAGTTATCATATACCTGTGGAGGGTTCCATAGACCTTACAAAGTTGAAAACCCCTGCACTAATACGTACACGTGCTGAGCTGAGTAATCCGACTCTTCCCTACAGGCCAGCTGCACTCGCCACAGACTGCCATGGGAAATATAGCTAATCACCCAAATCCACTCAAAATTACAAAGAACTTGGACAGTTTGGACCTGGAGAGCCCATCTGATGCTGCACGCCTCTTCACCCCCCCCCCCCCCCTGGAGTTTTCCCAGGTACCCAGATCAAGTCTGTCCAGAAACCCTAAACCGCACTGATTTTGCTTCTTGGAAGGTGACATTTCTGAAACTGACTAAGCATTGCTATTCCACAAGGCCCCTTACTGTCCATCCATGTGAATAAGGCAGATGATGTTTCCGGAAGTAGCACCAGAGTAGCACCACTTGAAATATGAACCTTTGTGCCCTTGCACAAGCATTTTACATGCAGTTTGGCTATACCCCGTAATACTGGCCTGACAAGTGTGTGCGGGCTATTATTAGACTCAATAAGAAAACAGTTTGTGTCACGTCCTCACTGAATGTTTCTAAGCTTCTCAGTCTCCTTGGATTGCTGTCTCTGCCCAGACACCATAGTAGTGAGATTCATTTAAAACAGCAACTGCATGACTCAAAATTAGATTATTTCTTCGTCTGGTATCTGCAGCCGCCCCATGCTCTAACATTGTGAAATAATCTACATTTAGCAGTGTTGGGTGCCCGGGACAGATTAAACCGCTTTCTGCCAGACCCAAAGAAAATGGATACAGATTGTTTTTTGGGGTTTTATTTATATATACTGTTACCTTGGAAACAATTAAATTATACATTTAATTACATAGATCTCATTCATATTAACACAATGAGAGGGAAAGGTAACAATATGCACAATACTGTGCATAGGACTTTTTATATTTACAATGGGTTTCTCCCATTCCATTCCAGAGAGGTAATACCGGTATACACATACATGTCCACAGAGAGGTAATACCGGTATACACATACATGTCCAGTATTACCTTTCATTATTTACTGGACAGTGTCCAAATACAGGACAGTCTGGTTCAATACCGGACACCTGGCAACCCTTTCGAATGCCAGAGAGGTGGGGGCAAGGGAGCGAGTTGTTGAGGGGTGGGGAGAACAGATAAGGCCCAGGACAGTACTACCAGCAACCCCCCCCCCCCCCCTTGATGGTGTTTGTCAGGTAATTGTTTTCTATAATCTAAGCTCATTCTGTCCTTGTCAGAGTGAATAAAGATAAGAAGAGAGGGAGAGGGGGCCTTGCCTGTGCAATCTTCTGTTCAGCACATATCATCACACAACAAGTCCCTCAGCTCATCTTGTTTACAAACTAAATGTACAAAATCATTTAAAAATACTTCTAGGTGTTATATTTAGGACCTGGGCAGGGTCCTCCTTACTGTAACAATGTGTGCTAATGTTTCATAGTTCCTTGTTGTCGTTCTCCAACCCTATTGTACTGCGCTACGCAACATGTTTGCGCGTTATAAATAAATGATAATAAAATGGCCAGCCCTTAAAGGTGCCACTGCCGGCCAGGTCTGAATCTGCTCCCTGCCAGGACTCTCGGGTCTCTGAGTCGACACCCATCTTGAATGCGCCCGGCTCTGTGATCCAGCTTGTTAGCGCACCGGGGATGAATCACTAGACTCTGTACATGTTGTTGAACAGCCAGGGCACCTTCCCCGCCTCTGCGCCAACGACGTCCATTTTAAATGTGCCCGGCCCTGTGATCCTGCTGGATGGCGCACCGGGGGGGGGGGGGGCGGGAGCTGATGCTGGACCCTGCACTTCTGTCCTACACGCTCATCGCCTCCTTATCCTGCATAATGAAACATTCTAGATAATGGAGGAAACCTCCCTCTGTCTCTGCTGGGCGGCAGGGAGATCTCAACTACTCCTTAGTCACGTTAACCTTTTGCCATTGCTGATTACAGTCCTCCTGGCTAATTAACCCGTGTGTCCAGGTTTCATCACTTCCACGATCGTGCTAGCAGAGGTCTCATTTCTATGATGATTGTTATTACTTTAAACCTGTTCATTTATATTGGAACCGTGCTAGTAACTGAGCATTGTCTCTCTTCTGATTAAACAGGGCCTGTTATACAGAGTGAGAGGGAAGGAAGGGGGAGGGAGGTGTTACAAACTATATTGGAAATACCTCATACTATACATCATTGTTGTGAGCATTTAAATCCTGGGGGTTTATTTAGAAATGTGTAAGCGAAAAGGATCCTAACCCTTTTCATGTGATCTTGCTTGTGTATCTTGGTATAATTAGAGGGATGATTTGTGTAGTAACATATTCTCACACAGAATCACATCCCTCAGTCAGAGTGGCTGCTGCATTTACTTAGTCACACTCAGTATTATGGCTTATGCCAAAAGGACTAGGAACCAATGTAAGAATCGGGAAACGAAAAGATGGCTTTATAATAACATTTATTGAAAATAATACATATATAAAGCCCTTACTAATCTCAATTATGTTTATTATTCTAAACCGCAGGTTTGCTTTACTTATTTTGTTATTTAGCCAATTTCCTAGCGTTCGTTTCCTCCGATCCTTTTCACCCCTCGTGTTTTGTTAACTGTATAATCAACTGTCAACATTTAAACGTTTATCTGGTGAAACATGTCAATGTTAAAATAGAAGAAATGAATTTAAACAACTTAACAAAAAGGCACACGAGAATGACTGTATATTTCTAAGGGACCTGTATCTGGATAATAATGTGATTGTAATGTACCGTGCTGGTAAAGTAGTTTGTGCGGGTTGCATGCGTATCTTTTCCTCATAAAAAGATATTTAAAAACAAAACAAACAAAAAAAAAAAAGATGTCACTGCCGTTCGTTCACTTTAGCCTTAAGAAAGATTGCCACTTGATATAGGGGCTTTTCAGATGAATAAATATCCCTCTAGTGCCAAAAGTCGAAGACTGAGCCACCTGTGCTGAAGCAGGGATATCCATAAAAGCTAGCCTGTTGGTGGCCCTATAGGACGGCGTTTGAGACCCCTGGGTTAAACTATCACATGCATCAGAAAAAACGTCGACAAGATCTGATGACCTTTAAATTATAAACAGGTCTACTGCCTCCAACGAATGATACGCAGGGGGAGCATTTTATGAAATGACAACCTCAAAGCAGTTACAACAGCGCCACCTAAAACAACCCCTACGCCAATTGTACAAGGAGGCGAGTGATCTCACTCCCACCAACCAATAGGAAGTGGCAATGTCATTAGGGCATTATCGGACGGCTGCCTCAACCTTGACAGCCATGTTTGATTTTACTTTAATTTACTGGCACATAAAAAAAAAAAAGTGTGTGCGAGATCCGTGGTCCATGGGGCGAGGAAGAGTGCGGGTTCAGAGCCAGGGTGCCCCCGATTCCAATTCTATTTTTTAAAGGAGCGCCAATGGGAGATTGCAGCTTTAATGGCTTGAAATCGCTAAAATCGGTACCTTTTCCTGGAGAAGTATTTGTAAATATTTGAAACTTAGGCTTCGTTCAATATAGTGTGAAGCCATCTTCTCTCCTCCATCAGATAATCTTTTAAGATTCAGACTATTAAAAAGTTATCATCATGTCTACCTTGTGTTTCTTTGTGAACTCCAAGGGCCAACACTGGGCCAGCCTCTCTTTGTATATAAGTAGGACTGAAAGCTTCCCTGACAAAGATGGCTTTACAACATATTTGATTCAAGGTCCTTAGTTTCTAAACATGGTCAACTCAGACTAGGCAGAGGTTTCATATTGTGGATACCGTGGATCGCAATTAAACTTAAACTAGTATTTTTCTGTTTATATATAATTAATGCTATTTTAGCTTTTATTAGTTCAATGAAAACAATTAATGCACATCGATACATCAAAGTGTGGAACAATTTTACTTGGTTTTAGCCATGTGTATTAATATTGATGTATTGTATAATTGTTTCGTATATTGATCGAAGCTGCATTTTTTTAAATCGCCATAAGTCTTTCCAGCCAACCAATCCGGTGTACTGGGAGCCTATTTAAAAGCTATTCAGAACCTTTAGAGTAAAATCTCTAACGACCCATCAAAGCGAAACGCGCTGGATTGAGCCTTACAGACCACCATTGTCTGTGTGATGTGTTGAATCTCCTTGGACCAAGCAGGAACCGGCAGCTCGTGAAAGTGCTCGTGAGCAGGACACGGGCGCGCCCCTGCAGGCATCGCTGGCTCCTTACCCCTTCCAAGCTGGGAGAAAGTAGAAGCTGTGACCTTTCATCATTGGAAGCCGAGCTGCACGCAGACCAGAGCAAGGAGGGACAGAGATTGTCAACAAAAGCTGGGAAGCTAATCTGCAACATTGCTGTTCTGTGAGTGCGATATTGTTTTGTTTCAAAACAAGTCCTATTATTAAATGTATTGCACCATGATACCTTCTCTTCTGTCACGCTAACTACCCCGAGTGAAATAAGAAAATACCTCAGAGTTCCATTTGGGTTACAAGTATATAAAACATCTGCCATTTGGACAAACCAGAGGATTAAAAGTTGAAAAATCAGGTGAAAGCGATTTCAATCAATATGTCAACCTGAGATCTGCTTTGAAGTGTAACATTGGCCACAATTAGTGGTGTCACTTTATTGATTAAAACGTCAAATTCAGTGCGACTGTAACTTGAGCAGGACCTGTACTCTAACAGGGAGGCAACAGGCCTGGGTGAAGAACATTTGCCATACACGGCCCTTAAGGTTTCAGCTTAAATGAAAAACTTTCAGAAGCAATTAATTAATAGATCTAATAGATCGAGCTATGCGAGCAAAACGTTCAATAATTGCACAGGTTTAAACGCAAGTTACAAATATTTACCGGCCACGGGACCTTATTGTTGCAAACTGTAATTAGAGGATTTTCCAACCACTTCACGATACGAGATTCATTTATTGCAATACCCACTACAGTGATTTACCAACAAGGTGAGCACATACCTAGCCGTCATCTCCCACCTATGCCCCAACATACTCCGAACTGCCCTTTACCACCGCTGCCAAGTGCAATTCAAGGAACTGTTTACAAATGACCTCAAGGGCTTTGATAGTCTCTTGCTGGATTAGATTTCCCACAAGCAAAGAAAAAACACACCAACTTGCTGAACGTTTGCTATAACCGTTCATGTGTGTGATCCCATCACCGCTACCATTTCCCCATACCTCGGGAAACAGGATATTGCATTATAGACTTTAACGTCGCCAGGGAAGCGTCGCCCGGCCCTCTCGTAGAGAAGCAAGGTCACTCACATTAGACTTTTTTTATTTTTTAAATACTTTATATGTTAAAAAATACAGCAAAAAAATATTGTGCTCAAATAGGAAAAAGGAAAAAAATACTATGCATGAAACTGTAGTTTAAAGTTCTTGTTCGTGACGGCTCTGGTACATCTAGTGTTGTTCCAACCCGGGGTATGGGGACTTTCTTCTTCTTCCTCCATTTCCAGTTCTCAATCGTTTATTAAGGCCAAAATCATACTGCGAGAAACAAATATATTCCAAGAGTTAGAAACGGAGCGTACAGCATACAGCATACTAGCAACAAACCCATCGTCTCTGTGTAGTAAATATACTGTTCTCAGGCCTTTACACAATGATCAATTTACATTAGTGACAGACTCGGCCATGCATTGCACTTCTATCAGTGGCTCCGGCCATTGAAACAAATCTGCATTTATGCATTCCTATGGTCAGGTCGCTTTACCAAACCAATGACCGCAATGTCTTTAACAAGCAAAATCTTCATAATTTACTAATACACGCACTTTTTTTTTTACTTTTAAGTTCAATCAAATACAGGCATACCCCGGTTTAAGGACAATCACTTACTTGCGAGTAAGGACATAACGCCCAATAGGCAAACGGCAGCTCATGCATGCGCCTGTCAGCACGTCCTGAACAGCAATACCAGCTCCCTACCTGTACCGAAGCTGTGCGCAAGCGGGGAGACTATAGAGCCTGTTACACATGCATTATTTACATCAGTTATGCACGTATATGACGATTGCAGTACAGTACATGCATTGATAAGTGGGAAAAAGGTAGTGCTTCACTTTAAGTACATTTTCGCTTTACATACATGCTCCGGTCCCATTGCGTACGTTAATGTAGGGTATGCCTGTATACATTTTTTTTAAAGCCGCGTTCCCCACTATTTGAGATTGGTGACCCCACCACACTTTGTCGCCCGCCGTCAGCTGTCTTATGTCACAGGGGGGAGAAAGCCTTTCTTCTGTGGTCACGCCCTCCGATGTCTTGGGTACAACACCCAATGAGCCCACACTCCCTAAATATCACAAGGCCGCCCTTTACACGCTCTGTCACATCTAGCGTCAAGGAAACGAGCAATGGAAAGTGTCAATCCCGTTCCCCTTGAAAAAGCCTGTTAGGAGGCGGCAGGTGGTGAACAGCAGTATAAAAGCAATGGCAAGTCTGATCACACAGTCACAACTTATTACTTTATTAAAGACACCAGCTGCTGACCCCAACTTCACCTGTCCGTAATGTACTGCAATCCTCAACAGAGCATGGAGAGATATCTTGCTGCAGGTTGCGATACCCTTTAATGGGTCGTCATGTGAAGAGATCACAGTAGGCGGTGTAACACTATGAAGAGCCCATTTACATCAAATGCATATTCCTGGTGTGTTACCAAAAATGTGATGGCGACCAAATATTTTAGATACAAACGGTAGGATGTGGCATTCATGAACACAGATTTCCCATAGTTAAGAAAAAAAAAAAGTGCTATAATGTCATCTAACAAAACTGTGTCACTGGGTAATCAGGAATATAATTGTATAGTTTCAGCTTTTAGTTCCTTACCCTCCCAGTATAATGACCTGTGACAGTCGTGTTTCAGTGTGAATCAGGCAGCTGACCTGGAAACGCGTTTGCTTGTAATTATGGCACATAGACACCCCCTTTTGGCAGCTTACAGTAATGCTTTATTTTGGGACATACAGGCTCCAACGTAGTGTATCATACAGCAAACAATATATTTACTAATAATAATGCTCTTCTACAATGATGCAACGTGTGCTATCAAATCGGTAACGGTCTCCGTGAAACGCGTTAAATTACCCATTTCTAAATGACACGACATCTTACAAGAATGTTAAGCCCTTTTCTTTCCGATTGTATTACAAATCATAGAAAAGGAATTAAAGGATAAGCGGCAAAACCTCCAGCTACAAGTATAAAAAGGTGACCGTCGCATTTACCAGACGGATAAAAGGAACACCCTTCACAATTGTGAAGCAAGGAAGTAATAGAATGCATAGAACCGTATTTTATTAAGAGACCGATTGTTATTTATTCATTGTGTGACATCCCCCAGGTGAAAGGTGAGAGGAGCACTCCAGTGGTTAGTACTTATTCATCCCACGTCTCGTTCCAACACAGCAAGGTACCTCGAGAAGGGTCTGCCGTGATGGAACGAAACAGTGGATGAATACATACAAACACTTGACTACTTCTCTGCAGTGCTACTCTTTTTGCTTACACTAGATGGCATTTCACCGTTGAGTTTCAAGCAACCACAAGTATTTTTATTGTTAATGAGTGCACGCATATTCTCATTAATTATTGGCTCCCCAAGGAGAAACAATGATTATAATGAGCACAATTAGAACACTGCTTTACTGGAGGGCACAGCCAGAGGGCAGTGTTTGTGAATGGCAGGGGCTGGTTTCCATATCACAGACCCTTTCAGTGATGATCATTGCTTGGCGGGGCACCATACCTGCACGTCGCTCTAGCCATTAATATTTACATATGCATAACGTGTACACAAAATACTGGACGTGTACAGTATCTAAATATCTGGTACAAGAAAAGGTAGACAGAGGGGAGAGCTGCCGGAAGTACATTTTGAAAGGGACCACCAGTAAAGTCTATAGGGGACACCGTTTGACTTGAGGGTACTCATTTGGAGATGCGTTTAACACTGACCTGTAAAGGTAAATGAAGAAACACAGTAGATGAAAGCCAAGTTTGATCATGGCTTCTTTCATGTGAGATTTGAGCTGCCCGCGGTTGTGAATCTCTGTTGGGTCAAAAACACCCAAGTTCCCGCTTGGCACCATAATAAACCTGTAATTCCAAGAAATAAATCATTATTATCAGCAGCTGGCACAATGTCTGCCAGAAATGAGTTGCAGGTATTGCTCTCCATTGGATCAAGATGGTCAATTGTGGGTTTACCATTTCTCTGTGAGATGGGCAGTGAAATGGTTAAAAACAATACGCTCATTCGTGTGTTTACCGAAAATGTTAATTCGCTAATGTCACTTCGACCTTGTTCTGCGAGATTACCTAGAATTTGTTGTGGTTGCTAAAAGTTATTGGCACAAAACTTCAAGGATTAAAGTGAACCATCTGTTTGCTGAGAAAAAACATAACATTTACACAGCATTTTCCTCATCACTCAGACCAGAGTAGCCACCAGGTTTGTTTTAACACCACTCGACAAACTTATACATCCAATACAGACAAAACTACTAGAACCGACTGCAAGCAGAACATAAAACACAGCTTGCATATTATGCCGATCCTCTTTTTGAAAGAATCCCATGGATGGACTGAATATAACAGGTCTTATGTTGTTTGTTTATACGTGGAAGGATCACGCTACAAAAGAGTTCAAGAGCTGGAGGCGACAGTCAGCGAACGCCTTTCCTTACAAGGTAATCGACCATACTTTGTGAAAGACTAAGGCCGCCTTTATAGTGCTGGCGATGGCGACCGATTACGTCACCCGTCGCCATTAGCGAAAGTTGAACTTTAAGTTTGAGCGACGTCGCTGGCGACAAGGCCAGTGATGTCACCAAGGGGGAGGGCAGAGTGCAATAGGCACTCTGTGATTGGTTTAGCGTCACGTGGCGATTCTCTCTCCCAAAATCAAATTCTACCGACTACAACATTTTTGGTCGCTACTTCGCTGTCGCGCCTACTATAAGCGCGTGCGACAGATTCAATGTATTTGTTTTGGCGCGGTGTCACCGTCGCCAGGTACTATAAGCACAGGCTAAGGCCCGGGCCATAGAGGTGTGGGGAGAGCGGAGGCGCGCTAACGCTGAGGCTCGCCTGCTTCAGTCAGCGCGATTGCACGGACTTGCAGGCGAGCCAGCGTGCGCGGGGGGAGGTGGTTGGAGGGGGGCAGTGACATCGCTGGGCCAATTGCCCGCAACGCACTGACGTCAATGTCACGGCGCCGACGTCACGGCGCCGTGACGTTAACGCTGCTGTGCTGTGATTGGAGGTTTTCAGCCGACAGCGCGCTGAAAAACAGCTTGGCGCTCGGCTGAAACCTCCAACTCCTTAGCCCGCCTGCGGACGCTCGCGTGAGCCCCCTCTCAAGGCATCCTCATTGAGGATGCAGGGGCTCAGCGCGGAGCGTCCGCACGCCTCAGCACGGCTGGTCCATCTACGGACGCAGCCTTATGAAAGTGCCCAACGCTTGGCAGTCTGAAAACCATGGCAGTAATCGTACGATCATATGCATTGCACATCTATTAATGTAACCTCTGATCCATGCATCCCGGTGGAAGGGAAAGGAGGTTGGTCACAGATGTATGTGATCATGTATCTGTCTCTCGAATAAATGCTGGATTAGAATACACTATATAGCCATATTATGCCTTATATTGGAAGCAGGACTACAAATTAGATCATGTGTAATTATTATTTTTTTTGTGCTAAACCCCAATAATCAAAAAAACAGCAAGTGTGTTTCATTAGGAGGTAAGGAAAGGGCAAACATCACCATCTTTCAATTGGTTAGGAAGATTCTGCTGTGATATACGGTAGAAAAAAACAAATATACGGGAAATAAGCATATATAAGTACATTTCATTGTGAATCCAGCCATTCAGTCCCATCATAGGAACGTTTATAATAGAGGTTCCACAATACGTATTTTAGTTCTGTAGCTCTAACCACATAAGTAGTGGTTTATAAAATAGACATTACAATATAAAGTGCATCAAACGTAAGTGCACACAATAGAAAAAGGTTATCATTGTCACTACAATGTAAGCAATATGTTGGAACCGACAATAAGAGATAGTTGGATCAAACCATTGGATAAAATTAGTTTTAATTAACTTCTGTGTCAACAAATATTAACACAAAAGACAGGAAAGACCAATGCTACATCCAATGTGACAAAAATACACAGTGAAATACTTATATATTTTCTTGATAAAGGGCAATTTAGTTGAATCCTTTGGCCAAAGCGTTATAAGTCTGCAAGCCACATTAAGGCATGACCAGTGAGCAGGTCCTAACACTACCTGATAAAACCCTCATTCCCCTCTATTTGGAGGGAAAACGACCACATTGGGTCTGTCCAAACACAGGAACATGAATAAGACCTGCTAACTTAGAAAGTGGGGAGGGGCCACAAACTTCCAAATGTACTATATAACTAAACTCCAATAATCAAAAAACAGCAAATATAACTAATATATTAGTTTCAAAAGGAGTGCTACTGAGCGTGGCCAAATGCAAACAAAAGACAGGAAAGCCCAATGCAACAAAAATACACAGTGAAATACTTACAGTATATATTCTCTGTCTTTTGTTCTATACATTTGGTCACGCTCAGTAGCACTCCTTTTGACACCCACTCACCCACACACACCCACATTCTCACCCACACCACACCCACATTCTCACCCACAACACACCCACAACACTCCCACAACACTCCCACAACACTCACACACTCACACACTCACACACTCACACACTCACACACTTTTGGGGTTTCTTGAGCTTGCTGGGATTTTGTGTGTTCAACAAATATTAGGAATGATTTTTTTTTCTTTTTATCATGTAATTGGTGCAGGTATATGTACTCCCATCTGTACCGACAAGGTTTGGATTCTTAACTGGAATTATAAGACGTGCGACGGTAGACTTTAATTATTTCCTTAAAAGTGCTAAAACACTAATTGCATTAGCGGTTCATCAGATCTTGATGACCGATATGTTAAGCAAAGTATCGTTTTTAAAACCGCACGCCTTTACTAGTAAAGTATCAGATGTTCCGTAAATGTGGTATTATATTGTAAGCGGCTTGGGGCAGGAACCTCCTTCCTATTGTCTCAGGTTATATGTACTGTGTTATATAATGTTCTTGTCCTCGCGACGCACGGACGCGACAATTCCTTCTCTGACATTGGTGATTCCAATAATGATAAAAAAAAAATATTTCACATTATTTATTGTAAAACACATTACATACTAGGAGGGGAAGGGGGGCGCACACACGCCCATCAAGTTCGCCCTATGTTACATAGTTGACGGAGATATGATTGCAGGAAGGCAAACAAACGTGAAACATTAGCCAAGGAGGTCTCATTATAAGAGGATGTCTTGGCAGGGCACAGAGACCTGGTTATACTTGTATGGGTGCACACCAGCCAGTTATACACGGTCATTGCTAGGGACACACAGAGACACAGCAGGCACTCGCATGTCATAGTGGTGATTAGTGCACTAAGAAATTACCAACTATTTTGAGCCGTGAGCCTGCTGGCTCTAACACCACCCAAGACACACTAACTAGTTTCACTAGTGCCCATGATTAAAGATTAAGATTCTGTGCACTAGTTTGTCATGATAATATATCATGAGATACTATGTATTTTAATCCATCTGGTGCTTCAGGGATTAAAAAAAAAAAAAAGGTACAACGTGGGTTTAAAAATACAATGTATTGGGTTTATGACAGGTCCATTCTTGTCAAGGGTGGGTGCAGCGCTTCAAACAGAACTTAATTGGGGGGGGGGGGGGGGGGGGCGCTATCCTGTATGGCGCACTAAAAGTGGGTGGTATGGAGCGGATAATCGAGATAAGGACAGTTGTTTTGCTAGAGAAGGGAATAAAATATGGCTCTCCTGATAACTTTATACAAACAGGATCCTTCTAGAGCTACCTTCAAAGCATTCTCTGGAGGGTTCTGCAAGGTTCCGGGTTTATGGCTAAGAAAGTATTCAACCCAAGAGTGATTTTATTAAAAATGAGACTATCATGTGACGTCATCTCCTCTGCATAACAGGTACATATTTATAACCATGACAAGAAGACAAATCAAACCGTACCACACATTACATAGGTAAGAGGTGTCAAGGATAGATATCCATTTGTCGCTCAAATTTAGGATTAAGACTGTCATATTTAGTCTCGTTGCGTCCGCCATGAGCGCCTGAATCCTTTGATGTGACTCACGTGTGTCCAAGTAATACAGAAGGGAAGTTATGAGTGCGTTTAGATATTGAGAAGTTTAAACGTTGTTTTTAGAGGTTTTTTTGCGGTCGTAAAACTGTCAATCTAACAGCTGATTTACGATGGGGAGGGGTTTATGTTTTTTCCATGGGGAAAGAATGTACCTAAAGCTTAGCAAGGGTTTATGAAAATCAGATTTTCAACAGAGGCGAGTCTCAATTTTGCACCAGTGACCTCTGGGAGAAAACATGACACATGGTAATGTATCAGGTTTTCTTAGATGTTATATAACCTTTTATTTTGAGAAACTGTTCTGCATCTATTGTAATTGTATGTTCTTGTAATGTTTATTTCTGTAATCTAAGCACTGTCTTTATGTATATTAAAACATTTAATAAGTAATGCTTTGGGCTCTGAATGAACTGTTGCACACTGGAGAAAGTTTACATTTTCAGACACATTTTGTTAAAGTGCATAGTTTTTTCTTTAATAAACAGGAACCTGGGACCCTAGCAGATATTAATTTGACAACTTTTATTTGCATAACTATCTCGGGTTGTGGCAGCATATAGATATGATTGGAATTGAGTAAGGGGTTAATATTAACTCATTGGATGCACCTTGCGCAGGCAAAAGGCAAGTTGGCTAGAGTAGCCGTGTGCATTAACCCTGGTTGCATATCTAAGTCACGTGCCAACTTGTGTGCTGTTCGTGACCGGTGGTATATGGGGACAGATTGGGGGAGATATTGTTCATTTGAAGGACCTTCGCGCAGGTGAAAAGTGGGGCAGCATGTGAGCTGTGTATTAACCCGTGTCCCGCGTGCAGGTCATGTGCTCACGTGTCATATGTGACAGTTTATATTGGTATATTTATTATTATTATTAATCGTGAAAAGCCTCATTTCTCCCACCACTGCTTGTAGCATCTAGTGTCTCAAATTAGGGGGGAAAACAACAGGTGTGATTACATTGCAAGTGCTCGGAGGAATTAAATGAATGACTGGTGTTAATTTCTTTGCAGGAGTTTGCCACTTTCATTTGAGATGCTAATGACGACAGAAATAAGACATGTCGTCAGATATCTGTTCTCACTGAGCCGGGTACAACACCTGGTGAAAGGGTGAGGTGAAAGGGTGAGGGGAATGGACAGGTATAAATGTATGTATGTTTAATGATATAGCGCCATACAGGTCCATAGCAGTTTACAGTGCACGTGACATAATATTACAACACAATAGGAATAAGCGCATCGAACATAAAACAAAAGGCCAGAAGAGCTTACAATCTAACTGGTAAGTGGGGAGAACTTACAGAGACAGTAGGAGGGTGTCCTGGTAAGTGCGTCTGCAGGGGGCCAAGGTCAGTGCCTCCGAGATGTACAGTATGCGTGAGAAGTGATACTGTTCCCCCACATCACAGCATAACTCAAGGGTGGGCAACATCCTCAAGGACCACCAACAGGTCGTGTTTTCAGGATATCCCAGCTTCAGCACAGGTGGCTCAATTAAGCAACCTTTGCTGAAGCAGAGATATCCTGAAAACCTGGCCCTTGAGGACTGGAGTTGCCGACCCCTGGTAGAACTCATAATAATCACAGAGTTACCACAGGATTCAATATATCCCAACATACCGCACTGCAGGGAACACAGAAACCTGCTACATCTGTATGTAGCCCTAAAGATCAAGTCAGATAATAATGCAGATTTTGCCACCAGCTATGACAATTGCTCCACTGCAAGTACAGGTTAGTGGACGATATTGGAGAGACTGGATTGAGGTTGGGAAGCAGTGCTAATGTGAATAGGTTTTCTTTATCCTTCATAGTAAGCCTGAAAAGAGATTTCTGGTACATCATACTCACCGATATATATTCCATGCGGCTACAGGTAAGTTTAGGAGGAAGATGAACCAGTGCAATGAAACGAGCATTAACACAGACACAAGTGTATGGCCAATTAACTCAGGGAGCACCCACTGCAAGAAAAGAAACAATTCAGTCAGACATTTTTACAGTACTGTATAGAAGACAATGGTTACAACAAAAGCAGCATGTCTATCATAACCAACTAAGGCACCTATTCGATAATGATTGTATCTCTGTACATCAGCGTGTTTCTGTATATGTCTGTATGTCTAATGTATGCGTTTTATTTTTTGTCCCCCAGCACATTGAAGGTTACAGACCATGCTCCCTGTTGGGGGCTACATATCCAAGTAGTTGTTCGGCTAAACTAGTGAAATTAACACCTCATTCAGGATTGTATTTCATATTTTGGTGCAGCTTATCAGTACAGAGATTCGATATGTGACCCCCCATAAGGGGAATTGGCTGGTAGGGTTTAAGCCAACGTGGGAGAAAAAAACAAAAACAACTGGCCTGACAGAATGTACAGGCCATTTAGAAGGACAATGTGCGGGCTTCAGAGACACTAACCCAGGGGTCTCAGACTCCAACCCCAAGGGCCATGAACAGGCCAGCTTTTGTAGATGTCCCTGCTTCAGCACAGGTGGCTCATGTTAAGTGTACATGTAGCCGTTTGGAAAGTTATCTTTATCCTTGGGAACTAGTGCCGCTTACAAGCCATTTTCTACATTCTCCCTGAACAATGTCCCCATTGTCATCATAGCGTGACTGCAACCTTTTATGAGCCTTCTACTTCACCACCGCCAACCCCCCATAACCCTACTCCAACTTTTATTTCCCACCTACCCACCCGGAACCACTATGTTTTATTGCACACACCCCACTCCCAACCTGGCTAATCCCAGCACCAGAACAGAGATCAACACATGAAAGAGACGAACTGTACCTTATTTAATTTGGAGCAGCACGAGCGAGCATTGATGTAGTCACATTCTAAGTCTGATAGAGTGATTATCTAGGGCTCAGGCTAAGGAAAATGTTACGTTCATCTTATCTATGGAAAATAACTGGGCAAACTATGAGGAGAAATATCAGTCTAAGGTGCAAAGGCTGCAAACGGTTATAAAATGTAGTAATAGGAACGACGCGTATCCCTTCAACGTGTGATGTACTCGTACTCAACCAAGTGCAGTAAAGGACGTCCCACGCTATGAATCAACAGCTTCCATTTCCGACATTTCTTAGATGTTAAAAATGTGGCATGGGGATTTTTATAGGAATAACATAAAAAAACAATAAATGAATGAAAGACTAAAGACCCATGTTTGGCATGGTGTGAAGCCTTTTTCCCCAGTGCTGGAGAAGATATTCGTTCCATTCATTTCAATGGAGCTGAACTCTTGCTCAGCACCTTGAAGCAGCATTACAGCATATAGCAGGGGTGCGCAAACTGGGGGTGTGGAATTTCCTAGGGGGGGGCGCAGCGGTTGCACAGCCCCGTGCTCTTCCCCATGGCATGTAAATTAAATGCCGGGGAGGCGCGAGGACTCTGCAACTTCCCTTACCTGCTCTCAGCTGGGACTTCAGTGACGCAACCGCCATGACAACGCGACGGGGGTTAAATGGCAACGAGTCACATGACGTCGTGGAGCCCGCGTGCAGGTGAGGGGGGGGAGGGCGGCACAGGGAAGGGGGAGCACAGAGAGGGGTGAGCGTTGACTGACAAGTTTGCCCACCCCTGGCAAATAGAATAGTTGTCTTAATACAAAATAGCACATGAACCGCATTTATCATGATTTTCCATCAGAGGTGGCCAACGCCAGACCTCAAGGGCTACCCAAACAGGTCAGGTTTTCAGGATATCCCAGCTTCAGCACAGGTGGATCAATCGAAGACTGGGCCTCTAATTGAGCCACCTGTGCTGAAGCAGAGATCCTGAAAACCTGACCTGTTGGTGGGTCTTGAGTTCGCTATCCCCGATTTACACGCTACATAATGTTAGCAAGTCTCTCGCTTCACGGAAGAAGTTCACAATTAAGAGAAATACTATTATTGTACATCAGTATATTAAAAATTTTTTTTTAACATATACAGTCAACATAGCAATGCTAATAAGAACTTGGTCATAAACATTAACATGCTACAGCAATATTTTGGCCTGTTCCTGGTCACTTATCAGCAAATCGTAAAAAAAAAAAAAATGTAGAGGAACAAACCATCAGTATCGTCCACAATGTAATCATCATATATACGGTATTAATATAACCTCAGAGAGTGGAAACGTAGCCCCCAGCACTAAAATGTACACAGGGTCTTCACTTAACTGCTTTCATTCAGCCAACATATTTATTGTGAAATCATCCATCTGTTTTAAAGTCCTGAATACTATTCTGCCGTCTTCCTCACGAATGGGATACAACCTCACTACCTCAAAGGGTTTAAGCTCTGAAACACACCATAGTAAACATGACTAAATACAAATGTTTTCACCTGTCACAAGTGAATTTAATGTCAATAATACACTGAATGCAGGAACAGGTTTAACGTCTACAAATTCAACTCCGGCAATATGCAATAACCCTCTGGCCCAGGCGCACTAAATGCAGCTAAAGTTTACCACACCTTATTTCTCATTCGCTTGAAGCAGTCTTCAGGTCTGGCACTAATCATAATCTGGGTTTGATAACTTTAGATCATATAAATCGCTTTCTTCTAAAAGGGGACAAAGCACTTCAGTGCATGATACACAGCATTTCGCAGCCACAATAAGCCCGAGCCCGCAGAGCTTACAATCTATGTTTGGTGCGGAGGCACAGGGAGATAAAGTGACTTGCTCAAGGTCACAGAGGCGACACAGGATCTAACCCAGGGTCCCCTGCTTCAGTCAGCGTCTTTACTCACTGGACCACTCCCCAAGCCTAATGTACAAAAATAATAGTGTCAACCCTACAAACATAATGGATGTCATCGTCATCCTCCACCCCTGTGCTAAACATGGAGTTTATAAGTTCTTGTTCATCCCTGTTTAAAGCAGCAATACTACTTTAAAACTTGTTTTTCTTCATTTTTTTATTATTTGCTTGGAAGGTGCCATAGAAATCAATAGATGCTTTAAAATCCATTAAAATGGCATTGAGTTGAATAAAAATAAAATAAAAAAGTCACTTTAATTTAATACTACAGAACTTATTTCATTTTTTTAAACCCCATAAGATTTGACGTTTTTTCCGCTTTAACCGGCAGCGGGATAAATAAAAGGCCTTCTCAGCCTAACCCTTGTTCTAACCAACACCGTGAGAGTGCTAATAATCTAGGAGAAACCCATTGCCGGCTAAATAAGGGAGACGGAGGGGGTTATCTGCTGGATAAACAGACCCTTTATCAGCTCGGGAATGCCAGTCACATGCCAAGATATGCCAATTATGGGGCAATAGGGTACAGAAAAGTAGAAAGTCAAGTCCGCCACCTCCAAAAAGGTGCCAGGCACAAGTGCTGCTCTAATCACTTATTGTCCAACTTCAGATCAGGCGTTACTGCAGCCCTTCAGGATTATGCTACCTGGTGGTAACCACACTCCAAGATTTCTTCTTTGCTTTAATGATATACATTATTGAAGATACGTTTGACAGCACTGCAAATGGACATCCATAATGTTAACTAAAAAAAACCTAAACAGCAAAGTAATGAAGACTGTGGGGGTCTTGCATTAAAGTGCGGTAGTGTCAAATGGGGCACTACCTCACAGAAACTCCTATTCAAGACATTGGGTGTTTCAGTGTGACAGTACCCCGATAAGCAGCACCGCAAATTAAGGAATACCTCCCCCACCAATGGCTCTTAGGTCAGTCCAACGAGGAAAGGCCATCACAGCGATTCCAAAGCTCCAGTGATCAGGGTGCAAGTAATTAACGAGATTACAGAAAACATTGCCACAAAAATAATAATAATAGTACTAGCGATCTTTCTACACTGAAATCATTCACTGAAATCATTTATTCTTTCCCTCACACACGAGTTGATAATCAGTGTGTCAGCTAAGTGGTTAATGGCGGGGGGGTCAGTGGAAGTGACAATGGGGGAGGTGGTCAGTGGAAGTGTCAATGGGGTGGTCAGTGGAGGTGACATGGGAAGGGGGTCAGTGGAGGTGACATGGGAGGGGGGTCAGTGGAGGTGACATGGGAGGGGGGTCAGTGGAGGTGACATGGGAGGGGGGTCAGTGGAGGTGACATGGGAGGGGGGTCAGTGGAGGTGACATGGGAGGGGGGTCAGTGGAGGTGACATGGGAGGGGGGTCAGTGGAGGTGACATGGGAGGGGGTCAGTGGAGGTGACATGGGAGGGGGTCAGTGGAGGTGACATGGGAGGGGGTCAGTGGAGGTGACATGGGAGGGGGTCAGTGGAGGTGACATGGGAGGGGGTCAGTGGAGGTGACATGGGAGGGGGGTCAGTGGAGGTGACATGGGAGGGGGGTCAGTGGAGGTGACATGGGAGGGGGGTCAGTGGAGGTGACATGGGAGGGGGTCAGTGGAGGTGGCATGGGAGGGGGTCAGTGGAGGTGACATGGGAGGGGGCCAGTGGAGGTGACATGGGAGGGGGTCAGTGGAGGTGACATGGGAGGGGGTCAGTGGAGGTGACATGGGAGGGGGTCAGTGGAGGTGACATGGGAGGGGGTCAGTGGAGGTGACATGGGAGGGGGTCAGTGGAGGTGACATGGGAGGGGGTCAGTGGAGGTGACATGGGAGGGGGTCAGTGGAGGTGACATGGGAGGGGGTCAGTGGAGGTGACATGGGAGGGGGTCAGTGGAGGTGACATGGGAGGGGGTCAGTGGAGGTGACATGGGAGGGGGGTCAGTGGAGGTGACATGGGAGGGGGTCAGTGGAGGTGACATGGGAGGGGGTCAGTGGAGGTGACATGGGAGGGGGGTCAGTGGAGGTGACATGGGAGGGGGTCAGTGGAGGTGACATGGGAGGGGGTCAGTGGAGGTGACATGGGAGGGGGTCAGTGGAGGTGACATGGGAGGGGGTCAGTGGAGGTGACATGGGAGGGGGTCAGTGGAGGTGACAATGGGGGGGGGGACGACTATGTAATGTGTCACTGAGGCACCAGTAATTGATACACCCCCCCAGGTCTCTCACATCCCAGAAGAACCCACCACAACCCCCCCGCAGGCCGCCTCCCCGCAAAGGATACGAAGTACACGGAGAGAAAGATGAGCGCGCAGCAATCAACGAGCGAGAAGATGAAAAGCGCGGCCTCCATCGCGCCACCTCCGCCTCCCGCTCCCCCTGCGCACGTCACAGTCCCACCCGCGTCACAAGGCCTGACGACATGGAGATGAGGGGAGGGGAGTGGCGAAGTCGTAGAACTAGCGCGACTAACGGGCCGCAATGCCTGCTGGGAAATGTAGTTCTCACGGCGGGAGGACCACGTGACTTGGCGCTTCAGCCCGTTCAGCACTCAGCAGAGACCTTAATGCTGTAGCATAAACCTCCCTCGGTGCTGGATGGGCCGGCGCGGTGCTGCGGCTTCTCTGTCCTATGAGAGATAAACATGAGACTATTACGCTTAGGCTCCGCTTATACTGCCGGCGACAGCGACGCAACGTCGCGTCAAAAACAAATGCATTGTCGCCGTCGGTGCTTAGGCCGCGCTTATAGTGCCGGCGACGCAAACGATGACGTCGCCTGTCGCCATTGCGAAAGTTGCATTTCAAATTTAGGCTGCGGTCCCACTACTACCGTGCGCTGTGCGATCAAGTCCCGCCCCATCAGTTCCTACCTTGTCGCGCACCTTTCCCCAGCGGTGCGCGACAGGTTTTCAGGCAGGGAGGGGAAATTGAGATAGGCATTTGCGACGAAGGCGTGGCCACGCCCCCGCCGGCGGTTCAGCCAATGAGGGCGAACCAGCCGCGGGACGTCATGGCCAAGCCCCCGCAAACCTACCGCCTCGCCCCCTCCCGTCGCAAACGTTATCTCTCCCCTCAGATGGCGGTGTAGCGCTGTGGACGCGCCCCCCCCCCGCCTGGCTCGCGTGCCACAGTGCTGACTGGGGACTCAGCCTTAGGGCTGGACCCCGCTGGCTACTGCAGCGTCCGCCACGAGAGCCCTCCCCTCAATGGCGCCGGGCCCGCTGCGAGGGGGGGCCGCAGTGCTGTGGAGCGAGTTGCTATTGAGAGCAGGACTCGCTACGGAGCGCTAAGCCACGCCCCCGGCGGTTCAGCCAATGAGGGCGAACCTGCCGGGTGATGTCATGGCCGCGCCCCCATCGCTCCCTCGCCATGCCCCCCCGGTCTTTTGGTCTGGGGAATCGGCTGCACGTGCTGCCAGTCTAAGTCTCGCGGGCGCGCGTGCAGCGGAGGTACTGGGGCCTTACACTTAGGCGACATTGCTGGCTACAAGGCCAGTGACGTCATAAAGGGGGAAGGCAGAGGCACAGAGAAGCTCTCTGATTGGCCGCAAGGGGAGACCGTCACCGAAAAAATCAAATATCAGTGACTACCAGATTTTTGGTAGCATTGTCGATCCGTCACTGTCACGTGCAATATAAGCGCCGACGACCGACAATACATTTGTTTTGACGCGACAGTCGCGTTGCCGTCACCGGCACAATAAGCGCAGCCTTATAATGGGCGCGACCAAGCGACAGCGCTACCAAAAATCTGGTAGTCACTGTTATTTGATTTTTTCGGTGACGGCCCCCCCTTGTGGCCAATCGGGAGCTTCTCCGTCCCTCTGCCTTCCCCTTTTATGACGTCACTGTCCTTGTAGCCAGCGACGTCGCCTAAACTTCAAATACAACTATCGCGACGGCTGACGTCATCGGTCGCCGTCGCCGGCACTATTAAGAGCAGCTTATAAAGCAACTATGCAGCAACAACAAGAACACATTATTCTTCCTGGTACAATAATGTCATGAATAAACATTAGCAACATAAAGAAGGTGTTTATTAACACATTGTACAGAATATAGGGCGAACAGGTTCTAGGTCTGCCTTGGATCCGTTTGTACATATTGAAATATTAATATAATTAAATGTTGAACACACATGCCCAGCTAGCTCAAACTCTTACACCCACCACATCATGAATATACTGTATATGTCAAAAAGAGTGCTACTGGGCGTGGCAAGTGTATACAACAAGAGACAGGGGTGCCCAATACTACATCCAATTGACAAAACATATAAAGTTTAAATACTTCAATAATAATAATATTAACTTGGTTATTTAGATAAACCCTTTGGCCAAAACGTCATAAGCCTGCATACCAACGTCATGGTATAACCAAAATGAATGCAGGTCCTACACTGCACTGTGAACCCTTCCCTTTACCTCTGTATGAGGGGAAAGAACCATAGTAGGTCCTGTTCTTTGCAGCAAAGTGAAAAGACCTCCCAAGTTAAAAAGGTGAGGAGGAGTGAGCTCTGGGGGGAGGTGCCACCTACCTCCATACAACTGTTACCAGTCATAAATTAACTTGGGAGGTCTTTTCACTTTGCTGCAAAGAACAGGATCTACTTTATCAGGCACAGCCCCTGCCCCATAAAGCACTAGAACGAGAGCAACAACACAACGTTTTTCTATTGTGCTTGGTGACAATATTTTTTCTATTTTCATCCCATTTTTATATTTCTATTTCATATAGGAGTTGTCACTCACGTGGTCTTCGTAGAAAAGTATCAAAAACATTTATTGATGGTAGATCGACGTACCGATCCGGCCCAAGGGCCGACCGAAGCGTCACTACCATCCATTAATCTTTTTGATACTTTTCTACAAAGACCACTTGAGTGACAGCTTCTTTATTCTCTTCGACTGTCAGTGGGATCCACTTTGCTGCGGGACCTACTTTGCTGAGCACCGGTGACAAGTATAATGTTTCCTTGAGTGCATCATGCTACTGAATCGTATTTCATGTAGGCAGTGTCGGATTTCCCGTTAGGCCCGGGCCTCGGGCGGCAGCATTTTCCGGCCCCCATATGCTTTCGCTGCGCACACTGGCCTATCGGACCTGATGGGAAGGCACTTACATGTGTCGGCCGCCTCCTTGCTGCCGCCCTCCGTCCCCTTTGGAATCCGTCAAATGACGCCCCGCGACGTCACCAACGTGGCGTCACACGCCGTCAAATGACATCATGACATCGTGTTTCCATGGCCACGCGACGTCACGTGCGTGACGTCCGCAGTGTCATTTGACGCTGGGATTCACAAGGAGCAGGAGGGCGACTCTGGCAAGTTCGTAGGGACAAACAACACACAGAACCCCAGCAAGCTCATTTTAGGAACCCCTGAGCCCCCACAAAATATATATGTATATAAGTGTCAAAAAGGAGAGCTACTGAGCGTGGCAATTGTATGCAACACGCAACAGAGAAGCCCAATGCTACATCCAATATGACAAAAATACACAGTAAAATACTTATATATTCTCTTGAAAAAGGGTAATTTAGTTTAACCGTTTGGCCAAAGCGTCGTAAGCCTGCAAGCCACGTCAAGGCAGACCCAGTTTGCAGGTCCTAACACTGCCAGATAAAAATACTAATATACCTCTATTAGAATTAAAATTCTCACTCACCTCTATTAGGAGGGAGAAAGACCAACATTGGATCTATATCCAGTAGAATGAAAAAGACCTGCTGACTTGGGAAGTGGGGAGGGGTGAGCTTAACCCCTTGGAAGGAGGAGCCACTAACCTCCAACAGCAGAGACCAGCTGAAAATAACTTATCAAACAACACACAGAACCCCAGCAAGCTCATTTTAGGAACCCCAGAGCCCCCACAAAATATATATGTAAATAAGTGTCAAAAAGGAGAGCTACTGAGCGTGGCAAATGTATACAACAAGCGACAGTTTCACCCGGAGACTACGGGTTTTGGCTTCGTATCTCCGGGCTACGAGTGGCAGCAATCCTGGGCGGGCGGGCAGGCAGGCGGGCGGTTGAGACATGGCAGGCTCCGGTATCTTCCCCCTGCAACTGTACTCAATATGGCCGAGCGGCGTTAAATGGCACCGCATTGCCATGCCAACGGGAACACAACATGACATAACCGTGTCACGTGATAACCATTGCCATGACAACGAGACGATATGTGACTCCTGTTGTCATGGCAACGCGGCACAACCATATTGAGAAGAGTTGCAGAGGGAAGATGCCGGGAGGATGCCGCTGATAGGTAAGTCCGGCAGTTAAAAAAAAAATTCTCCGGGTTGGCCTTCAGTAGAAGTTGGCAAACATCTGCTCTATATAAATAAAATTATACATACATACACATTTGGGTGTAGCAATATGGCGACTTTAATGTTATTACAGTATATATCACACTTCATATACTCCCAACCTCTGGGAGTACAAAGATGGCCGACGTCAAAAGGAAGTCATTAATCTTTGTACTGTACAGCAAACAGTGACAAATAAAGCTGGGGAAATGGATGGTCCCTTTGGTGTTTATATCGGTGCATGAAAATCCTTCCCCAATATTGTAGGACACAGTTGTTATCGGTCATTGTGTAAGATGAATGTGAGCCAGCAGGAGTTCCCCAGTGACGTGTGACGAGACGTGAGCCCTGTGATCTGACAGGCAGTGCTACGGTTAGCTATGTGAGGACCCCAGCTCACACGTGGGGCTGAATGTGAAACTTCCGGAGAGACCGAGACAGGAGCTGGAGCAGCATGAAGAGCTGTCCGGGATCTCCACTCATTGATAAGAGACTCAAGCACAGGATCACACAGGTACTGAGCATGGAAACTCATACATACATACAACAAATGGAAATATTACTGTGTGCTCATTTGCATGTCTTAGGCAGGTCTGCAACCCTGACTTTCACCATTATAACCCAGTATACAGTGCTTTCACTGCATATATATATATATATATATATATATATATATATATATATATATTAGAGAAAAAGAGAAAAGAAGCGCCCGATCCTTGTGTAAAATCAGATGAACAAAGTTTTAATATCTCATGGACAAGACAAATGCACACTTACAATTTGTCTGATAAAATAAAGCATGTTATGGGACCTGCAAATCAACTTATCATGGACACATGTGGACTTAAGTATTTTTAATATTCACTGCATTTATAGGTTCATAATCGTGTATTGAATTTTTCATTGCCTATCACATGAACCCATTTTTTTTATATTTGCATTTTTTAGTTAAGTCCCAGTGACAATCAGTGTCATTTTTACCCACATCAATTGGCAATATCTTTTTTATTGCTTTTTTTTATTTTTATATGTTATGCACACTTTTTTTTTGCTTTTGTGTTTTTATTCAATAGTCACTTTTAGTTTTTCCTGCCATAATACATTTAGTTATTTTCACACCACTGTTTATTGGACATATTTGCCTGGTGCAATTTCTTGCCACATCTATCAGGGCTGCAGCAATTTAGGTATAGTGTGTGAAGGGCGCTGTCTATATTTTCTGTCATATATATATATATATATATATATATATATATATATATATACATATATATATATATACATATACATATATATACATATACACACACACACACACTCACTTTTTTTAGTTTGACGTACTGTAAAGAGACACAGACTGACATTCATACACAATAACGACATTTCCTATGTGCAGAATGATTTTCCAAGGTGTGAAAGTCCTCAGGCCGCCTTCCAAGAATTTATATTTGTGGGAACACGTAAAATGTACTCTTGCCTAAGCACTTTGGCAATCCGATAGTACTGTGTTTAAAAATAGCTTGCGGTAAGAGGTTTGTATAGAAAAATGACATGTGGTCTTCATACCCTAGATCTTCTTGTGTACAGGCTGAGACTCGCCCTCTCCCCTTTACAGACTGAGCCCCAATATGTACAGCAAGAGTCTCACTTTCATACAACTTGTCATATGGTAGCAAGTCAGGTTCTCAGTATGTTATTCTGCTGTTATCTTTGTCCCTCTCCCAGTACTTGAGCAGTAGCAAGTGTGGTGGTTATGTGGATATTGCTGTTGTGGCCGCTGATCTCCAGAGAACATACAGGTAAAGTGAATAAGCAAACTAAATAACTACTGATTTATTCCGCTTCTTTCTTGAGTGAACTTCCTAATTGCAAACCAGCTAAGGGGTTAAAGCCGGAAATCATGAAAGGGATAAAATATGTTATACTGACATTTACTTATTGCAATTAGAAATCAGATTCGAAGTTAAATGCAACAGGTAAAAAAACACTTTTCGGTGTAATTGTCATCCTCAGAAATGTTCCATCGCCCTCTAGCCTTTTGCTGCCAGATGGGCCTGTGCTGCAATGAGTTGTGGGCCCCTCCATGCAGTGCGAGGGTTGAAAAAAGACATCCATTGAGTTCAACCAAGGTTAACTTAATCGGCTGAGCCACTCATCCTATAGTTATACTTACGTTTTTATATTGTACCAGAGGAAGGCAACAAAACCCCCGAGTGAAACGTTATCCAATTATTTGTCATAGGGAACACAAATTCCTTCCTTACTCCAGTAATGGCAATCTGGTTTCTTAGTGGTTCAACATCCTTACAATAATTAATGTATTTGGTAAATCCCTGTATCTTTCCTTATGAAAAAAAATATTCAATATTTTCTTAATGCTATATATTGTATCTGCCATCAATCTACATTGGTAGTACATTCCACATTGTAACTGCCCTTACTGTAATGAACCGTTTCCTTTTTGTTGCTGGTGAAGTCTTCTTTCCTCTAATCCAGGAGGTGCGCAAACTGGGGGAGGCAAGATTTTGTGGGGGGAGGAGGGCGCAGCGGTTACAGAGGCCCCGCGCATCCCCCGAAGGCAGTTAAATTAAATGCCGGGGATCGCGCAATGCCTCTATAACTTGACTTACCTTAACTTTCCAGCGACGCATCGCCATGGCAACCCGGCGTCAGGTGAGAAGCAGGGGTCTCCGGAGGTGAACCGCTTTAGTTTCTTCTCCGGGGCCCCCCTGCTCCCTGAGATACAGACCTTCATAGGTGCTACCGGTGTCCAGTGCATGCGTTTTTAAATGTCCCGCGGCACATTTAAACAACCATATACGGGGGCCCAATCCGCAGCCCCTTTGGAGGTAAGTATCTCAGAGAGCAGGGGGTCCCCGGAGCACAAATTAACACGGTACAGCTCAGGAGAGCCCCTGCTTCTCACCTAGAGTAAAAAATGAAACCACCGCACCTGCCCCAGGCAGAAATGCACCTTTTAAGTGATTGGAGCGTGGGCCTGCAACCTCTCAAGGAAGAACCATTATATAAAAAATGTATTTCTCCACAATATTCCGAGAGCCGCAAAATGTATGAATATTACACCCCCACAAACACACACATACTGTACACACACTAATGGGTATATACTGTATAAGCATTAACATACGACAAAATATGTCGTGAATAAATTGCATCTCACAATAATAAGTCCCTTTTATTTAGTTTTTTTTCCCCATTGTTTTTCTGTGCAAAACCTTGTCATGTACAAATACACCATACATGCATACATGCATACATACACTACCCCACCCTGTCGGGGGAAGGGGGAAGCCTGCTGAGGCTCTTGTTGCCGCTGGGCCCGGCGTCCCTCAGCTGCTTGCCTGCCTCTCTCCTGTATTGTCCCACGCCGGGCTCTGTGACGTTGGGTCGCGCTGGAAGTTGCGACAGACACTTCCGGCGCGCACCCGCATGAGAGCCCGGTGTGGGACAGTACAGGAGAGAGGCAGGCAAGCAGCTGGGGAGACGTTGGACCCGGCGGCAACAAGAGGCCCGACCTGCGCCGGCCGTGCCCGCCCTGCAGCCACCGCCAGGATAGTGAAGGAAAGAGGCAGCAGCTGGCGGTCGGCACCCTGCAAAGAGCGGAAAGAGCCGCAGTTTGCCGACCCCTGTATTAGAGGGTATCAAAGCTCAGGGGTGTCAGGTTGGGGTGAGCCTGATGCAGCACATCTCCTTTTTGTTATAGTTCAGAGTATGGCAGGAGAAAAAGAAACGCCTTCAAAATCCAGGTGGAAAAAGGTAAGAGATGACATGTTGCAGCAGCAGTAAGCCCAGCTGTGCGTGATACAGCGCGGTGGCGAATATGGTCTTCTCCCTTTTTTCGTGACCTTATATTTGCTACGTTTTCACCTACTGTTTTTCTTTCACTGGCAGCAGGCTTCCATGTTAACCTCTGTTCGCTTAATATGTGCGAACGACAGCAGCCATGTAAAATTCCCAGTGTGGAAATGTTTCATAGCGCGTGTTTCTGTTCCGTCATGTCTGGTTTGCTGCCTCGGTCACAGAGGAACGTTGCTTTCCGTTCATCCAGCTGTGTTTGTATACGTTACGTATCAGTTTGGATCCACTGAACGTGGCTGACTCCCCTCTTTCTGCAGGGAAGCAGGGGGTCCCCAGATCTGAACGGCTTTATCTCGACTCCCATGACACCCTGTTACCACAGGTACATACCGGGGAAAGGTGCTGCCAGTACTTCCTGGCTATTTGAATCACATCATGAGGGCTTCCTATTGGCCCGCATAACGCAGGAGATTTAAACCACCATTTTGTTTCACCCGGAGGGGGGTGCTGCCGCACTACCTCCCCCCGATAAGTATCTTGGGAACTAAAGGGGTCTCTGGAGCTGAAATGAAGCTGGTTTTTCAGAATATCCCTGCTTCAGCACAGGTGGGTCAATCAAGGGCTCCGTCAACGATTGAGCACCTGTGCTGAAGCAGGGATATCCTTTAAACCTGACCCGTTGGTGGCCCTTGAGAGACTGGAGTTGGCCACTCCTGATCTAGGTAGTAAGGGGGATCTCCACCTTGGGTACCGGCACCTGCATTATAGTAATTAAAAGATTTTAGTTTTATTTTGTTTGCTTGGATCTGTTCCTCTCTCTCTATTTTTTGGAGATTTATTACTTTGATGCAGTGGACATGTTGGCATTTCCGACGAGGATACTCCTTCCTACTCCATCCTACTCCTTCATACTCCTTCATACTCCTTCATACTCCTTCATACTCCTTCATACTCCTTCATACTCCTTCATATTCTATATTCCAACAGTGTAACAATTGGCTATAATTTTTATTTAAACTGTTTCTTAATACAGTGTGATATCCGGTAACCTTTTTGGAGGGGGGTTTATCTGTCCCCTTTGACGGATAATCAGAATTTCAAGGGCTCGGACACACGCATAATAGGCTGTTTTCCTGGTGGTATAATAGGCTTAACCCTACGTTTTCATTGATCTCCCCCAGACTTACCGCTCCCCTTTTTTAATTGTTGTCCCAGTGTTCAAGGTGATCTGCAGCGAGGAGGATGAGGAGGGCATTGAGGCTTTAGAGGAGGAGCACCTGGCGAAAAAGGCAAGAAGAGGAGGAGAGGATGGGTAAGAGTCCCGGACCACCGGCAAACCTGTCTCATTACGCCCTGAGCCTGTGTTATAGGCGTCTGATCTCGTTCAGTGTCGCAGTTTGTCTTCCGCTGCTTATTTTCATAGATCTGCTCTGCTGCTATTGTTTTCCAGGTTGTCTATGGCAGCAGTTCAAACTTTATTTTTTTTTTTTCCATGCAATATGTGCATTAATACAATCTGCACACTGACAAGTGATTAGCTAAGTTTCCGATCAATTTGTTCTCCTGCGATCAATCGGCGAAGATTCGGCCTGGGGGTTTCACTAAATCGCTGTCACTGCTGCAGAAGATTACCCAAGATGCAAAGTTCTGTGTGGAAAATCATGTGACCAGGCAGTCGCCAGATTCAATTGGTGCACTGCTTGAACGGCAGCTTTAACGCCTGGTAAGGGGCACATTGCGTATGGGAGAGTGGCCCTTCTATTAACCCTGATGCTGGTGAAACGCTGCCCGGAAGGTTTAAATGAAGTTGCCGAGCACTTAATCTAGTTAGAGATTGTGTAACATGCAGCAGTGGCGTCCGAGTACATGCTGTACGGGTATATTCTCGGCGGGCAGCAAATGGATGTTTCGGGTTAATGCTGTGCATGTTTCCGGGGCTTGCAGCGGCAGTGAAAGGAGGAGTCCCCCACGCACACCTAGTCCAAAATAAAGGGGCATAAAAATGACGGTGCTCTTGCTCGGACAAGCCCCTCCTGGCCGGCCCATGGAATAGGATGAAGGGAAGAGGAGGGCACTGTGGTTTTGCAAAGTGACAATTTATTTGGCCAAAGAAATCCGACGTTTCGGTTGTGAGATCCAACCTTTATCAAGGGTCGGGCTGCAGTGATAAAGGAGAAAACAATTCTTTCAATATCTGTATAATAAACCCCACTTTCCTATCCCCTTCCCATCCCCTCCCCCCCTTGTGACACTCCCGGGGAAATCCACAGAACACTTCCTGCCTGGTCACTGAGCCTGCGCATGTAAGCGACATCATGCAATGACATCATGCCGCCCGTCACTTGCAACCAGTAAACAAAACTGCCGCCTACCGAACTTGGCACAGCAAGTAGGCTGGAAATAAATGCGTGAGGC
Source organism: Ascaphus truei (assembly GCF_040206685.1). NCBI lineage: Eukaryota > Metazoa > Chordata > Amphibia > Anura > Ascaphidae > Ascaphus > Ascaphus truei. The sequence continues at coordinate 31,771,431 of NC_134486.1, forward strand.
TGCTAGGAACACTCCCCACCAGTGAGATCCGGGGCGACCCCCGTGGCATCTGGATGTAATAAAATAATCACACGTTTGTTAGAAATAGGTCATTCCTTTCCTATATACAAGCAGGATAACAAACGGACAACCCCACCTGACCAAAAGGTCAATCTGAAGGGTTAATACATCTCAAATGACTAGAAAGTGGGGAATGTTATAAGGGTTTGGGACACGCAGCCTGTAGCAAAAAGCAAACCTCCATAAGGGGCTAATACAGACCATATAGGACCCAATATGGGAATTGGCATAATATGTATTTTCTTAAAAAGAAATGAAATGTAGGTAGCAAAAAGGAGGAGCACACTCGCTGTAAATACACAAATAAATAAATAGAAGCTCATGCTAGATGCCTGTCCGGAAATGGAGGTGTGCGCGCACGGAGGTTTCCAAATGGGATCATCTGCGATCAAGAAAGCGTGGAAGGTTTTGTTGTTGGTTAAGCCCCAGAGGGAAACTAGATTGGATACATGAATGACAAACGGCCGCCTTTCTTAGGAGTTTATCTCTCTCTAGAACCCCCCCCCTCTCACTATTGCGACATGTTCTATCCCAGTGATGCGTAAAGCTGAGATCGGGTGTCTGTGTTCCAGGCTCTGTGTGTGTGTGTGTGTGTGTGTGTGTGTGTGTGTGTGTGTGTGTGTGTGTGTGTGTGTGTGTGTGTGTGTGTGTGTGTGTGTGTGTGTGTGTATAACCAATACAGTGTGTTCTGTGCCTTGTTTCACACTCTTCTGCTCTAAACCTTTGCTTGGGAATTCTTGTCTTAAAGAAGTCCACATGGACACCTAATAATATGCATCAGGTGTGTAGTCCTGCAGGTAATACATGTGTTGATAGGGATTTTCTTACCATTTTGTGCATGGGTAAAGAAATTCTCCCTCCCCCCCCCCCCCCCCCCTGTTGCAAACTGACCAACTTAAAGCAGCAATACTACTTTCCAACAGTTTTTCCTTCTCTTATTTGTATATGTAAAGCATGTGACGGTATAAAAGGCTGAGAAACACCTGCACATGCCATCTTTCTGGTTAAAGCCCCGGATTTGATGAGAAGCGGAGAGTAAGGAGCACACTGTGGGCTGTTCTGTTATCTGCTTAAGTGGTCCTAGAAGATTGCGCGTATAAATGACCTGCTGGCGAATAACCGCGCCATCGCTACCCAACCAGAAGGCGAAAATCGGCAGCTGAATCTAAATGGCAGATTCAACACGTTCTCCCCAGAGCCCAGCAAAGCCATTCACCTCACCCACCCAATATATAGGGGTGATATATGAACGCTCCCAAGCGGAAAAACTACCATCTCATCGTATGGGATCTTATTCATTCATAAATCTGATGCAGTTTTGGGGGGGGGGGGGTGTTCCTCTAGTTTGGCAGCCAGGAGATGTCACATTGAGTAATCACTGCTTTTGTCTTCATAGAGATCTTGAAAATGTTTCTGACGACTCGACAGACCTTGACGATGGCGCAGAGCACCCGGTAATTTTCGCTTTATTTCAATACATTTTCCCTTCACAACAATGAACTTTTTTTAACACCATCACTGCCACAGGGCAATGTGAGCCTGGCCGCTCTGGCAGTGACAGGGTTAATGTGTTTAATAAAAAAAATGTGATAATCATGATTCGTGACGAAAGTAAAGGTTAATTCACGTTCCTCTATCTGCTGTTAAGGCAGCAATATTCTCTTGATGACATGTTGGACCCCGAGATACTTAACCTGTAAAGGTCCCAGTTTACTTCCTGGTTGCGCTCTGGGTTTTAAATCGCCTGAATTTATGTTGACCAATAAGGACGTGGAACAGATGACCATGCAGCTTCCTATTGGTCCGCGTGATGCAGGAGAGAGAAACTATGTGGTTTTTTTCCCTGGTTGGGACTGATACGTTGGCATCTTTACCGGCAAGGGTCTTGGGAACCAGGGCATCCCCAGAGTGGAGAATAGCGTGCTTCCCATCCTGTAACGAAAAGAAACCCCAAATAAAACCAGCCGCCACCATTGCTGCTTTCATCTGTTATTTGATGATGAATTGGGCATGTGGATGAGCAGGCAGTAAAACCGCTAATGCACGCAGCTGCTTTACGTTTTGGCGGGAGGGGTTGTTCTTGGAGAGAAAGATGTCCGCCCTCACGATCTTATATCGCCTGTCAGGGCATACACTGTGCAGAGTAAACAAGTAGTTACAACATTCTACTAGAAAAAACAAAACTAACGATTCCTGCGCTCCTACCAATTAGGCTAAAATAAAATAATAATCTCGTGAAAAAGGGTTATTTGGTTAAACCTGAATATATGTAATAATTGTCCCATGGACTGGTGAAAAAAATGTGTGAAAGCCCCTTAAGGGGTTAAATAAAGCATACATTTATGTGAGTAGTGCAATTAAAAGCTGGCCAAAGCCAGTATCATAGTTACCTTACTGTAGAAGTAAACTGTGGGTGCACAAATTCCCTGGTGTGAATATAATAAAACTTACACACATTGCTTTCTGTCAGCCTTATACATTCACCTACTCTTCAATGGAGGGTGATGTCCAGACTGACACTGGGGTGTATTATACCTGCACTAATAAGAACATTGGTAGGGGCTCAGTAACTGCTATGTAAAGCAGATGAGCCAATAAGCCTACCCCTATGGCATTTCAGAGATACTATAGTTAAAATGCCCTATGGGAGTATGCAGCAAGGAAAAGGATTGGCCTAATATTTGTGAGAGACTGTACATAATACCGCGCTCCTCCCTATAGAAGTTTGCTGCTGGTAAAAAGATAGGCCTTACATATAGAAAAACAAAAAGAACGCTCCACTAGATCACAGAGAGGGGTGACGATACCGGCACTGGGACCAAGGAATATGGTTCTAAAGTATTTATAGCTTCACGTGACACTGGATTACATGATGTTTTGAACCCTTGAAGAAGGTACCCCGTGGCGACCGAAACGGCGGGTTTCATGTGTCACATTGAGCAATAAATACTTTACAACCGAATTTCTTTGTCCCAGTGCTTGTATCGGGACCACTCTCTGTGATCTAGTGTGTGTGTGTTAATCTGATCTGGGGGTTCTTTGGGGAACGATCTGCGGTGTCCTGACCTCCGGAGTCCCTCTTGTTTCTGAGAATTCTTGCCGGGTAAACTTATGACCACCGGGGTCTACCCTGCTACAGTGGCCAATAGAAAGTGGGAATGTCATCGGGGACCATGGATCTGCGCGGTGACCCTCCCGGTTCAGGTTCAAATAATAAACTAAAGATAACGGAATGCTGCTTTTATTTAAGAAACAAACAAACCATGAAGGGTTATTGGCAGATCTCTCCCGAGTACAATTTGTGGTGAAGCAGAGGGGTGGTCAGGATCTGTCCTGGACTCGAGCGCTTCCACCAGGCCAGTTTCTGCAGGTTTCTCTCACACGCACGTACTTAACCAATGTGCACATAGCTGGTCAGAAAACACACATGTTACGGCCTAACTGGCTTCCCTAAAGAAATCTAACAATGCTCGTAGCAAAGTTTTGGCTGCTGTACTTTGTTTAGAAATGAGTTGCAAGGTAAAGTTACTAGGAGTCGAGGACTCGGGCAGTAATAAGTATTAGGTGACCGGCCCACACAGTGACCCCACAGCAAGCAGCAGCCGGACGAAATCGTGGGTGTAAAACAACAATAGACATGCACACCCTAAAAAATATGTCCGTAAAATAGGGGGATTTTTATTTTTATTTTTTTCAATTTTTTTTATTGTTTTGGAGAGACACAACAAATATTCAACATTGGTACACATATTGTTCAAGCATTACCAGTTGTGCTTAAAACAAAAAAAACCTCTACAGATCGTTATCAGTGCTTAAATAAAATATTCGCTTTAACATAGTCTTTGTGTTAATATGATCTGTCTCCACATCTCAGGCTGTGCTAGGGAAGCAGCCGCCTCCTTGCGTTACTCTCGTAGAATTTAGCAAAGAATAGAGAAGAGCAGAGAAAAGAAGAGAAAGAAAGGGGTGGGAGGGGGGGGGGGGGGAGAAGCCCATTTATCTAGTCTCTCTGTATTTATATCTATGTGTTCCTAATTGCCCGGCCAAATTTCCCAGATTTTGTGAAATTTGTCAAGTTTTTTGGCTCAATTGCGCTGAAAGGAGCTCCATCATTTTTATTTCCCTTAGCCTCCGTAGCACCGTCTGTCTAGAGGGCGCGTTCACCTTTTTCCAAATAGGGGGATTTTTTTAATAAACCACAAACTGCTCACTCGCAATACAGGAAATAGAAACTGGATAGCAAATGGTGAGCATGTGTATATCAGGAGGCTCTGCTGGATGGCCATGTCCTGGTGGAAATGAAGGTCTCTAATCCAATTATACGGTATAGATTCGGAGTGAAAACAATCACTGTTATTGTAAATCAGAGTCCAAGCTGAATCTGATTCCTGAAGAGACTTCAGAATGGCAGCCAGACTCTCGTTATCCCTGAGGAAGTTACGGTTCACGTAGCGAAACGCGTTGGAACTTTTTTGAGCATTTTCAGCTCCCGTAGTCGCTGCAAGGGGATGTCATCGGGGACCGTACAGCACTCTGCCTGCGTGCGTGCGGAGGTTTCAGCTGCAGCTCCTGCTCCGTAGACACGCGTGTGGAGGGGAGACAGGTCGGGCTCCAATCTGGTACGCCTAGGGGAATAGGATCCAGGTCATTTTATACTTGGAGTGGACTTGGATATTATGCAGGAAAACCTTTTTCCATACAGCCATATAGCGGTAGATCTTTAATAATGAAAGCCTGCACCTGTATTGGTGCGATGAGCACGGATCAGGCGAGAGATCAGCCTGGCTGCCTTTTTGAAGTCTCTTCAGGAACCGGATTAAGCTTGGACTCTGATTTACAATATAGGCAATGGTTTTCACCCTGAATCTACACCATCTAATTGGATTGGAGACCTTCATTTCCACCAGGACATGTCTGTGTAGTAGAGCCTCCCGATATACACACGACCACATTTTGTTATCTGTTTTCTATTTCATGATCCCAAAAATATAATTTTTTGTAATTTTTTTTTTATTGTTGATTTTTTTTTTTTTCCACCAGTTCCTTCTTTATCACTTTTTGCACATTCCCTTTACCCTCCTGTGGATATACCATATGTATAATACACTTATATTCACTATTCTGCACAGGTTTGTACGTTTACACAGTAGTACATTAGCACTGACTATACACCCTTTTTGCTTTATTTGAGATGTGGTTATTTGTAAATTAACATGAAATGCTCCGTATTACGTTATAGAATTTTTATGCAGTATTAGCAGAAGTTTGCATAGAACGTACAAGCTAATATTTACTGTGATTAATACTAATAGATGCAATCGCTAATAACCGGCACTCCAGTGGGCTTGAATGTAGAAGTGCCAGTTTTTGTTGCCTGTTTAGCGACGTGTTGGCTTCGCACAACCTCTCTCAGGACCAACAAAGCACTTTGCTCACCTTGACAATCCCAGTAGGTGATTACCTATGTCAGAGTGCTCTCTTCAGCACCATACGTGACAGTATGACTTTATACATGTATACATATTGGCTACTATAGTAGTAAAGCAAAGCCCCAGTAACACATATACAGTATAACTATATCCTTTGCACACGGAGAGGGGAGAATAAAGACAAATGTAACCGCGTGTCTTTGAAATGATACCGCCATTTGGTCGCTGGTGGTGGGTTAGGGGTTCGCTTTAGGGGTTACGGGATTGCCCCCGCAGATGCCCGGTGAAATGTCCTGGCGGCCAAGTGTGTAGTGGGAACATGCCGTGGCCATGCTGTGTGGCCCAGACCGTATGTCCAGCTGGTTTCTGCTTATTCCTGGTTTGGGAGGGGAGGGGGGGTTTATGGAGATGCAGAGGAAGCCTTTGCTTTGGTGTGACAGGCCCTTTGGTTGTGGCTGGTCTAGGCTGCAACCTGGAGGTCACAATACCCACCATAAACCTTTTCTGCCTAGACCAGGGATGGGCAAGTCCAGTTTTCAAGGGCCACCAACAGGCCAGGTTTCAGGATATTCCTGCTTCAGGGCAGGTGGCTCAGTCAAAGGTTGAGGCCCGTGTCCTGAAGCAGGGATATCCTGAAAACCTGGCCTGTAGGTGGCCCTTGAGAACTGGACTTGCCTTGACCTTTGAGCTGCTCTGTGAACCAATACTGTGCCTTTTTAAAGAGATTACAACCCCCCCCCCGTTTTGCTCTTTGTAGTTCTCAAACCAGATGAACACCTCCCTGCTGTCCTTGTACCGCAAAGGAAATCCTGACCTCGCTTCAGACACCCCTACAAAAGATGAGGCCCCCGACACCAGCACCCCAGCCAGAGCTGCACACAGGCCGGACACACCCAGGACCAGCCGGCAAACCAAGACCTCCGAATCCAGCTGGTTTATTGATAAAGTCCCGAGTAGGGCAGTGGGGGAAAGCATACTGATCGACCTATGTGAGGATGAGAGACACGAGGAGCGGACTAGAGCTAAGGAGGTACATCTGCCGATAAGTCACACAATACGGCTAGTCTAGAAGTAGAGAGAGGGACAGCACTCCTTACATTAAACATCACCTTCATCTTGAAGGGTACCCCGTAACCTGGACTAGCCCCGACGGGTTTAAGAACTGCTCAATTTGACTGTCTCTCTCTCTCTACACCTCTCTGTCTCTCTCTCTACACCTCCGTCTTTGTCTCTCTCACTACACCTCTCTGTCTCTCTTTACACCCCTCTCTCTCTCTCTACACCTCTCTTTCTCTCTCTCTACACCTCTCTGTCTTTGTCTCTCTCTCACTACACCTCTCTTTCTCTCTCTACACCTCTCTTTCTCTCTCTACACCTCTCTGTCTCTCTCTACACCTCTCTGTCTTTGTCTCTCTCACTACACCTCTCTCTACACTCACACTTTTCTTCGTTCCCTGGTGATGGGCATTTCATTGCTCAGTCAGACCTGCGTCCCTATAGTATGTAACCAATGCATGACGTGCGAGTTCATATTCTTCCATCTTGAATGTATCTGGCAGCATTTAGTGATTTAGTTCCACTAGATTTATTTGCCCGGCTTCTCTCTTTAGATATTTACATACATATTGTGTAAGGTAGAAATTCTGTCAACTACGTGGGAACTCCGCAGAGATACCGGTATCTCCGGAAGCAGGGGTCCTCCGGGGCTGAAATTAGTGGGGTTCGGCTCCGGGGACCCCCTGCTTCAAACCAATGTAAACAAAATGGAGAACCCCCCCCCCCCCCCCCAGCTGGGATTGCCTCTTTAATGGTAGTCCCCGGCGATGTTGGCAAGTCTTACCTGTTCCCCGACGCATCCCGATGTTGTGGTCTCCGCAGAGCTCCGCCGACGTCTCGCTTCTGGAGAGCGAGAAGAAGAAAAAGGGGAAGAAAGGACGGAAGGGGAGGGTCGAGTCGCAGGACGTGGATGCGGAAATCGAGTCCGTTCTGCTCAACAACAAAGGTGAGCGTTTTTAATAGAAGTACATTATCTCGGCGCGGGCAGGAAAGGGAACCTAACCTCCAAAGTGCCACAATGTGCTCCTCCGAAAATGGAGATCAGAATCTTCATGTTGAGATGCTATTGTCCGCTCAAAAAAATATATAACTGCCCGGCTGTCAGTGAAAGGGTTAATATATCTGCCTCTGGGGCTTTCCTCGCCTAATAAACCGCCACGTCTGTGGGTGTGCACACAGCATGAACAAAACGCAGCGCTAAGGCCCCTATTCTGTATGCCGTGAGTCTTCCTCGGGGTAACCGCTTGATTAGAACGTCAAAGCCGAACCGCTCGCCCACGTTCTACTTGGCGGGTGATTTTAGGGTATTGGGGCCGATTCAGCTGCCTGGGTCTGGATGCATTGTAGGAAATATCGGACTCGCCATTACAGGCAGGCGATGGCGCCCTTTGGAAATCTTATCCCCAAATTGTTGGCAAGTTCTAACCCCTCCTTTAGAGAAGAAGTCATGCTTTAAAACCGGAGGGTGAGCGGCTCGGGGGGGGGGTAAATGTGACGTATTTTGCAGAAAGGGTGGTGGATTTGTGGCCTAGCTTCCCAGTTGAGGTGGTAAAGGAGATAAAATATAAAAGAAACCAAAAGATCTAATATGGTTTTCTTGTGGATCGGAGAATAGCCGTGCCAAGGGATTCTCGTATTGTATTGTATGTCTTTATTTATATAGCGCCATTAATGTACATAGCACTTCACAGTAGTAATACACATGGTAATCAAATAAATAACAGATAATATAAATAACAGATCATGGGAATAAGTGCTTTAGACATAAAGGTAACATTAAGGAAGAGGAGTCCCTGCCCCAAAGAGCTTACAGTCTAATTGGTAGGTAGGGAGAACGTACAGAGACAGGAGGGAGTTCTGGTAAGCGCGTCTGCAGGGGGCCAAGCTTTATGTATCATATCTTGTCTGCCATTAATTTCTGTGTTACTGTATGTGTGAGGCCTGCGCAAAAATACAAGGACTGAGATTCTTCATTT